>NW_018742899.1:2555279-2873232 GCF_001683475.1 Chenopodium quinoa | reverse complement strand
TCTTGAGAGTGTTCCGGCCATGGTGACAGAAAGTATGAATTTGTCTATATGTCGCTCTTACTCCAAAGATGAAATTTTTTTACTGCTTTTTCTCAGATAAGTCCATGCAAGGCCCCAGGGCCGGATGGTCTTCATGCGATTTTTTATCAAAATATTGGCATATAGTAGGTGACGATGTGACTATGTTTGTCAATAATATCAATTCTGGTAGAGTTTCTCTATATGATATCAATCGTACTAATTTCTCCCTAAAGTTAAAGACCCGACTTGTATATCTCAATTCCGGCCAATTTCTCTTTGTAATGTGCTTTACAAATTAGCTTCAAAATCTGTGGCTAATAGACTAAAAGCCGCTTCTTCATCGCATGGTTACTGAAAATCAGAGTGCTTTTGTTCCTAAACGACTGATTATTGATAATGCTTTGATTGCCCTTGAGCTCTTTCATACTATGAAGAAGAGATGTAAGGGCCGTCGTGGGTCGGTTGCTATGAAATTGGATATGAGCAAAGCGTAATGATAGAGTGGAGTGGGAATTTCTGAGGAAACTTTTGACTAAATTGGGGTTCGTCGGAGCTTAGGTTGATACTATTATGGTTTTGTTTCTACTGTACAATATTCTTTTATCATTAATGGGGTCCCCTCGGATTCGTTGACTCCGTCTAGAGGGCTCCGTCAGGGAGATCCTATTTCCCCTTATCTTTTATTTTAGTTGCTGATGTATTGTCTAGAATGTTACAGTCAGCATCAGGGAAAAAAATGATCAATGGAGCTCGGGCTAGCAGAAATGGTCCGGAGATTACTCATTTGTTCTTTGCAGATGATAACCTTTTTGTTAACTAGAGCTACTTGACAGGAATGTTCAATCATTGTTGATACACTCAACAAATATGAAGCAACTTCAGGGCAAAAAATTAATTAGGGGAAGTCAGAGGTATCTTTTAGTAGAGGAGTTCAATTACCATCTTGGATCACTTTTAGCTCTATCCTTGGTATGAAGATGGTTGAGAACCATATCAAATATCTTGGCTTGCCAACTGTTATGGAGAGATTGAAGAAAGCGGTTTTTGCTTTTTGACGGATCGAAGTTGGAAGAAGGTTCAAGGTTGGAAGGCGAAGCTTTTGTCTAGAGCCGGGAAGAAGTTCTTTTTAAGTCAGTCATTCAAGCCATTCCAACATAACTCATGGTTCCTAATTGGTTTGATTCAAGAAATTCATGGCATGATGGCTCGATTTTGGTGGGGTCGAATGAGAAGGGTAGGAAGATACACTGGAAGAGTTTTATGCCAACCGAAGTGCCTTGGGGTATGGGTTTTAGAGACTTGGGGATTTTTAATGAAGCTCTCCTTGGAAAACAAATTTGGCGCTAGCAACAAATGAGCAATCATTTGTGAGTCGTGTTCTCAAAGCCAAGTATTATCTGCGGACGTCCATTTTTGAGGCTACTCTTGGTCCATTTCGAGTTACTCATGGCAGAGTTTATGGAGTTCTAAAGCCCTTGTGAAGGAAGGTATGTTATGGAGGGTTGTAATGCGCCAACATCAATATCTGGACGGACCCTTGCTTATTGATGATGAAAGTCGCTTTGTTGCCACTGACAGCAGAGTTGACATTTGTTCAACGGTTGATGAGTTGATTGATAAGGAAGGCTGCAGCTGGGATTTAAACAAGGTAAAGGGCATTTTCAATGAACGTGATAAGCTGGCCATTTTAGCTATCCCAATCAGTGAACAAAGGCGGAATAAATGATACACTCACTTAGGCATGGTCAAAAAATGGTTATTACAATGTAAAGTCAGCCTACATCCTGGGAAAATCACTCGCTCTTGATGATTTTGACATTTCTGGGTCAAAGTATGGAAGGTGAAGACTACCCCGAAGGTTTGTCACTTCTTATGGAGATGTTGCTCAAACTCCCTGCCTTCTCGAGGCATTTTGTTGCATAGGCATCTTATCGAAGACTACCTATGCCCCTGCTGTGGTTCTGCGAGTGAAACAGCCGTCCATGCTATGATTTTGTTGTCCTAGTGTGCATCAATTGTGGTTGAAAAGTGGCTGCAAGGAAGCTCTTAATTTTGCTGCATCTGATTCTTTTGGAGATATTTTGCTTTGTTTGGCAAAAAATCTTTCGGAAGATGTTTATCAAAGAAGCTTATTTCTCACTTGGTTTATTTGGTTTCGTCACAATAAATGGGTCTTTGAGAATGTGTGGGACTTGGATGAGGCTCCCCTCTTCAACATAGCAGATTGGTGGCTGACTATGGTGAGTATACCGAAAGAATTTATGGGGTATAACTCCTCCCATTGAGCCTGCTGGTAGACCAGTGTGGTTGCCTCCCCCTCTTGGTGTAGTGAAGATAAATGTCGATGCCGCAATTTCTGATGAAGGCTGAGTGGGGTTGGGTGCCATTGCCGTGATAGCAGGGGTCAGAACATGTTCTCGGCTATCAGCAGAGCTAGAGCTCGTTGGGAGCCGTTGGTTGCAGAAAGCAAGGCAAGGGATCAAGGCTTCAGTGATGTTATCCTTGAGGCAGATTCATTATTTGCTCGTCTCCAATTAAGCTTAAGAAGAAGTCCTTCTCTTTTGCTGTTGTTGATGGTATTTTAGAAGACATAGTCTTTGTTAGCTCGAGTTTTTATTTTCCATTTTTTGGTCTCATGTAAAGCGTGATGGGGAATTTCGTTGCCCACCACCTAGCTAGGTTAATGTCGTATGGTCGTGAACATCTTTGGGAATATCTTGTACCATATGAGATTTCCCCGTATGTTACTTTTGGATAATCTTTCTATGAATTAATGCACTAACCGTTCTCTTCAAAAATAAATAAATAAATAAATAAATAAATTGTCAATACACTCATTAATCAAGGTGCTCCATATATAATTGATCCTTCAAACCCGATTATTATAGCTAAGCAATCGAAAACACAACAGAACACAACATCTATTAAACTTAATTACCAAAAGTTAATTAATTGACGAAAAAGTGTATATATATTAATTATATGTAAAAATAAAAATTAAACCATCAAATATACATACATTAACAAAGCAACAGATGAAATAATAATACTACTAACTAGCTTAGTAGCATTACCAACTTAAAAACTATACTCATTAATTAATAATAACCAAGAACATCTAATTGATGAAAAAACTGATCATACAAAAAACTACTATGATCAATAACACCAAAATTACTATCTTGCCCTTTAACAAAAACACCATCAAACTGCTCAACAAACTCCTCAGATGAACTTACAGAAGGGGAAGATCCATTAGTATTATCTACTAATGATCTTTCATTAGTATTATCTACTAATGATCTTTGATTAGTATTATCTAATAATGATCTTTGATTAGTATTAGCGTAATTCTTCGTTACCTCGGGCGTATTACAACCACTGACGATGTGATCTTCATTAATAATCCATGTATCATTTCCACCACTAGTCTCCATGATGTTAACAACATCGGATTCTCGCCCGGTAAGCTCTTGTACAATCGCTCTAAACTTAGAAGCGCTTGTAGTAACTTTCATAGGGGTCGAGATGTACACAACCTTCATCGCTTCGACTTTTTTGAATGACTTCTTGCCCATCCCTGATGGTTTTTTGCTTCTTTTGCCCTTAACTTCTTGTTGCCTTTGTTGCTGGTGATGGTGAGGTAAACTGTACAAATCCATTTTTGTTTTTTTTTTTTTCCTAGATACTAAGCTAGTTATTTTATGTTGAAAAATATGGAAATAAAATTATTTACGAATTAACAATTTATCAGAATATGGTAGGGTTTATATAGTGGTTTGCCTTGGAGATATTCTCTGAATTCTTATTGTCCTTTTTAAGGAAGGTTTTGATGAAGTACTAGAAGATTGGTTGTTTCGTGGAAGGGTGTGTGGGAAAAAAAGGGAGGTTATATTTGTTGGTGTGGATTGATTGAAATCATTGAACAGGACGGATTTAATTTAGATTTAGTTAATTATGGAAGTTTGAAGGAAGAAAAACAGAACATTCTGTTGACATATTAGTTAACTACTATGACTGGGAAGCTTATATACTACCCCCGCTTGTATCATTTTACTTGTCTCGTTTGACAATAAAAGTTTGGTCAACTGTGACAAGTAATATGAGATGAAGGAAGTAATTTATCGATAGTTTATTAAGGTTGTAATATTCTTATGTGGATCTTAGCTTGTATTCTATTTGCACAAATTAGGGAAATGTTTTGGTGATTTTAGGTGAAATGAGGATGGATGAGTGATAGGCTTATCGCGTACCTAACAAAAATAACCTAACTATTCCTTCTAACTGTGTAGTAGGGCAAGTAAGGATCGAATCCCAAGAGACTATGGTTCATTCAATTAATCAGACTCAATTAATCACTAAGCACGTCACCAATCAATAATGGATGATAATAATCAACTAATATATTAAATAACACAATTAACTAGAGGAAATATTAATCAATAAACTAAAGCATCCAAGATCAAGCATTACCACGATTATGATTGATAAACTAATAAATCTACCCCCAATATATAAATCAATTGACAAGAAGAAAAGCAATCCCTAATAATAATACCAAAGGTCTCTTCCAAGTTATCAATGGCTTCCCAAATTAACTATCAAGCCTACTTCCGTGGAATCAAGCGAATAAGGGACATTAAACACCATGCCTAGATTCCTAATTATTCAATCATCTACTTCCGTGATGATCTTCAAACCCTTAATTGGAATAACCTAATCCCGTTAATACCCAACTTCCGTTGCAATAAGAACAAAGGGATGATAACAATACTAATTATTCCTAATCTAGTATTGGCATAAACACAATCAATTAAGCATGTCAATTGGGATTATTATTGGGGAATTTAAAGATCTACTTTATACATCAATCATAATCGGGCTTAGCAAGATCCCGGATTAAGGAAACTACTCACACATCATAATAAAATCAAAATCAAGTTCAAAAACAAGAAACAGTAAAGAAAACATATTTAGAGAACAGTGAATATCAGAAAAGAGTGAAGTAAGATAAATACCAATTACTCCAATTGAAAGAACTCAAATTGTTGATGAACAATTGATTAATCTGGGATTAAAAGATTGAAATTGCTTAAAGGAAATAAAACTAGGGTTCTTGAGAGTTTTCTAGGGCTTAAGGAGAAAAACTAATGAAAAACTCACTTTAAAAGTTAATTACAAAAGGGTATTTATACCCTCAAAAGATAGAAATTCGGAAATAGCTGAAATCGCGCAATCTTGAACATCGCCCGTCAGACCGGGCAAACCTCGCCCGATCGGGCGGAGGAAAGCTGCGTAAAATACGACAGTTTTCCTTCTTTGCCCGGTCAGACCGGGCGAGCCTCGCCCGGTCGGGCGCGCGTAACACGTTTCCAGAATTGCATCTTCATAACTTGACTTCTTCATCGCCCGGTCTGACCGGGCGAAGCCTGCCCGATCGGGCGCGCGTTGCACCGTTCAGAATTGGGCTTCTTCCTGTGAACTCTTCATTGCCCGGTCTGCCCGGGCAAGCCATGCCCGGTCGGGCACTCCACATAAATTGCAGTTCTTGGCTATCAACTCTTCCGAATCTACTAAAAACACGTCCAATCGCCTAGAAACGCTTCATATTCCTGAAAAGCTTACTAAAACAATCGAATACACTAAAGAAGAGATTGTTAGCAAGAAATGGCTCCGTAGAGCTCAAAACCATATAAAATTACTAAGTAAAACCGGGGAAAACCATTGTATAAAACACGTATATCAAATTCCCCCAAGCTAAACCTTTGCTTGTCCTAAGCAAAGCAATGAATAAATAAATCAATACTTCACCCCAAAAGCAATTCAAATCAATAAATACGATTAAAGGTAAACTCGACAGTTATGCATCAAAGTCAACCAATCAAATCCATCTGACTACTCATCCTGTCTGACAATAGTCAAATAGAGCAAACCACAAGAGCATATAGAATTCAAGACTAGTGTTCACACACTCAACTCTCATTTATGTGGCGAGTAAAAGATATACTCGATCGCTCTCCATCCAACTCCTTTAAATGTGAACAATGCCCTCCCAAACTCACGCACTCGTGTGTTTAAAGAAAACAAGCACTCAACCTAGCAGTCGACTCGAAATATATCAAATCATTCTTTGCATTGGAAAACAACTAATTTCACATTCACACAACTCTATGCACAAAGGTCAGAAGGTCTTCAAAGCTTGTAATGTAAGGCTAGGATAAAAGGTAGGAAATATTTGGGAAAATGTAAGAGTAAAGCTATGCTTAAGGAGCCAAAATCCTAATAAATAAAACCAAGGTCAAAATGAATTAATGACCAAATCATCTCCAACACAACTCAACTCTACCAAAAATTCACCAAACATCCAATTATATTAAAAATTTCCAACACTTAAAATTTCACTCATATATACAAAATATAAAATTATAGAACTTGAGTGAACAAACAAACTTTGAACTCTCCTTTTTTTTCTTGAGCAGCCTTCAATTAGAACACTTGAACATTGAAACAATTTTTTTCTTTTGCTCTTTCTTTTCCCTTTTTTTCATCTCACATTGGAATTTTTTTCTTTGCACAATAAATTTTCAATTTTTTCAATCCACAACAATAAGAACAAATAAAAACTTCTCAAATCCACCCAAAATTGTGCAGATTACATGCACACTACAACTCCCTCACCTCACTCACTATTAGCTCCCCCAAGCCAAGCTTGGGACTAGTAACCAATGGGGCTTAAATAGGCTTGTAATGTGGCAAAATAAACAATAAAAGGGCACAAGCAACAACATGGGTAGCAAGAAGGGAACAAATGTATCTAATATCGTCTGAAAGCCACCTAGAGGAACAAATGCCTTCGTCCTCCTCAATGTGCATATTAATGAGTCATGCAAACATTACTCAAAGTTATAAACCAATACTCAACTTCATTGACATACCAGGAACTAACACACATTCCTAACCAAATCAACTAGTCAAGCACTATATTCACAAGTAGTTGGGCAAAATTGACTCATGTTAAGACATCCAAGTAATCAAACATCAAATCATGGCTAACCTATCCACAATACTCGTCATCATATACCAAGAATTAAAACAATTTTCATGAATGGGGCACAGGGAAGCATGATTTATTATTCATTGGATCGTATTTTTTGTATGTTTTTTTTTTTTTTTTTTTTTTTTTTAAAAAAAAAAAAAAAAAAAAAAAAAAAACTAAAATAACTACACTAAAATAAAACAAGAAAGATAAGAGAGATAAGGAGAGAGAGAGTACCACATGTACGAAGCAACTCCCCCAAGCTAAATGCGGCAATGGCCTCATTGCAGCGTAAGGAGAGCATAGGAATCTCGACGGCTCCTCAAAAGGAACCGGAGGGGCCATCATCATCATCACCAACATCATCATCCTCGACATCATCATCATCACCAACAGCTGTGCCACTGCCACCTGCCATATCTCCCGCACCGGGAAAGTGATACCAAGAAGGATGGGGACCATCCCTCGGGATATTCCCTTGCCTGCAGAAGTAGTCATAAACAGGATACATAGCCAAGCGAAAATCCTGCTGGCCTGCGTTAAGCTCCCGAAGGCTAGTCTCTATGGTCTGGACTCGGGTAGAAAGGTCCAGCTGACCTACCCTAAGCTCCCTAATACCGGCCATAATGGCCTCGTTATCACTAGGAGGAGGCGGAGCAGGGGAGGAGGTAGACTCTCTCCTAAAATAGGTCCTAGTGGGGGCAGCTGGTACAGGGGTAGACGAATCACTAGGGAACTGGAGAAGGTAGGAGGGCTGGTGAGGCATAATCTTAGTTAGGGCAGGGGAAGGTAAAGGCACAGAAAACCTGTTGGTTCTCCCTATGATCCAACTAAATCTATTAAAATCTATGGATAACCAACCCGCAGTAGTGAGATAATGCTGATCTAAGGTAATGGGGCCAGGCACTGGGCATCGGCTGGCTTCATCAAAGCCTTCCCGAAGTGCTAGGTGAGTGACAAGGCCTCCTAAGACGATAGGAATGTTAGAGCGTTCACCATTCGATTTAATTGTCGTATATGTGGTGCCTTGCTTTTTAAGGTGAAGGGCAAACAAGTGTGCAATATTCATTGTAAAGTCTCCATCCTCATCCCCACGCCTTAAATAACTACCTAGGATCGAAATCTCGTCCGACCTAACATTATTAGGTTCGATTCTACCAAAAATAGTCCACCCAGTGAATCTAGTCCACAGCCTAAGGACTGGTTGGTGGATTTTGTGTGAAGGGGCGTGCTGGAAAGATTCAATGTTTTCACCAGTCATGGCAAACCAAAGTTCCCCAGAATTGAAGCTACTAGGTTGCACGGTTAAGCCGGTACAAGGAAGTCCAAACTTCCTAGCAAAGCCTTCTAAGGACATTCTATGAGACCTATTCAGCAACCTATACACAACATGCTTCACCAAACCATTCCTACCCTTTTCAATATCAAATGAGCTCAAAAATTCAAGAGTTAAATCTTCATAAGTTCTATAGTTCATATTGAATAATTGAGACATTCCTAATTTTGCAAACAAATTCTTACATTCCGAATCTATTCCTAGCTTAGAAAGCAATGAACGGTCAAAAAATCGGGTAGGGATTACCTTTCGGCGCGAGAGCTCGATGAACCGCTGCTTTTGGTTTGGAAATTCCGGGACGAAGACCACGTGTGGGTACCCGGGTACACTTTCCAAGTCCAATTGTGGTTGTTGTTGTGGTGTGCTTCTCGTTCTTTTCCTTTGAGACATCATCAAGAGCCCGAAATTATGTGAGTGATGAGATAGCTTGGGGATTTCTTGAGGTTAAACAAGGAGGAGGGACGGAATTGCAGAAATTTTTGCAAAAATATTGGGTTTTCGTGGTGAATTTGAGGGATTTGATTGTTGAATCTTGATGAAATTGGATGGGAGATGAAGTTAGGGTTGTGGAATTGGGGATTTTTAGAGAGAGAAAGAGTAGAGGGTATGAGAGTTTGAGGGATGGAGAAGAAAAGAAAACGCTGAAATCTCTAATTTAAGCCCGCAGGATTCTGTCGCGCCCGATCGGGCGCTCTTTGCCCGGTCTGACCGGGCGAAGGAGACTGGACCTTTTTTTTTTTTTTTTTTTTTTTTTTTCAGATTCTGCTACTCGCGCCCGATCGGGCAGACATTGCCCGGTCTGATCGGGCGGAGTAAAGCTTAGCTTCATATTCTCTTTCTGGCTCTTTGTTTCTCGCGCCCGATCGGGCGGACATTGCCCGGTCTGATCGGGCGGAGAAAAGCTTAACTTCATATTCTCTTTTTGGCTCTTTGTTTCTCGCGCCCGATCGGGCGGAATTTGCCCGGTCTGCCCGGGCGAAGAGCAAAAACGCGGTAACTCGATCTTTGACTGCTCTCTTGACATCCCACTTCGTGCTTAGCTTGATACTCTCTGTAAAACAGCATAACACAGACATAAACTGAAAGATAAAGTATAAAATACTAAGGAAAAGAAAAAAAAAAAAAAAAAAAAAAAAAAAGAATCGGGTTGCCTCCCGCAAGCGCTTGTTTAGAAGGTCATTAGCTTGACCGTATTCATCCTCATTGAGTTTGTGGTGGGGAAGAGAACGTGATATCTGACTTCTCTTCAATAGGATCTCCCGCTCGATAGTGCTTCACCCTTTGTCCATTGACTTTGAAGGTGCCCCCGGTGTTGTTCCATAATTCAATGGTGCCATAAGGATATGCTTTGTAGACCGTGAAAGGGCCCGACCATCTTGACCTGAGTTTCCCTGGGAATAGTTTCAACCTTGAATTGAATAGAAGGACTTGCTCTCCTTCTTTGAATTCTCTTCTTATGAGGCCCTTGTCGTGCCACCTCTTTGTTTTCTCCTTATAAAGCTTTGAACTCTCATAGGCTTCGAGGCGGAGCTCATCTAGCTCATTCAACTGCAATAGCCTCTTCTCTCCCGCGGCCTTAGCGTCAAAGTTTAGGCTTTTGATGGCCCAGAATGCTCGATGTTCTAGCTCGACGGGTAAGTGACAAGCTTTTCCGTATACAAGTCTGTACGGGGTTGTACCTATTGGAGTTTTGTAAGCTGTTCGGTAGGCCCAAAGTGCATCATCAATTTTGTCAGCCCAATCCTTTCTCGTTCTTGCAACTGTTTTCTCTAGGATGGACTTTATCTCTCGATTTGATACCTCTACTTGGCCACTGGTTTGGGGGTGATAGCCAATTCCAAGTTTATGCTGCACTCCATATTTCTTCAACATTGCTTCGAATCGGCTCTCCATGAAGTGTGTTCCCCTGTCACTAATCAACACACGTGGGATACCAAATCTATTGAAAATGTTTTTCTTGAAGAATTTACTTACCACACGGGCATCATTGCTTGGTGTAGCAATGGCCTCAACCCATTTTGACACGTAGTCAACGGCTACCAAAATGTATCGATTCCCCTTAGAGGAAGAGAAAGGGCCCATGAAATCTATCCCCCACACATCAAACAACTCGACCTCGAGTATGTTGGTGAGTGGCATTTCGTTCCTCTTGGAAATATTTCCCGTTCGTTGACAACGGTCACAGGCCTTGACATAGGAGTACACATCCTTAAACATAGTGGGCCAGTAAAATCCGCATTGTAGGATCTTCGCACTTGTTTTCGAGGGGCCTGCATGTCCACCACAAGGTAAGTCATGGCAATGAGAAATTATATTGCTTACCTCACATTCGGGAATGCACCGTCTGATCACTGCATCGGCACATAGTTTGTACAAGAAAGGGTCTTCCCAAAAGTGTCGGTGTGCCTCATAAAGGAATTTCTTCCTTTGTTGATAGGAGTACCCGTGAGGCAGTGTACCTGTAGAAAGATAGTTAGCTAAATCAGCATACCAAGGAGATTCAACCTGTAAAAGAGCTAACAAACGCTCAGCGGGAAAAGAGTCGTCAAATGGGAGGTTATCCTCATCCTCCTCATCAAGGAGGAGGCGAGAGAGATGGTCTGCGACGACATTCTCTGTCCCCTTCGTATCTCTGATCTCTATATCATAATCCTGCAATTGGAGGATCCATCTAAACAACCGCGGCTTGGCATTGCTCTTGCTCATCAGATATTTCAATGCCGCATGATCTGTATGGATAATCACTTTTGACCCAACTAAATAAGAATGAAACTTATCTATTGCATATATGACAGCTAGCATCTCTTTTTCAGTAGTTGCATAATTCATTTGAGCAGGGCTAAGAGTTTTACTAGAGTAATATATAGCATGCAATTTCTTATCCTTTCGTTGCCCCAGGACGGCCCCTATCGCATAATCACTAGCATCGCACATGATTTCAAAGGGTAGGGCCCAATCCGGGGGTTGCATAACAGGAGCAGAGGTTAAGGCTTCCTTCAACCTGTTAAAAGCTTCAAGACAAGCATCATTAAAATCAAATTGGGCGTCCTTAGCTAACAGTTCGGTTAAGGGTCGAGCAATTTTTGAAAAGTCCTTGATAAACCTGCGATAAAAACCTGCATGGCCAAGAAAACTTCGTACTCCTTTCACAGAATTTGGAGGGGGAAGTTTCTCTATTACCTCTACTTTGGCTTTGTCCACTTCAATCCCTTTGTTTGAAACTACATGGCCTAAAACGATTCCCTGTTGTACCATAAAATGGCACTTCTCCCAGTTCAATATCAGATTGACATCCTGGCATCTATGGAGCACCTTTGTTAGATTATCAAGGCAAATATCGAAAGATGAACCATAAACAGAAAAATCATCCATAAAAACTTCCATAGAATTTTCTATGAGACCTGAGAAAATAGCCATCATACACCGTTGGAACGTGGCTGGGGCATTACACAATCCGAATGGCATTCTGCGATATGCGAAGGTGCCATATGGACATGTGAATGTAGTCTTTTCCTGATCACAAGGGCGGATGGGGATTTGAAAAAAACCGGAATATCCATCCAAGTAACAGAAAAAGGAATGGTTAGCCAATCGTTCGAGCATTTGATCAATGAAAGGCAAGGGGAAATGATCTTTACGGGTGGCTTTATTTAATTTTCTGTAATCAATGCACATCCGCCACCCTGTAACAGTTCTTGTGGCAACAGGCTCGCCTTTGTCATTCTTGACAACTGTCATACCTCCTTTCTTTGGTACTACTTGTACAGGACTAACCCACTTACTATCTGAGATAGGGTAGATTATTCCTGCAGCAAGCAATTTGAGAACCTCTTTCTTGACTACCTCCATCATAGTTGGATTTAGCCTTCTTTGAGGTTCTCTAGAGGAGGCATGATCGTCCTCAAGAATGATCTTATGCATACAAAAAGAGGGATTAATACCCTTGATATCATCAATGGTATACCCAATAACATTTCTATATTTTCTTAAAACAGCGAGAAGTTTCTCTAATTCAATGTTATTAAGCTCAGCATTAACAATAACAGGGTATGTATTTTTAGGACCAAGATATGCATATTTAAGATTAGATGGAAGGGGTTTCAACTCTACCTCGGGAGGCGTCGAACTCTCCCCAACACTCGATGTACTAAGGACTTCCTTGACTGGAGCGATGATTGGATTAGCTTTTGCGTCTTCTAGTAGCCTCGTGTACTCCCTTACTTCCCAATCTTCATCATGGATACTCCCTATCAACACCGTTTCAAGAGCATCTTCCTTTTTGATCAGGGGAAGTTGTTCTTGTTGTAGATCATCGAGGACATCCACTTGACAAATAGTCTCACCCATAGACGGATTTCCCATAGCATTCAGTAATGAATACTCCATTTTCTCATCCCCTACTTCAAATGTTATTTTCCCATTCTTCATGTCAATAATTGCACCTGCAGTAGCTAAGAATGGTCTACCAAGAATAATAGGGACATGGGCATCTTCTTCCATTTCCATAACAACAAAATCACATGGAATAAAGAATTTACCAACTCGCAATGGAACATCTTCAAGTATACCGAGGGGAAATTTAACTGACCTGTCTGCAAGTTGCAGAGATATCCTTGTAGGCTTTAGCTCACCCATTTGAAGCTTTTCGCAGATGGAGAGCGGCATAAGGCTTACACTTGCACCAAGATCGCATAGCGCTCTATTGATCTCTATATCTCCGAGCTTCACTGGGATTGAATAGCTGCCTGGATCACCTAGTTTCTTAGGAAGAGTGTTTTGCAGAATGGCACTACATTCTGCAGTTAGAGAAACAGTAGCATTCTCTGCAAGCTTCTTCTTGTTAGATAGCATGTCTTTCAAAAACTTTGCATAAGAAGGCATTTCAGAAATTGCATCCAAGAACGGTATATTAATGTGAAGTTTCTTAAGGATGTCTAGAAATTTACCGTACTTTTTCTCTAACTTAGCCTGGGCTAACCTCTGTGGGAAAGGGACTCTTGGCATGTATGGGGCGAGAGGTGGGATCGGTTCCCGTGGCTTTTCTTGAACATCATTCCTTGGAATTAGGCTGTCTGGATCTCCCGCCCGGTCGGGCAGTGATTGCCCGGTCTGACCGGGCGAAGAAGAGCTGCTTATGTTCTTCTGTTTGTCTGGAATTTCTTCTTGCGCCCGATCGGGCGGACCTTGCCCGGTCTGACCGGGCGAAGAAGAAATTCGCACAGTCCCCTGTTTTTCGTCGACTGCTTCTCGCGCCCGATCGGGCGGACATTGCCCGGTCTGACCGGGCGAAGAAGAATTTTGCAAAATCCCCTGTTTTTCACTCATTCCCTCAATATCTATCGTTGATGGTTCCCTTACGGGAAGGTCTTCCAACTGTTTTCCACTCCTTAAAATTACAGCATTCATGTGCCCCTTTTGTGGTTGCTCTGTTTGGCCAGGAAACGTACCTGGTGTTTTTGAAGATTGGCCGACTTGATGAGCAAGTTGGCTTATTTGATTTTCCATGAGCTTATTCTGGGCTTGTAACTGTTGGATGGAATTATTTGTGGTGTTGATGAAGTTCTCCATCATTAGTTCGAGATTGGATTTTTGAGGGAGTGGTTGCATAGGTTGCATGGGTTGTTGTACTAGGGGTGGTCTTGGTTGAAAACCAGGTGGATTATAATTGTTGTTTCGAGGTGGGGGCGGAGGTGGATTTTGCTGAGCCTGGGTGTTTTTGTATGAGAAATTTGGGTGATTCTTCCAACCTTCATTATAAGTATTAGAATGGGGATCGTATGGTCTTTTAGGGTTGGAATTGTAGAAGGCATTGGCTTCCTCAATTGATACCTCATTCGAATTTCGTGGGCAATTAGGTGCGATGTGACCTTGAGTATTACACATTTGACAAGTTTCTAGCACATTATTAGAAGATCCAGTTTGTAATCTATCGAACTTGCTTGAAAGTGCCTGCACAGAACTAGTTAAAAGAGTTAGAGCATCAACATCTAATTTACCTCCTTTCTTGACACTATTTCGGCCGCCTGGGTGATAGTTGTCATTGGCTGACATCTTCTCAACCAGCTCCTTTGCTTCGGTTGGATTTTTAGTTAAAAGGGAGCCTCCAGATGCGGCGTCGATATAGATCCGGAATTCATGGGTTAGACCGTTATAAAAGGTTTGGATTAACATCCATTCAGGTATGCCATGATGAGGGCACTGTCTCTGTAATCTCTTGAATCTCCTCCATGCGTCATATAAGGATTCTTCATCTGATTGCCTGAAAGTGGATAGCTCGTTCCTTAATCTTGCAGTCTTTTCTTGTCCCAAGAACTTGACCAGAAAAGCTTTTACTAGTTTATCCCATGTATCAAAGGAACCAGAACCCTCATCTCTTAACCATTCCTTCGCCCTATCCCGTAATGAGAATGGAAAAAGGCGAAGTCTAAGAGCATCATCTGTAACACCATTCAGCTTCATAGTGTCACACTTTTCCAAGAAACCATCTATATGATTCACTGGGCAATCAAGAGGTGTGCCAGCAAATGAATCATTGGATATGAATTGAATAAACTGCGGTTTCAATTCAAAATTCTGAGCGGTGATAGGTGGTCTAACAATGCTAGAAAGGAGTCCGGTTGTTGTGTCAGGGATACCGTACTCCAAAAGAGACTTTGTTGCTTGGTCTTCCATATTTCTGTTACCTGCTCTTCTTCTACTTCTTCGTCTTCTTGCAGTCGCTTCAATTTCTGAATCGAGAGGCACTAAGTCGTCTGACCCTGAGCGACGTGTTTGCATACAACAAAGAACTAGGCAAAGAACATCAAAAACACAGGAGGCAATAGCCGAAGCAACAAACAACGCTTAGTAAAAACGAATCACGGAAAATCAATATGAAACCGTTAGTCCCCGGCAACGGCGCCAAAAATTTGATAGGCTTATCGCGTACCTAACAAAAATAACCTAACTATTCCTTCTAACTGTGTAGTAGGGCAAGTAAGGATCGAATCCCAAGAGACTATGGTTCATTCAATTAATCAGACTCAATTAATCACTAAGCACGTCACCAATCAATAATGGATGATAATAATCAACTAATATATTAAATAACACAATTAACTAGAGGAAATATTAATCAATAAACTAAAGCATCCAAGATCAAGCATTACCACGATTATGATTGATAAACTAATAAATCTACCCCCAATATATAAATCAATTGACAAGAAGAAAAGCAATCCCTAATAATAATACCAAAGGTCTCTTCCAAGTTATCAATGGCTTCCCAAATTAACTATCAAGCCTACTTCCGTGGAATCAAGCGAATAAGGGACATTAAACACCATGCCTAGATTCCTAATTATTCAATCATCTACTTCCGTGATGATCTTCAAACCCTTAATTGGAATAACCTAATCCCGTTAATACCCAACTTCCGTTGCAATAAGAACAAAGGGATGATAACAATACTAATTATTCCTAATCTAGTATTGGCATAAACACAATCAATTAAGCATGTCAATTGGGATTATTATTGGGGAATTTAAAGATCTACTTTATACATCAATCATAATCGGGCTTAGCAAGATCCCGGATTAAGGAAACTACTCACACATCATAATAAAATCAAAATCAAGTTCAAAAACAAGAAACAGTAAAGAAAACATATTTAGAGAACAGTGAATATCAGAAAAGAGTGAAGTAAGATAAATACCAATTACTCCAATTGAAAGAACTCAAATTGTTGATGAACAATTGATTAATCTGGGATTAAAAGATTGAAATTGCTTAAAGGAAATAAAACTAGGGTTCTTGAGAGTTTTCTAGGGCTTAAGGAGAAAAACTAATGAAAAACTCACTTTAAAAGTTAATTACAAAAGGGTATTTATACCCTCAAAAGATAGAAATTCGGAAATAGCTGAAATCGCGCAATCTTGAACATCGCCCGGTCAGACCGGGCAAACCTCGCCCGATCGGGCGGAGGAAAGCTGCGTAAAATACGACAGTTTTCCTTCTTTGCCCGGTCAGACCGGGCGAGCCTCGCCCGGTCGGGCGCGCGTAACACGTTTCCAGAATTGCATCTTCATAACTTGACTTCTTCATCGCCCGGTCTGACCGGGCGAAGCCTGCCCGATCGGGCGCGCGTTGCACCGTTCAGAATTGGGCTTCTTCCTGTGAACTCTTCATTGCCCGGTCTGCCCGGGCAAGCCATGCCCGGTCGGGCACTCCACATAAATTGCAGTTCTTGGCTATCAACTCTTCCGAATCTACTAAAAACACGTCCAATCGCCTAGAAACGCTTCATATTCCTGAAAAGCTTACTAAAACAATCGAATACACTAAAGAAGAGATTGTTAGCAAGAAATGGCTCCGTAGAGCTCAAAACCATATAAAATTACTAAGTAAAACCGGGGAAAACCATTGTATAAAACACGTATATCAATGAGGTGGGTTTCATCATAACACTTTTGGGAGGTTTACTACTAATATACAATTTCGTTCGTGAACCAAGTGACTTATATTAATTGAGACCAGAAATGAAGAGATAATGTTAGAGATGAAAAAGCTTTATGTATATAGGCAAGTGTTAAAATTAAATCCTTAATCACGTACACGTTTCTGAAAATATCACTTAGTTTTTACCCAGCATACCTTACTTATGTTTCTTGAACTTTTTCAACTTATATTTGATCTAAACTTATTAATTAGAACTTTTATCTACGCAATTTCTATCTTACTCATGGAGTACCATGCATAACGTTCTCCAGGTTTATAAAATTCATGTTATTTCGATGTGAACTTCTTATTACAGTATTTTAATTTATATACATGTTATTTTTAAATAAGTACATGTTATTTATACATGTATTCTGTTTTTTATATTCAACATCGATCATTTCACTGTATAAAGCTCTTGTGTTAATTTGAATATTGCATACTCTTAACAATAATTTTCATGTAATATTTAATTCTCTCAAAGAAGTAAGAATACACATAAGTTGGTTTTGAATACAAAAATACAAAAAATTATCAATTTTAAGCAAATAACACAAGGTCTAAGAAAATGACACAAAGTTTGTGTGAATAATACGGGTATTATTGGTAAAATAACAAGAGCTGAAGCTTATGTAAAATAAAACAATGTTTTGGCCTGGCAAAATAACACAAATTTTATGTAAAATAGCATGAGATGAGGGGGAAGTAAATAAGTAAATAACATATTGTTTTAACAAAAGATTTAAGCAAAATAACATAAAATTTAGGCAAAATAATTCAAGCATATTGGGTATGGAATACCAGGATCCATAGTACTCAAGAGTATATAATACCTGAACTATTTTCTTTCCTAAAAGTAACAAATGTGGATTTGTTTTTCTTAAGTTTAGTGAAAATTAGTTTAGAACCCGTACGTGAAACGCACAGTATTACTAAACATTTTAAAGAGTTATAAAGATATTATAGTTCGACCATTCTTTATAAAAATGGTAATTTATTTGAGGAAATCAATTAATTTAGTCAAATTTAATATGTAATGATAGTTTTGCATGGGTTCATATAAAAACATATAGCATATACATATTCAAACGGTAAGGATAAATTGCAATTGTATAAAGTAGCGACAATGTTAGAAAGGAAAGCTACATATATTTTTTTTTAAATCTTATACTCGTTGGTACTTTGTAATGGGTAACATATGATGGGTGTTGTCTTACGTAGTCACCTACAAATAGTCCATGTATTTTCAGGAAGGATATTATTGTTAAAATTGTTATAAAAAAGATTAAGTAAAAATGATATAAAATTCCGATCCAAAGACAATAATTCAAAACAAAGAATAATATGGTCAAAGTTTTGTTGTAGATTTTTTTTTTAATTATTGAAAGAATATATTAGTTACAATTATTCAAAGAACTACAAATACAACTATTTAAAGAACTACAAATAAGATTAATTAAATAATTTCAATTGCACTTAAAATTATCTAGGAAAATGAATAAAAAAAAAATAAGATTACCAATAGTAATATATATGTTGTCCAATTTAAAAATAATACGGAATTTGAAATAAATTTAATAAATTTAAATCTTGAATTATAGGAAATAGTATTATAGTTGAAATAATTACAAAAGGAACAATAGGAAATATCTAGATTCTACCCATACACAATAAAATCTTTCCCAAAATGGTTAAAATGAATATATACATACATATATATATATATATAGGTTTTGAAGGGAAAATTTTACAGTAAGAAATGTCACGTGCCATTCTTTTAGTATTATTTCATTGATTGATTATCAAACAAAACCAATTCTAAAAATGGGTAGATAACTAGTATAATTTTGTTTTATTTTTGTAATCATAACAAAAGTTTCTAAAAAATAACAATCGTACAGTTGATTATCAATGTTTTGCTTCATATCTACTTATCTAGTAGTGGTCCTTGCATTTGCTCAATTATTTTGTAACAACCGATCAATTTGGTTTGAGCTTTCAATTTTTGTAGTCTATAGTACCTTCCTTGATTTGCACCTAAGAGCAGTCATAACCATGACACAAATTGTCATGAAAAGTGGCTTTTGTAGATGAAAAAAACCATGAAACTATTGAAACTCTATCATCACAAAATTCTTAGTCATGCCGATAATAAGAGTAGAAAAACGCCATGGGATGACAAAAATCCTTCATTGGGTCATGTATTAGTGGGCCCCACGTTCACGTGGTTATAATTTTATTAAGTTTTATGTACTTCAAAATGCATTGTTTTATAGTGACTTTTATTTTGATTTGATAAGATGAAATTTTTTAAATGTATTCCACAATTTTAAACAAATTGATACATTTTTCTTTATCAATTGTTTCACAATAGTTGACACACTACCATTAAAATACATATTTATCACTCTCGATCACCATAAATCACTTTTCCTCAATCTAACATACATGCCCCTTTTTTATTTTTGTTTTTCCTAACAATATACTTTATCTGTTCACAAATGTTCGACTTGTTTTTCATTTTAGAGTACTTCAATTTGTATTAGTTTAACTCACTTTTATCATATTTTGATTTTGGCAGGTCCCTTTTACTACCCACACTATTTTACACTGCTCCACACTCTCTCTCTAACTTTATCCACTTTTTTTCCATACTCCCACTTACCTTTAACTCAATCTCTTTATTGTCACACAAAAAAAAAAAATTAATAATAATAAAAAAAAAAAATCTCAATATCTCTTGTTTTATTCACATTTTTCCTAAACTCATTCACTATTTATAAACTTTACTACTTACAAATCTTAATCGTAAGTGAGTCAAACTTTTAAAAATTCACTAACATTATATTACATTAAATCTAAACACTCACTTTATAATCTTCATCCACCATTTTAAACTATATATCTAACGAAGCATGTCGGACTGTCGGTTATTCCACAACGAGGAAGTAAAAGAGTGACCTTTTTTAAAAAAAAAAAAAAAAAATTGACAGTCAATAATATTGGGTAATAAATGAAAGGGAGATAAATTAACCACGTGGGAAGATTTATAATTATGTAAAGGTAATTAGGAAGTTGAAAGGAAGAAGAATACTTTGTGGAATGTGGAAAATAGTTTGATTTGGAATTGGAAGGTGTGTGTTGTGCTTCTAGCCATATCAAAAGAGGCAAAGTGTCAAATTTTCTCTTGAGATATAATTAGCATAATTACAAATTAAACAACTGTGGAATGTTGCATGGTGGCTGCCTAATCTTAAATAAAATTAAATTAAATTAAAAAATAAAATAAAAATATTTAAAGGCTTTTTTTTTTTTTTTTTTTTTTTTTTGTATGGTAGAAAATGTACGTATTTGTAGGCTTGAAAGAGTTTCAAGTTATAAGTCAATGCATGTGTTCTTTGATTTGACAATATAGTCCTGCTTTTTTATTTGGTAGCTTGTGATATTTTTTGGCTTTTTGATATTGATACATAAATATGATATGAGCCATAGACAAATATTATGATATAAGCAATGTCACGTCATTTGTGATGATTCACCTAGTAATTAATATTTTACAGTAACATGTCATTTTCAAACGATATAATATCCTTACTCCTTTTCGATTTGTTTGAAAGAGATTTATAAAATACATTTTTTTTTTTGTTTTTTTTTTAGAAAGATAGATAGCATTTATGTTATTAAATTAGATCTAATTCTGCCAAAGTTGAAATACTTTGGGGAAAGGAACTCAAATGCACAAGTTCGACATTACATGTAATTACATTCCGTATTTCACCATGCGATAAAGTGAGCTACCGTATTGCTACATCGCTTAATACGCGAAAAAGTGCATACATAAAAAAAAAAAAAAAAAAAAAAAAACTCTTGAAACTATCTAATCTAATACTACAATTTTTAATTTTTTATTCTTTATTCTTTATTCTTTATTCTTTATTGCTTTTTTTTAAAAAAAATAAAATTATCTAGTTAATCCTTTTATCTTGCACTATTTATCCGTATTCATTTGCATTCGTTCGTTCCCTTTTACTATATCCAATTTTTTAATTACACACATCTATCTTTACAAAAACAAAAAAAGTGCAGCCACCAATAAACAAAAACTTATTCAAATTACTAGAAAGTGATCATTGTTCAAGATAGTAACCCTTAAAGCTTTGTTCAAAGTAAATTTTTTAAGTGATGAATGAAAAGGAAGGGAAAGAACAATAAAAACATTATAATATAGTATTCAAATTAAGGTCTTGTGTTCCTAACATATCTTATGAATATTAAGTCTAGTTTTTGACATCGGTGAGTTTACTTATCGTCAAAGTTATTTAGTTTGGTCACACGATGAATAAATGATTAATTACATGGGGTGAACATAAAGAAATGGAGCTCTAAATGGAGAGATTGTTATATACATTCAAAAATATACAATTTTCTCATTTGGATGATAATTGTTCATTTTGGTCATGTTTGTTAATTGGTTTTTAGGTGGCTTTTTTATTAGCTTTTGGCTTTTTTATGTGGTCAAACAGCCAAAAAAAGTGTTTGGTAATTGACTTTTCGTTCGGCGAAAAAGCTGGCTTTTAGGCCAAAATGAAAAAATTATTATGAGTAGCTTTTTTTGTTGGCTTTTGGCTTGTTGACCACAAATTATCTAATAAACAGCAAACAACCAACAACTAAATTTACCAAACACTGATAAATAGCCAGCTTAAATAGCCAATTTCAAAAGCCATTATAAACAGCCAAACATTCCAGCTGGTCAAACAAGCCAAGTGAATCAGTCATTCGCCTACCGCCAATAACCATTTGCCAAACAAGGCCTTTGTCATCAAATGAAGAGCAAAAGCTAACTTTGGATTAGTTGGGTGCACCATTCACCCGGGGGTATATAAAAAATTTCATGGAGTATTGACTGCTTTTGGAGTTTTAACAAAAATTAATCTTCCCCAACAATTTTGGAAAGTTGTGATAATGAGGATTATGTAGTCGATCAAATGTCTCTAAAGAAAAATCTTCTAAATTCATGTATTGTCAAGCCACAAACAAAGTTCTTGTTCAATATTTTTGTTCAAGTCTTTGAGATAGAACTAATCCCTCTTTATGCAATAAGAGATGAGAAACTAACGCAAAATTCTTTTCTTATTGGTCTAAAATGATGCGCTTAATTGGGCCCAATTAGTATCTTTCCAAATCTATTCTGCTATTTATAATTGTCACAATTTCATAGCGTTGAGGACATATGAATATGCATGATTGACAAAATCAACCGATAATTAACGTGGAATATGTGGATGCTAATATTTTCTCTAAAAAAACTAAATTTTTTTATATGATAAAAAAAAAAAGCATAGATATTACTATGTAGTGTCCCTACTCGTCGGAATGAATTTTGGAGGGAAAATAACAAATGGGCCCTACCACCGGAATTAGTTGTGGAAAAATGAAAAAAATAGTGCTACTAAAACTTTTTAAATTTGGGGTGGTTTTTTTGATAAATTTTTTTAGCGAGTAGTTGTTCCAAAATTGGCATATTCAGTGAGTAGTTACTGATAATTTTTCCTAATAATAATATTATTATTGTTACAAATTTTTGATAATAATGAAAATAATCATAATATAATACTAATTATTAATATAATAATAATATTTATTGATATTATAATGATAATAATAATTAATAATAATAATAATAATAATAATAATAATAATAATAATAACAATAATAATAATAATAATATTGCAGGACTATTGACTATGGTTTTCTTCCTTTCTCCTTTTCTTCATTGGGGGAATTAGAGAAGGATGCTGAAGCGGGTTCAAGCGTTCGCTAGGACTCGGGATATTGGTGCTCGTGCGGCTGCTCACATCTTCAACAGGATTGGGTTCGCTATAGCTAGAGGGGTGGGGGCCCACATTGTATCTCGGCTCCCTACTAATTTCTTGTAAATCATTTGACTTTGTAGATTTTTGTTATAATAATAATAATAAAAAAAAAACTGAAACGACATGAACCGAACAGAATTGAAAAGTTTTGCAAGGAACCAAAAGAATAGGGTCTATAACGAAGGTAAAATTTGATCGAAAAGTGTAAATATTCAAATGTACATTTAAATAAAAATGAAAGGAGTATAATATTTGTTTTAAGTATTATATACTTTGTATGTTTATCTAGTGTGACTAATTATCATAATATTTTATATGTAAAAAATTATACTAACACTTGTTTCGGGGTTTTCTGATGTCCTGCGGGAGAGTTACAATTCCGAGACTGGAACCGGACGCCTGTACCTGCAAAATAACGGAGACTCCTGAGAGCTCCGCCTCCAACGGTCAAGTTAGTACCCGATTAAGGAGTAATCAATACAGAAATTAAAGTAATGAGATCTCTCTAGGTGAGAGTGCTTAGTGTTGGTAATCTGCGTTGTTAGCGAGATTAGCCGGTTGTTAATAACTCTGTTCTTCTCTGCTTGATCTCTTAATTATTCGATTCCCGGATTAATGAGGATTAATCGAGTATTTATAGCCTTGGGAAGCGTGCAACTCTCTAGGTTTAAGGTAAACCTAGGGCTGACCGGGCCTCTAGACTGGACTGGGCCTTGATGGCCGGTTTTCCCATTTGGCATGGGCGGACACGTGGCGTGTCTTAAGTGGTCCGTGGAGGACGTATCTGTGATTGACACGTGGCAGGTTCCTGTTGGCCTTCGTGAAGAACACGTGGCGGAACCTGGTTGGTCCACTTGTCAGACGGTGATTGGTGGATAAAAATCCCCTAATCATTTGCCCCTCACAGGTGGCACGCGACTGGTCACGTGTCGCCTGTGACAGGTGTCGCACGGTGACAGGCGACGGCCTGTTACAGGTGTCACCTTGCAGACGGCCGAGAGATTTTCCCGCCCAAATTTTGAATTTGGAAGCGACCCTTCGCCTTCTCACTTTGCCTATAAAAGGAAGTGCTGACTTCGGTCATTTTCACATTTGAGAACTTTTGCGAGAACATTCGGACCCCTGAACTTGCTCTGACATTTCGGACTTTTTCTGCCTACCGCCTGTTCTGACAAGCCGACTGACCCGAACTTTCAAGACTTCATCAACCGTCACTCGTTCAGGTAACTCAGTTCTCTTACTCTTAATTTTCTTTTTATTTTTTGAAATGGCACCATGGAAGCACACGACACGCCCTAAGTTAGTGATCAGCCGGTCACCGGGGACGGCTGAATCTAGGACTAGGAGTGCCGCCTGCCCTTTTCTGGACCCATCTTTGCCCTCTATACAAAGTCCGACTGTATCTGTGTCTATGCAGAACGTGATGGCCAGAACAAAAAAGACTGCTATGATATCAAACTCAGACGGCTCCTCCCAAAGGGTGCTCCTTAGTGAAACATCTGACCAGGCGCCAGATGTAGAACGAGGCGACTGTCAAGCTGACAGTTCTGAGAGAGGGACCAAGGTGTTCCCTTCCCATCTTACCGTGGACATGTCTAATTTTCCTTCTGCTCCTTCTAAGGGAGAGGAGGCGGGCCCCTCTAGGAGAGGGGAGGAGTCGTCCTCTTCGGACTCGTCAGGGGACGAGTCCGAATCCAGCTCTTCTGGCCACAGTTCTTCTGGCTCGGAAGAAAAACATAGCCGCCTACAAGAGGCGAGACGTTCTCATGCAGTTGAGAAGGGGGATAATTGGGCAGAGCCGTCCGCCTCTTACAGAGAAGAAAACGCCCCCTACTACTGCAGGGTACCCCGGGGCCGGATTGCAACCATGCGAGACAACGTGGCGAGCTTTATTGCTAACCACAAAATGGGCCCGGAGTTTTTACTGTTTGTGCCGGATCCAGAAGATACTGTCGTCTGGCCGGCTGGTACCAGCTATGGTGACGGCTGCTTTGGCTGCTATGTGGCGGCCATCAAAGCTGGACTGCGCTTCCCATTACATCCGGCTGTTCAGCGGATTTTAGATGGGTATGATCTGGGGTTATGGCAGTTAGCCCCCAACTCTTGGGTAAACGTACTCAGCTATGTGGCCGGGTGCGAACTGAACGGGGTGGAGCCAAGTTTTGAGGCTTTCGCCCACATGAACTATCTCAGCCGGACCCCTAAGTCGGGAGGTACCGGCTGGTATCAATTAACAAGCCATAGGGGTTACCTCATGACGAGAGGTAAGGCAAACAAATGGAAGGATTGGCGGAACACCTTTCTTATTATCGAGAGTTCAGACACGGAGCTGAACAAACGCTTTAACAAGTGGAATAGGGATCCGCCTCTTCTCGCAGGCGGCCGCAGCATGCCGCCTGTTCCCCCAAAGGCTAAAAAAGAGATCCTAGACAAAGGACTCTTCAAAGTAGAGACTAGGGTGAACTCTACTTCAGGGGTACGAGAGCAAGTACCCCTAAACTGCGTCCCGAGCTTCAAGTGGCTCTATGACGAGTACTTCTTGGCCGCCTGTGGCCTCAGCAGTCGGTGCTCTAGAGGTAGCCGGCCTGACGAATACTCTGTTTTTTCACGCCTTATTTACTTGGGATTTTTACTAACTCTGCTGTTTATTTCTTTCAGCCGACGCCATGAGTAAAATAACAGCATCTAAGACTGCGGCGGCCATGCTGCGGGTCTCGCTAATGAAGCAGTCGTATGCCGACTCCCCCAACAAGGAGGCACCCTTGGTAAGCTTTGAAAACTCTTCTCCTTTTAGTTGTCTTATGCATATACTAACTCTTTTTGTTTTCAGTCTGGCACTCCAAGGGCTTCTTCCTCGCAACAGCCGGACCCCAAGGCCCGGAGGACGACTGTTGCAAGCTCTCCTGGGTCTTCCAGGAAAACAGTGGCGGCTGAGATGTATGGACACTTGCTTGTAAAAACTCACCCTTGCTTCCTTCTTGATTAGGTCTAACTTGTTTTTTCCTTTCGCTTAATGCAGCCGGCCCCCAGGGACTTGACTTGGTTGAGGTAGCCAAGTCAATGGTTAAAGTAGTTCCTCCATCTGACAGGGAGGCGGTCAAGGGTGCCGGCACCCTTGACCTTGATGGAATTTCAGGGGTCCTTGCTGAGGTATACTTAGTATATTTTTGAGCTTTTTGAGTTCTAGGACGCCTGTTAACTTTTTATCTGGAAACTGACGCCTGTTTTTCTTTGTACTTAGGCCCTGCTCCGAGTCAACAGCCTACGCAAGCCGATTGATCGGAAAAACAAAGAGGTAAAGGCCGCAAAGGCTATGGCCGCCTCCAGCTGTGATAAGGCAATGTTTCAAATTGCCCAAAATGAAGTACTGACCATTGATCTTCTTTATTATCAGGCGCAGGCGACCGCCGCTGTTCGGGCTCAGCTAGAGGCGGCCCAAAAGAAGGTTGACGAGCTGGAGGGGACCGTCACCAACCTTAAAGCCGAGCTGAAACCCCTTCGCCAAAAAATGCACTCTTACGAAGCCATGGAGAAATCTTTGGCTAACGTAAAAGAACGCCTGGTGAACCAGGAGAAGAGTCTTACCCAAGAGCTCTCGGATAAGGCCGAGCAAGAGAAACAAGAGCTCGTCCGGGAGATGGTGGAAGACTCCGCTCAAATCCAACGCATGACCTGGGAACGACTGTTCCCCAGTGCCGACTTTGCCTCGTGGGAAAGAACGTACCGCCAGTGTTCGGAAATATATAATCAACAGATCCTGGCGGCTGCTGAAGAAGAGGCGTTGGACGGTGCGTTGGAGGAGGAAGAGCCGGTTGTGGCGCTTGTGCCACTTGGGGGTAAGGCATCAAAAGATGGTGCAGCTAAGGCCGAGTCCAGCAAGAAGAGTGCTGACCAGGCGGCTGCTGCTGATACTGAACTGCCCCCTTCTTAAGCTTTAAGTATTTTTTCTTTTCACGGCCTGCGTGCCGTTTGCTTTGTAATTACCCGGCCAGGGGGCCGGGGTTTTGAATATTCTGCTGGTCTTTTGTGGCCGGCTCATTTTTAATCAAATTTTTTGTTTTGGTTCAAATTTGTCTAAGTATTTGAAATTTGCTCACTAGACCGACTGTTGTGTATGGCCGAACGTTAAGACAGGTACAAATAGTAAGTATGCCGCCTATGCCCCTGGACGACTGGTTGTCTGTTTCCAGGATAGATGATCAGTCGGCCATTTAATCAATCGGTATTCGAACTCTTTATTCAATTTGACCAAGTAAATAGAATTACCTAGTAGCCAAGGAATTAAGTAGGAAAACAAGCGGTGGGTACCGGTTGTTTCCCTTTATTGCCAATGTTGGCTTTTAATTCGTTATTTGTTAACCTAGCAAGAGTATTGGTTGAGAGCCTTTGTTTATTAAAAACAAGTGGACGACTCATACCTTTTAGGCTCCATACTAAGTTTGAGTGACTATTAAGTTAACATAGGAGTTACTTAGTCTTTGTCACAATCTTGATTGAGTAGTAGAGGTATCAGGCGGCGTAGGCCGGCTAGACCCCTTGATTCACCAATGTTTGTTGGCTATTAACTCAATAGGTTATCCAGTAGGAATAGGGGTTCGAGTGCCCTTGTTTGTTTAAAACAGGCGGACGACTCAAACTTTTTAGATTCCATACCAAATTTGAAGGAGTGACTATGAGTTAACTTTGGAGTTACTCAGTCGCCATCACTTTTGTTTGAGAAGTAGAGGTACCAGGCGGCGTAGGCCGGCTAGACCCCTTGATTCGCCAATGTTTGTTGGCTATTAACTCAATAGGTACCCCCTGCATTTATCCCAAGTAATACAGGCGGTCATCTGACTCAGATGTCAACTGCTACCACTGGTTTGGTTAGTGATAGAGTTATCCTTGTCTCAAAAACGGCTACGTGGTTGCCCTTGGGGACAGTCGTATAGGTGCCGTGTAATTAGTTTATAGAACAATGTTCCACCCAAAAGGGAGCTGCTCTCTGCGACGAATTTCATCCGGAGGGATGCCGTCGGACGCCTGCTATGATGTTGGGACAGGTCGAATTAGTTTTGTAGTTTTGATCAGGTGGCTTGGCGCCTGGTCTGATCATTCGGCCGGTGGCCTTGGTAAGTTCTTGGTGAACGTAGGTGCTAAGTAAAAGAAGGGTAGCCGCCTGTTAGTTACAGAATCGGCCAGGCCCTAATCTTTTTAGCTAAGTATTGTGAGTAAAATACTCGATGGAGAGTAGCCGACTGTAAAGGAACAGACGTCATGCCCCTCTAAAGATAAAGAGTGAAACTCAATGGAGAGTAGCCGACTGTAAAGGTACAGACGGCATGCCCCTCTGGAGATAGAGTAAAAAAACTCAATGGAGAGTAGCCGACTGTAAAGGTACAGACGGCATGCCCCTCGTAATACAAAATTGAATAGTAAGTGCAAACTTTATTAAGTAGCTCTTTACTTTACATCATTCAGAAAAAATATTTTTTAAGGTTATCTACATTCCAGGTTCGAGGCAACGGTTGTCCGTCTGGTGTTTCCAGACGGTAGGTACCGTCCCTGACTTCCGCATAGATTCGGTAGGGTCCTTCCCAGTTGGGAGTTAGTTTGCCAGACTCATTAGCCCTACCAACTGCTTCCATTTTTCTAAGTACAAAGTCCCCTACTTTGAGTGGACGCCTGTGTACTTTTTTGTTGTATGATCTAGTCATTCTCAGGCGATAGATCTCATGGCGCAAAACAGCATTGCCCCTCTTTTCAGGAAGTGAGTCTAATGCCAGGCGCATAGCTTCCCAGTTTGCCTCTTCGTCATATAGCATTACTCGAAGAGTCGGCTCGTAGTGTTCTATTGGAAGAACAGCTTCTGCACCATAAGTTAGGAGGAAGGGAGTTTCTCCAGTCGCCCCTTTTTCAGTCGTCCTAATGGCCCAAAGAACATGTGGTAGTTCATCTGCCCATAGGCCGCCTGCTCGTTCAATCTTTTTCTTGAGACCGTCTGAGATGATTTTATTAAAGGCTTCTACCTGGCCGTTTGCTTGTGGACGGCCGACAGATGCAAAGTAATGTGCAATTCCTTGGTCTCCCAACCAGCTTTTGAGAACAGGCGTCTCAAATTGGGGACCATTATCAAAAACCATAGACATGGGAACCCCGAACCGAGTGATGACGTTTTTCCAAATGAATGAAATTACATCTTTCGTCTTGATTCCCTTTACAGCCTCCGCCTCTACCCATTTAGTGAAGTAGTCAACGGCAACAAGTATATACCTTCTGCCGCCTGTAGCAGGCGTATATGGACCCAGAATGTCCATGCCCCACTTAGCAAACGGTAGTGGGCTGTGAATGGTAGTGAGGTCAGTAGCCGGACGGTGAATTAATTTGCCAAACCTTTGGCACTTGTCACATTTTTTCACCATCTCCATTGCATCTGCTTCCAAAGTAGGCCAAAATTAGCCCTGCCGCCTTGCCCTTTGAGCAAGCATCCTACCACCTATATGGGAAGCACAGTAACCAGAGTGAAGATCATCTAGTATCTCTCGTCCCTTTTCAGGAGTAACACACTTTAAGAAGGGTTGAAGGTGCCCCCTCTTGTGAAGTTCTCCCTGTATCATTTCAAAACAGGAGGCTCGTTTTTTCAGTGCTGCCGCCTGTTGAGGATCATCCGGCAGTGTACCGTTTGTCAGATATGCCCTGATTGAATCCATCCAGGTTGAGCTTCTGTCTAGAATTCCAATAGGATTTTCCTCGATGCTTCTCTTCTCCATTACTTCCCAAAACACAGTTCGAGGAGTATCGGAGGAGGCGGATGATGCTAATTTCGAAAGTGCATCTGCCTGGTTGTTTTCTGATCTCGGCACTTGGATCAGATGGAAATCCTCAAGGGAGCCGACTGCTTGTCGGACCGCCTGTAAATACTTGATCATGGCCGGATGTGTTGCTTCGTATTCGCCATTGTACTGACTCACTATCAGTTGTGAATCAGAACAGGCGTCTATTTTCCTTGCCCCTGCCGCCTTACACATGCGGATCCCGGCTAGTAAAGCTTCATATTCTGCCTCATTGTTTGAAGCCTGGAAACTGAAGCGTAGAGCATACTCGAACCTGTCGCCCTCTGGAGATTGACATACGACGCCTGCTCCACAACCGTTTGAAGTAGAGCTTCCGTCCACATATACCTTCCAGACTTGGTCTGGAACTTGAGAGTCAGGAGGACGAGTCATCTCTACAATAAAGTCAGCAAAGGCTTGCCCCTTCACTGCTTTTCTAGGCTCGAAAGTAACTTCGAGACTCTGCATTTCTATGGCCCATTTGATCATTCGTCCGGAGGACTCCATGGTGGTAAGGGGCCGCTTGATCGGTTGGTCGGTATACACGACGACTGCATGTGCCAGAAAGTAGGGCTTCAATTTTTTAACAGCCATGAAGAGTGCAAGACCAAATTTCTCCACTAGGGGATACCTCAACTCGGCATTTTTCAGTACGTGACTGACAAAGTAGACCGGAAGTTGACAGCCGTCCCTTTCAGCAAGGAGCACCGCGCTTAACGCATGATCAGAGACGGCCAGGTACATGTAGAGATTTTCTTTGGGCAAAGGGCTGACCAGCCTCGGCAAGGAATGCAAGTGAACCTTTAATTTCTGGAAGGCGGCCTCAGCATCCGGCCCCCATTCAAACCTTGCCTTTTTCTTAATTGCCTGGAAAAAGTATAGGCATTTGTCGCCTGATCGGCTTAGGAATCTTCCCAAGGCCGCCAGACAACCTGTTAACTTCTGAACCTCTCGGACGGTACGAGGCGACTGCATGTCAATGACCGCCTGTACCTTCTCAGGGTTCGCCTCTATTCCTCTCTGGTTGATAAGGAATCCGAGAAATTTCCCAGACTCAACTCCAAATACACATTTCTTGGGATTGAGCATGACATGGTGCCGCCTGAGTGTGGCGAAAGTTTCTCGGAGGTCCGTCAGATGATCTTCCTGAAGTTTAGTCTTGACAATCATATCATCAATGTATGCCTCGACGTTTCTCCCAATCTGATCAAAGAACACTGTGTTTATCATTCGTTGGAAGGTAGCTGGGGCATTCTTAAGACCAAACGGCATGACCGTGTAACAGTATAATCCCTGATCAGTGACGAAGGCCGTCTTCTCATGATCTTTCTTCCATAAAGGAATTTGATGAAAACCTGAATAGGCGTCCATAAAACTCATCAAGGCATGGCCGGCTGCTGAGTCGACCAGGTTATCAATTTTAGGCAGAGGGTAACTGTCTTTGGGGCACGCCTTGTTCAAGTCTGTGTAGTCTACACACATTCGCCAGGTGCCATTCGGCTTTTTAACAAGCACCACATTTGCAACCCAATCTGGGAAGTAACATTGCCGAATGAACCCTGCATCAAGTAATTTTTTGACTTCGGCGGCTGCCGCCTGACCTCTTTCTTCACCATGGTTCCGCTTCTTTTGTCGTACCGGCTTCTTTTTCGGATCCACAGCGAGTTTGTGTACTGCCAGATCAGGACTAATGCCTGGCATTTCATGGACTTCAAATGCAAAGATGTCCTTGTATTCTTTCAACAGGTTGTGAAAGTCGTCACCAAGGTTTCTCAGAGCAGTCGTCCCTACTTTGACTGTTCGGTCAGGATGGGAGTCGTCTAATATCAGGTCCGCATGCTCACCAGCCGGCTGAGGGCGGAACTCATCCGGCCGGTCCTCTGCCAATGATTGCTATTTTCTTGACTTTCTTGCGGACTCTGTCTGGGACGCCTTTCTTTTTCTGTCGCCTGTTTCTTGAACAGGCGCACTTTCCTTGACATTGTCAAGGTCTGTTTTTTCTCCACTTGACCCAGTGGCCATAACAGTGGGCTTGACATCCGAGAGATAGCACTCTCGGGCCATCCTCTGATCTCCCCTTAGGGAGCCGACTGTTCCATTATCCCTTTCAAACTTAAGCAGCATAAGTGACGGGATTATAACAGCCTTGGAATTATTCAGGGTTGGTCGACCCAGAATCATGTTGTAGGCCGAGAGTTCCTCTACCACTAGGAACCGGACTACCATGTGTCGTCCTTCCCCTTTTTCGCCCAGGCGAATGGGTAGATCCACTCGTCCCAGTGGGTGGACGACTCCTCCTCCAAAACCTATTAAAGGGTGGGAGGGCGGATGTATGCAGTCCGTCTGATATTTCAGTTTTGACAGACATTTGCTGCTGATGAGATCTGAAGAGCTCCCGGTATCTATGAGGATTCGGCCAACTCTCTGGTTGGCCACTTTACATTCAATAACGAGAGGGTCGTCATGCGGTCCCCTTATTCCTCCTAGATCCTCTTCAGTGATGACAATCTCAGGAAATGTATATTTGGACGGCCGTTCTTGGTGAACGGAATTTACATCTAACCGCCTTATATTATCTTTGTTGCCCCTAATAGTGGGGCCGCCTCCTGAGAAGCCGCCTGCAATGGTGTAGACGACTGCATCATCTGTATCGGAACTGTCGGCCTGTTGATTCTTTTTGGCGGACTGCTTTTTTGAGGAAGTATTCCCCGTAGATTTCTTGACATAAGTGTCAAGATCACCTTGATCAGCCAAGCGGTCTAGGTACCGCATGAGACTGATGCAGTCATTGGTGTGATGACCAATGTCATCATGATAAGCACAGATTTTGTCTTGGTTCCGGTTGCTCGCAGAACCCTTCATGGGGAGCGGCTTCTCAATTGAGAGCCGTCCCTTTATTTCTTTTAGGATAAACTGGTTATCCTTGTTAAACACATACTTTGGGGAGTATGGTTTGAATTCTTTTTTCTTTTTCTGGGCCGGCTGTTTAGAGGAATCAGCCGCCCAGACCTCTTTTCTGTTTTCATCTTTGTTGGACGACTGTTTCTGTCGTCCCTCTCTTTTGTCGAACCTCTTCCCGTCCGACTGTTTCATCGTACACAGATCAGTCGCCTGTATATAGGCTTCTGCTTCAATCAAGGCCTCTTGAAGAGTCGCCACCCTTTTTCGAACTAAATCAAATTTGAAGGTAGACCCGTCTTTGAGACCTCTAAAAAAGTCAGTATAAGCTACCTCATCCGGTAACCCCTGAATCTGTATTCTCATCAGGTTGAACCGCCTGATGTAGGAACGAAGCCCCTCTTTCTCGCCCTGCTGAATTGTTCCCAAATCAAGGGTCGTTTTCTTCGCAGGGATGTTCATTGCGAAGTTGGAGGCAAATAAGTAAGCAAGCGTCCTGAAGCTGTTTACACAACCAGTCGGCAGGTTGCCGAACCATTGCTGTGCAATTCCCTTGAGAGTCGCTGGGAAACACTTGCACCAAGTGGGATCATCCAACCCTTGAAGGTACATCAGGTTGGTGAATGCCATCAGATGGTCTTCTGGGTTAGTAGTGCCGTCATAGGCGCCTACTAGAACATTTTTTACTTTGGCCGGCTGAGCGGCTTCAGTAATTTCCTTGGAGAAGGCCGACGGCTGTTCACCAAGTCTAAGCAGCCGTAGCTGCCAGTCCATAGGTTGGACGTTTTTTGCTGCAGGTCCACCAAATGGAGGTGGTTGCATAAAATACTGTTGTTGCGGCACAAATGGTAAGTTTGGTACCGCCTGGGCACTATGAAAGCCGGACTGACGGGAGGTGCCGCCTGACTGACTCTCATGGTACGACTGAGTATGCCTCATCGAGGCATTTCGCAAACTGTCCTGAAGATTTGAAGTAGAAGCCGACTCTGATAATCGGTCACTCTTCTTCTGCTCTAGCAGGTGCCGAGCATCTGTGAACGTTTGCTTTGACCCGTCCGCCTGAATATGACGAACCGGTTTCCTATTTCCCGTAGGATAACGGAGTTTTGTGAAATCAAGAGCAGACGGCTCCCGCTTCTTACATTTAGGATGGGGAGTCGCCTCTCGCCCTTGAACTGGCTTCCTCTTCAGTGAAGTGGAAGGTTTCTTGGCCGACTGCTCTTTGACTGAAGCAGGCGGTTTTTTGTTGATCAACTCTTGGATCTCTCCCTTGAAGTCCCTCATGAAGGTCATGAGTTCGTTCCTTGTGATGGGAGCAGACCCATCAGTCGGCTGTTGCCGAGCAAGCAATGCGCCTGCTGGCTCGCTTCCTGTTTGAGGACACTCCCGTTCCCTCATTTCGGTATGACGGGTACGTCGGGCCCTTAGGGTCCCGTCTGGAGCTGTATGAGTTTCAACTTCAAATTCACTTTCGGTATCATGGTCCGACTGAACTTGAGGGTCGTCTAGGGGACGCCTCTCTTCTGGAGTCGGTACAGACTTGGATGCCATCTCTGAAGTACTCTCCCCACAGACGGCGCCAGATGTTTCGGGGTTTTCTGATGTCCTGCGGGAGAGTTACAATTCCGAGACTGGAACCGGACGCCTGTACCTGAAAAATAACGGAGACTCCTGAGAGCTCCGCCTCCAACGGTCAAGTTAGTACCCGATTAAGGAGTAATCAATACAGAAATTAAAGTAATGAGATCTCTCTAGGTGAGAGTGCTTAGTGTTGGTAATCTGCGTTGTTAGCGAGATTAGCCGGTTGTTAATAACTCTGTTCTTCTCTGCTTGATCTCTTAATTATTCGATTCCCGGATTAATGAGGATTAATCGAGTATTTATAGCCTTGGGAAGCGTGCAACTCTCTAGGTTTAAGGTAAACCTAGGGCTGACCGGGCCTCTAGACTGGACTGGGCCTTGATGGCCGGTTTTCCCATTTGGCATGGGCGGACACGTGGCGTGTCTTAAGTGGTCCGTGGAGGACGTATCTGTGATTGACACGTGGCAGGTTCCTGTTGGCCTTCGTGAAGAACACGTGGCGGAACCTGGTTGGTCCACTTGTCAGACGGTGATTGGTGGATAAAAATCCCCTAATCAACACTAATGTTAGTTTTAAAAAATAAGCTCATATTTGGTTATTATTAAAAATGTGTAATATTTTTATGTAAATATAATTAATTTATTTTTATTCTTGTATAAAAAATTTAATTCGCGCATACATTGCATTCTTTTTAGAAAAACAAAAATCATATTTGGTAATCACTAAACATAAATAAATTACTTTTAATTTCTTATTCTAGTTTTATTTTGAACATATATGCCAAAATCTATTTTTTTTATGAGATTTGTAATTTTATTAAAGAAAAATAATAGATATATTGAATGTTGGAAATGGACAGTTGAAATAATAATAGCACAATAATTATAATTTTTTTTTATAGAAAATCGTATTAAATTTCTTAATTGTATCCTACCAAGTTTTACTACACTCGTAATAAATTATGTTTCTTTTTCATTAATATTTTTTGCAAAAATAATAAGATATTATCTATAATGTACGAACTAATGTAATAAATACTTTGTAAATAAGTTTAAATCATTAATGACGTAAATTATTTACAAATTTCTAAATTGCATGAAATTATTTACGAAAAGATTAAGGGAAATTCTATATGGTGGCCTCATAATTTTGAGTTTTCTACGTGGAAGGCGAATTTTTTTCCAGCTCTCTTCAGTGACATCAAGGTTTAGAAAAATTGACATAGTGACCTTTTTTAAAAAGTCAACTAACCTAGCCCTGACCCCCGTAACCGCCTACCCAGCCACCCCGATCCCAAAAACTACCAAGTCCGATGAGCGCGCGCGGTGACTTTAGGTGGTTTTGGGGGTCAAGGTTGGCTGGGTTGGTGGATTTGGAGTTCGGAGATGCATGGGTTAAAGGTGGTGTACAGATCCAGTCGTTCGGTTTCGATGGGTAAGAGGGGTGGTTGGTCAGATTCCGGCGAGGCTAGGGGTGGGGTTAGGGTTTGACGGTGGCTGAGAATTTTTTTGTTTTTTGTTTTTTTTTTAATTTTATAATTTTAAAATATAATTAAATAATTTTTTAATAAAAAAAATCAAAGGTTAGCCATAAACCTAAAAAAGGTCACTATGTCAATTTTTCAAAACCTTGGTGTCACTGTTTTCACGTAGAAAACTCAAAACCATAAGTCACCATGTAGAATTTCCCAAAGATTAATAACCTAAAAGCCATTAACGAATTATAAAATCAAACGACTACTAATAAAATTACAAGAGCAGTCATTAACCTATGCATCTCAATTCTCTCTGAATCATGTTATTATAGGTTCTAAATATAATTGATACTTGGTATAACATATAGTTGTTGCATCGGATTTGATCCTTTTACAAATTTGAGCACTCGTATTTGGCGCAAAGGTCTCAATTTGTTCTTTTACAGATTTATTTAAAATCATTAGTGATGGTGTAAGATAATTCAACTTGCCTTTTCAAGAGTTACATTTCGCTTAATTATTCAATGTTGTCCAAATTGCTTTGAATCCAAATGTTAAATTTCAAACTCAACAGTATCATGCCAATGTTATTTTGTACTTGTTGTGAGAAATTTTTTTTGCATCCGCTAACTCATTGGAATGGAGCCGTAAATCTTTTTGAGTTATCTCATTGTGAGATTGTTGTATTATTAATTCGTCAACATGCCATGAATAGAAAATTGGTAATCATTCTCCATTTCCTCCTTTAAATTAAGAGAAGTATTACAAGTAGCTCCTAACCAACCAGACCTTATTTTAGTTTCCAACCTCAGTATTCCAATATTTGACTAATCTCCCTCAAATTGTTTTAGCTTTAAATTCTTCCCATTCATTCTTTATCTATATTTAGTTCAATCATTTTATTTACAAATGAGTCTAGAAATAATGTTGGATACGAATTTAGAGCCGCTGAATTTAGTAGATTAGCCTCAAGTTCTTGTTTGGGTCTTATGGCTGTTTTCTTTAGCTTCTTGGTGGGAGTTAGTAATGAAATTGCAATGAACATTGAGGATATGACGAGGGTCATTATCAGTGATCCTAGAATTGGTGATGAGTTTTTCAATCGAATTAACATCAAAATAATATATTGAACTTCGTCAAAAGTTGCAATTTAGGTATTAAATTAGTTTTATTTGTTGCGAATAAGGTACCGGCGGGTGATCGGAGGTAAAATTTTCCAGTGTTAACCTGTTTTAATTGGTTTTTCCTATCTTTCATGAATGAAATACCTAGATATATTTCCTAGAAAAAATTACAAATGCTTTTAATGAAACACACTTATCACAACCACTTGCATATGAAACGAAGAAGTAAAACAAAACCAACCAAATTAAATTCGCATTTTCTTTTTTAATAGAAATTGAATTTTTTTTTGGGCAAAGTATATAGTTATTTTTTTACTAGATGAAAGCCCATGCTATGTACGTGTTTTTTATACATAAATTCAAGAAAAGATAAAAATTAACATTTTTGATTAATTTTCTATTGCTAGTTAGAAAAATATAATTTAATTAGTTTTATGTAATTTATTATGTGACTTTTCTCGTTGATGTTAGTTATGTGGAAATTGAACTTATAGTTTATAAAAATAATTATAAATATGATATTTTATTCGTTGGATATTAGAATATAATGTTTAATGTTAAAAGATTTTTTTTTCTTTTTTAATAACTTAAATCCTACATGGATGAATCAGTAGTTTTTTATCTGATGATTGAAATTACACTCTCAAATCTCATTAGTTAGTTGTTCGATCTTATGCGGCGATTGATTTTTTTTAATTCTAAAAATTAAATGTATATTTTTCTATTTAAATTTGGTTACATAAATTTCACATTAATGTTTAAAAAGGGTATAGTTTTTTATTTATTTAGCATCATAAGTTTAAATTTTTTTTTATGAAAATATCATCTCATTGATTAGTTATTTAAATAAAACCATTGATATCAAAAGATAAATTTTATTTTTTAAATAATTTAAAATCCTAATATCAAAAATAAATTTTATTTTTTAATTATTTTAAACTCCTAATATCAAAAATAAATTTTTAGTTTTTTAAATACTTTAAATCCTAATATCTACAGATAATTTTAGTTCTTTTTTTTAAAAAAAACTAATTTTTTGTTTTTTTAAATAAATTAATCCTAATAAATTGCTATTCATTATTTTTACCTACGTGGCAAAATTTTAAAATCTCATTCGTCACTTTTGCTTAGGAGGCGAGTGAAATTTTCAAATACTTTAAATCCTAATATCAAATTTAATTTTTAGTTGTTTAAATAATTTAAATCCTAATATATAAAGATAATTTTAAGTTATTTAAATAAAAAAAATTTAGGTTTTAAAATAATTTAATCATAATAAATTACTTTTTAGTTTTTTAAATAATTTAATCCTAATAAATTTTGTTTTATTATGTGGAAAAATTATTAACTCTCATTCGTCACTTTTTCTTAGGTGGAAAGTGAATTTTTTAAATCTAATATAAAATATAAATCTGATTTTATTTTATTGGATGAAATGATATCTTTGCTTATGTGGTGCGCCGAATGTTCCCGAAAAAAACCTACTTTATTTATATATACTAAATGAAAGCCCGTACGATACATAGTTTTTCATACATAAATCTCAAGAAAAGATAATTTTCATAGTTAGATAGATTCTATTTTTTTTTTTAATTATTTGGTTTATTTTGCTACTTAATGATTTCAAAAAAATAAAAAATAAAAAAAACACATAAAAATTTAATTAAATTGATATTAATATTGCCTGTTGCAAAAGTATAATTATTTTTTTGATGTAATTTATAATACGCCTTTATTCATTTTTTATTTGTATTTTATTCGTTGTTGTTAGTTATCTGACAATTGAATTTATCAAATATTAATAATGTGATGCACGGTTTTTTGATATATAAATCTCAAGAAAAGATTTTTTTTTTTCTCTATTAGATAGACTCCAAGTTTTTTTTTAATTATTTGGTTTATTTTACTGTTCTATAATTTCAGACAAAAAAAAAACACATAATAATTTAATTAAACTACTATTGCCTATTACAAAATATAATTTTAATTCTTTTAATGTACTTTATAATGCTACTTTATTCATTATTGTTTTGTATTTTATTTGATGTTGTTAGTTATATGACAATTGAATTTATCAAAGATGAATAAATTGTAAATATGATATTTCATCCGTAAAAAAAATTTAATGTAAAAAAATATAATTTTTATTTTTTAAATAATTTAAATCCTAAATCATTATTCTTTGTTTTTTATTATTGAAATTAAACTCTCAAATCTATACTGTATTTTGTATATGTCTTGTGATCTGTTTAAATTTTTTTAATGAAAATATCATCTCATTTAGATAAAACTGTTAATATCAAAAGATAATTTTTTTTAATAATTTAAATCCCAATATCAAAATATAATTTACACCGTAATTTTTCAAATAATTTAAATCCTAATATCTAAAGATGATTTTTAGTTCTTTAAAAAAGAAAAGATAATTTTTAGTTTTTAAAATAATTTAAATCCAAATCACTTTTCGTTGTTTTTACCTACGTGGAAAAATTCTTAATTCTCATTCGTCATTTTTGCTAAGGTGGCAAGTGAAATTTTTTAGTTCTAAAAGACAGATCTAATTTTTAATTGGTCGAAATACTACTTTTGTTTATGTGGTGTGTCGAAACTCTTAAATATATACTTTGTATCATTTTGTATATTTCTTGTGATCTCTTAATCTCTAACAATTTTTTTTTCTATTTAAATTGTTTGACAAAAATTTCTCATAAATGTTTAAAGAAGATGAAGTTTTTTCTTGAATTATAAGTTTTAAATTTTCTTATGAAAATATCATCTCATATAATTTAAATCCTAATATAAAAATATAATTTATTCAGTAGTTTTTTTTTTTCCTAATATCTAAATATTATTTTTAATTTTTTTTTAAAATAAAGATAATATTTTTTTTAAAATAAATTGTAATATCTAAAGATGATTTTTCTTTTTCTTTTTTTTTTTTTTTGTAAAAAAAAGAACATTATTAGTTCTTGTAAATAATTTAAATCTTAATAAGTCACCATGCGTTGTTTTTAGTTACGTGGTAAAATTCTTAAATCACATTCATAAATAGATATCTATTTGTAAAAAAAAAAAGAACATTATTAGTTCTTGTAAATAATTTAAATCTTATTAAACCACTATGCGTTGTTTTTAGTTACGTGGTAAAATTCTTAAATCACATTCACAAATAGATATCTATGTTATTATTGACTTGAAATTATTTTAACTCAACTGAAAGTATTTTTAGCAGACTAAAATTATTTTTACGGATTAGAACTTATTTTTACATATTCTCTATTTTTTTGAATACATTAAATATATCTATGTTAATATTAACTTGAAATTATTTTTATTGTACTTATATTACTTTTACTGGAGTGAAAGTACTTTTACCAACATTCACTATTATTTTTTAAAATAAATTAATATATTATAAATGGATTTTATTTTAAAGAACAAATAAATTAATATATTATAATTGGATCCTATTTTATTTTAAGGAACTTTTTAAAACGAATTTTATGATAAAATTAGAACCGAGTTATAAGATATTATTATTAAAAGTTATGATTTATTTTGTATATATGAATATTAGAAGTAAATCTGCAATAAAACTCTATACAACAATTTTATCTTAAACTAAATTTTTTTATCAGTTTTTTTTTTCTTTTTCTTTTCTTTTTCTTTTTGTTTTGTAAAAAAAAAAAAAGAAGCATAGATATTACTAGTTACTAGTTAATTTAGATGCTTTTTTATTCAGCATAAATTAGTCCATACTTAGTATATATTTTTTAGAAGCTAAACAATGTGGTGTTGGTCTATTATTACTTTATAAGTCATTTTGTAACAGCGATTCCACCTAAATTAGGGTTTGATGTGTTATCAGAACAATTAGCTTAGGTTAGTCACCTAGCAAAGGAGAACTCTAAGCTAAGAGATATATTCAATTGGTCTTAAGCACATCGAAAGTATACAAACTCTTAAATAGACCTAGTTCACACTAATTTATTTTAGATCACTAGTATTAGAGACACTATATTTGTTGTATTAATGAAAAATGGTCATTATATTAAAATAAAAGTTGTTTGGAAAAAAAAGTTGTTATATTGCAATAAAAGCTATTATTGTAAAAAAAAAAAAAAAAAAAAAAAAAAAAAAAAGATTGTAAGACTATATATACTGATCAATATGAATAATAAAGGTCACTATGTTAAAATTAGGGTCACTATGTTCAACACTACGTCGTACTTCAGGTTCAAAATAATATTAAAGGTCAAAAAAGTTTTAATAAATGTTAATATGTTAAAAATAAGGTTACTATGTTAAAATTAGGATCACTATGTTCAAAATAACGTCAATTACGTGTGTATAAACTTCAGGTACACAATAAATCAATAATATTATTGTAAACCAGTTTCATGCAACTTTTTTCCAAGAAAGTATTGCAGTCCTCAACTATGGGCGTCTCATACTTTAAAAAATCTTTACAAACTTTATTTTTTAGCTAAAGTGCACCTTAATTTAAGGGGCTACAATAACAAGATAAGATAATTACAATTAAGTGTGTTTGATTGAAAATAGTTTTAGGATGAATGAACTTTATAGGAAGTTTACAACATATGCACATTAAACTGTTGATGATATATTGATATGGCTCCAAATAGAGTTACAATTACAAATTCTTTGAACCTGGCCTTTTGATAGCTGCAGGTATTCTAATACTTGTCGACTGAAACAAAATTTCCCTATCTTTTCTCCACTGAGTCTAGTCAAGACACTTTTTTCCGGTTTGATCTAATGTTTATGATAGAGTATATAAACGGATTTTGGGTTTCAACTATTAGCTTAATTAAGCTTTTAGTTGAGATGGTCTATTAACAAGATTGGTTTACATACTCTATCAGTTTACACTTGTATTGAAAACATTTAATTAATAATTAAACTAGTGAGCGGCCTGAGCGATATTTGGAATGATTGCATGCATGTCCTACATTTACCGAGTATCAAATTCCAAAAGGTACTTGTAAATATTAGAGACGACAGGTTTATTTGTTTGTTTCGTGTAATTTAAACTTTGTTTAGAATTTTTTTAAAAAAATTTACTCTATTTTTTAATTATTTTTCCGAATGAAATAAGTCCAAATAAAATACAGTACGAAGTAGTTAAATTAAATAAACAATGCCGTAAGTAATTGAGACTAAGAGGATATTATGATATTTTATATACTGTAGAATTAGATGCTCCAAGTTTATTAACAAAATTTCTTTGAAGCTCTAGAATTTTAGAATTATTTTCCAAAGATTTGATGATTGCATCCTTTAGCTCATCCTTTACGTCAGCATTATAAAGAATTAATCAAAAGAGATTTATTCAATTGTGAGCTGAATATGAAACTAAAATTTGCAAGGAATAATTGATGCATCACACGCTCCTTAGCTTGTACCACAGGAAGTGTACATCTCAGCCGTCATCAAACAACTTCGCGACTGCCTTTCCAAAGCGACTCTTTGAGAGCGCGTGGCGTGTGAAGAGGTTGATGAGAACCAGTGACGCTATTGAACTGTCTATTATATACTTCCTCCGTTTCACAAATACTCGTATGAGTCGCATCATAGCTAGGGCTATACACCGGTCCAAAACCGGACCGGACCTGTTAGGACCGGGACCTGAATCAGCCAATTCTGAGGACCGGGGACCGGACCTGATTCAGCAGGTCCGGGTCAGGTCCAGACCTGAGCAATCACGTCCGGGTCAGGTCCAGACCTGTTTTGTGTGTTTTTTTTTTGTTTTTTTTTTAAAGAAAATAAATAACCTGTTGGACCTGATTATAGACCTGTTTACATAAAATCTGAAAATATCAATGACAAAAACTACATAAAATCTATAAGTCTCAAATATAACAAATAATTCATTAAATTACATAAAGTCTCTAAGTCTCAAATACTAGAAATACATAAATTATCCAAAGACAACTTGAATTTTGGCGAGTTGCTTTCCCTTTGATTGCGTAATTCACACTAATGAGTCAACGAAAACAACTTCATCGTCTCCATCGTTAGATACATCATGTTGCACCTCTAAATAAAAAAACATTATAGAATATATTAATGAATGATAACAATGAAATAATAAATTTGGTGTAACAAAATTACAAGTACATAAAATTAATACTACCTTTCTCCATTTCTTGTAACTCTTTCAAATTTTCTTCCATATCCTCTTACTTTTTCTGTTCCATATGTATTCCCGCCCCGCTTTTAACTTCTTATCTGGAGGCAAAGTAGATTGCAATTCTTCCATATCCTTTTCAGAAAGTGACTGTGACATTTCTTGAGAAAAAGCAGCAGATCTTTTGGATTGAGAGCTCTCCATCTTCAATATAATTATACACAATCTTCAATATAATTATACACAATCTTCAATATAATTATACACAATATAAGTAATTTTTAAGTAACAATTATAAACACATAACACTTTATAAAAAAATGTGAGAACAACTTACATTGCAAGAGTAAGAATCCGTGGTTCTTGTTGATCCTAAACATATAAAACGATAGAATTCAATTACAATTCAAATTGAATTCACAAAATAAACAGAATACATACAAATATACAATACACCAGCAAGGCAGCAAATTCTACAATATGAACTAAATTCGAAAGAAACAGATTTTAAACAGATTTATCAATCTACTTTAAACAGATTTATCAATCTTTTCTGATTTATCAATCTACTCCCAGCAAATTCACGGAATAAACAGATTTTAAACACACAAATCGAAAGAAACCAAAATTCAACATGCATTCGAAACAAATGAACTAAAATAATTAAAAAACAGTTACTTAAAATAAATAAATAAACCTCAAAAAAAATCATGAATTCGAAAAAAATGAACTAAAAAACAGAACTTGCAAACATCAAACAATCATAATAAGCAATTGAAATACAAAATACCCAATTCAAATATAATTAGATTTAACTTAAAAAAAAAAAGAACTTACAGCATACCAAAATTCAACATGCATTCGAAACAAATGAACTAAAATAATTCAAAAACAGTTACTTAAAATAAATTAAAAAAACCTCAAAAAAAAAATCATGAATTCGAAAAAAAATTAACTAAAAAACAGAACTTACAAACATGCAAACATCAAACAATCATTATAAGCAATTGAAATACAAAATACCCAATTCAAATATAATTAGATTTAATTAAAAAAAAAAAGAACTTACAGTGAGATGCAGATGCAGGGTGTAGTCGTCGACTCGTCGTTGCAGGATGTACAGCGTGTAGTCGCTGCTGGTCTGGACGTCTGGTGGGCGGTGGCGACTTCCGACTTGTGTCTGGGCGCCTGGGCGGTGGTCTGGAGGGAGTGGGTGTTGCCGTGTGTGCTTGTCGGCTAATAGAGAGAGAGAGAGAGTGAGTGAGGAGTGAGTTAGGGTTAGTGTGTTAACAAAAATGAAACTGACTTCTTTTGAAATTTGGGATTTTTTTTTTTTTTTTTTTTTTTTTTATAAAAAACGCATTTTTAACGGGTTTCAGGTCCAGACCTGAAACCCCGGGTTTGGACCTGATCCGGACCGGGACCGAAAACCTTGATTTTCAAGGACCGGGACCGGACCGGGACCGGACCGGGACCGGACCTGAATCTACAGGTCCGGTCCCAACAGGTCAGGGTCAGGTCGTTTTTCAGGTCCGGTCCTGTTCATGTACACCCCTAATCATAGCATGAGGAAGTAAAAATAAACTTAGGACCCATGTAGCATGTGTAAATAAAGAAACGTTGCTATAAATATATATTCATAAACATTAAATATTGCAATAATTATGAAATATAGAAAGTACTATTTATAGTATTTCAAAGTTTAAAGCTGCCCATGTTGATGTTATGGACTATGGTTGCATCTTGTGTACTATAAATGATAATTTAGCAGATTCTGACTTTTGTACGCACTACTGTGTGTCTGTGTATAACTTTGCAAAGAAGTGGGGAGTATTATCCTTTGTACGGAGTAGCTGGCAGCCTTTAGTTTCAAGCTAATATTACCTGAAATTTCACTAACCAGAATACAACTGAGATCTTTGTGATTTTAATACTTTATACCTTTTTTTTTATTAAAAATATAACAATTATGCTCATATTGAAAGATTATTCCAACCGCTCAATATTTTTGACAGCATATTAATAAAAATTATAAAACGTTGATATTATAAAACTACAAATTGATAATTCGAACAATAGCTTACACAATTATGTTTTTTGTATACACTAATGAGAATTTTTTGGCAAATTTTTTCAAAGTCTGACTACAAAAACAAAAATGAGGCACAATTATTTGCCTTTTTTGCCTCGCACTTTGCACAGGGAGAAGAACTATGTGACAATGGTCTGCATAGACTACATTGACAGAAAGCAGACCAGTAACATGCTGCTCCATGCACTTCTCCGACAGTGTCCGGGAACGATCCTAGCGAAAAACACATCCAGGAAGGACCGCGGGAAATCAACAATTACATGCAGCATTGGTTATTCTTCTATGTGGCTATGTATGAGCTCGGTTGCTTGGGCACATATTCATATGTGTATTGTGATATAGAAAGAGTAAATCCTGGGAAATTAAAATTTTCATACAAGAAATATGATACAAAGTAGTCCGTATATAAATTGCTGCTGCTTTCATGATTTTCTTTTATAACTAGTGAAGATGTAATGTTTTGGCGACCCTACACAAACTTTTCCTTAAATGTACAAACTTGTACGCATTGTATAAAATAAGGAATGCAAAATATTATGAACAAAATTATAAGGAAAAGAATGCAAAATGGAAACTGTGTATAGAATCCAATGGATATGTATCGATCCCAACCAATTCGAGTATTTGAAAGAGCTCACTTCTGCTTTTCTCTGCCTTTGCTCTTCGCTACATGAGGGAACACAGTCTGAATGTTATGCGCCCTCAAATCTTGCCTAGTTAAGATTCCGATTACAGGATATATCTGCACAACAGTAAAAACATTTGATTAAATACTGGATATTTTAACTTAAACTAATTATACTCGGTAACATATTGGAACTTACCCCAGCTCCTTGATACTTCGGTACAATGAGCAAATGGCGAAGTGCAACCTGCCTGAACAATACCATTGCCTTTGCTACCGACATGTCCTCTACCACGGTATAAGGAGTTTTGTTAGTGAAAGGATGGAGATCAACATACATCTCCATTTCATTCTTTGATATGGCTACTTGTTCAAAGTCGAGGTCTCTTTCTGCCAATTCAACCCATGTAAATCTGTCTCACTTCCCATTCCTCTGTTCTTCTTGGTTGCTCCAAAAACCACTTTTTCTTCAGCACGGCTACTAGGTGAGCTCTTAAAATTAGCCCATGTAGCTCCCTTGCCTTTGTCCCTTCACTTGATGGGACTGTTACATCATCATCTATGACAGGGAAACCATTGTGTGTAGTGTTTCTCAGGACGTCTACAATGCGAGATACCTTCTCAATTCCTCGAAGACTAATTAATGGAGGCTTCACATCAGCAAGCTCTGCAACAGTGATATTCCTCATCCATGGTTCAGGGTTTGCATCTAAGAAAGGTAAGCCTTTTAACTCTAGTATAATCTCATAGATACTCAGATTGAAGCAATCTCCCACTGACTTTGCAATGAGAAGTACAAGCATTGTTACTGGGAGTAACAATAGGTTGTTGGTGAGTTCAAGGAAAATTACACAAAGCGAGACAGTCATCCTCATTGAGCCGGCCATGAGAGATGCTGCACCTAATACTGCATACAGCCCACAATCGATCTTTGTGTAACTTCCCATAGCAATGCCAAGTAAACGCCCATATGCTGAACCAATGAGAATGATAGGTAAGAAGAGTCCAGAAGGAACAGCAATGCCAAAGGTAAAGAGTCCCAGGATACAGTATAGTACAAAGTAAATTATGAGTGAGGATGGGTGAAATTCTCCTGGAGTATTTGTAGAGAAGATGTTTCAAACAGCATCATCATTGGTGGAAAAGAGTAAGCTGGCAAGGTCATTGTAATAGCCTTCTGGGCAGTTGAATCTCTTGAAGTTCCCTGTTCTTCCAGTAGTGGAACACTGAAAATTTGATATAGATGTATCGCACTTTGTGCAACCCACAAGAAAGGGCAGTCCATACATGCACACAGAGGTAAAAACTGAGACCGTAAGACTTAGAAGAATCTTTGCTAACTTTCCCCTCCTGCAGAACGATGAAGAAATTCAGAAATACTGATAAAATCTCATAAGTATCCTATTGTATCTTTACCCTTTGGAACATTGGATACGCGTTTGTTGTGTCAAATTATGGTTCAGCAAGTTTAATCTAGAAATTTATCTAAAATCCTTCAATATAAGTAATAAATCAAGGAAATGGCATAGTAGCAATGATTTTCGCATAAGATTATAAAATAGAATATTCCATGTTGAGAATCCGAAGAAATGCATCTTCATTAATTTCTTCATCATTTTGATCACCAATTAAGCTAATGAGTGAAAGCAAATATGAAAGCTACACTATAAAATATGAAAGCTAATGGTAATAAGTGAAAGAAACAAGTTTTTGCTTGGTAAATAGTACGCACAATATCTTGGACACTCACAGGGATTCAGCATTCAGGGAATAAACTCATAAAATAATACACAGATTAGTATCCTATTGTATTTTTCTAAAAGTATTGCATCATTTTTTTTTATATTTTTTTTTTGACAGATTGTACAGAGTTATTATTGTTAGGATACTTAAAATACCATAATGAAGATCTAGATTTTCAAAACTGACTTTAATGCTTGCTAACACATTGACCACTAATTCCTCTAAATTTTCTTAATTAGTAAAAATTATGAAAACAAAACTCATATATTGAAAATATGAGCTAGAGATTAATCTAGCAACAATTTACATAAATGACACTTTTTTTTATATCAATAGTGCAAAAGTCGGTGTTGCAAGTGCTAAAAAACAAAAGTTACTCACGCCACTTTTGGTAAACAGTTATTAGTGGGAACAGTAATGGAATTGTTAATATTGCTAGGAAATCTTATGTTCATTACTATGTCAATGGAACTCTATCTCCAATTATATGTTTTTGTTCATAAATCTTAGAATGCCACCTATAAAAAGGTATAGATGATAATGAAAATTTGTGAAGGAAAAAAAGGTATTTAAGGAGGGACTAGCCATTACCATGGGTATAGGCATGGAATTTTCTTCACAAACTTACTTATAAAATCATTACCACTAGATCCACTACCACTATTTATTACTAATTACCAAGCGGCCATTAGCAGATGTTAACTAGAAATAGATAGATAGAAAAATACTTCTTATTTGTTTGTAGGATTTTGGAAAGGAAATTATTCAGGCGACAACAGTACAGTTGTTTGCAGTCCTAGTCTTTTTTGCAGACCTGTGTGATTAAAATTTTTTTAGGATATTGCAATAGTGGATAAATCTCACAACTACAGAAAAATTGTTAGAGTAGAGAGGGAAGAAATCTGAGTGAGAGAGACTATCGCCCAAGGGATTTCCTTCTTGATTAATCACCTCAGCAGTGAATAATGTGAAGTAAAGCCAGAATTATAGAGATAATTCTAGCGACTTTCTATGAGTGATTATGTAGAGTAATTTGAGAAGAAATCACAAAGTATTCGACAACTGTATTAATTTATTAGAGCTGGATATTTTAGTTCTACCAATATTTATTAGGAATCTTAGAATATTGTTTGTAGTTTATTTCTCAAACACTAATTCATTATGCATTTTGCATACCAAACTAACAGAAAATCTGAATACTGTAGTATGACAAAAGAGGAATCATAGTGTCATTCTAAAATCAGGATCTATGAAGCAGATATTAGTTCAAATTACTGGAATGGGATTATAGTACTTACTCGTTAATGAGACTGTAAAGTCTGAGAACTTTGTGCAGGGCATAGTTGTAAAGACTTCCAAGAACACCGCCAATGAGTCCTATGAGGGCGATAGGGATGATATCCATCATGTGGTAGCGAACAGTAACATTGCTCACATCAAACATGATGAGTCCTCCATTGCCAAAGAGCCCACATTGTCCAGAACTGCAGAATTCAATGAAAGTCCTGAGCACTACAACCACAACTGCTGTGCTAAAGAAAGTTCTCCAAAGGATAGCACTTCTCCACCATGTGGCCACTTCTTCCAGAGCAAACAGAACCCCTCCCACTGGGGACCTAAAAGCTGCACAAACTCCTGAAGAAGCACCACAGGTGATCAGGTCTCTCCGGTCCCTGTCATTGTTCATGATACGATACCACCTCCATTTGACACGATGCTTATCAGTTCCACCCTGGCCAAGTAAGGATGCAATACATGCTCCAATGTGCACTAAGGGCCCTTCTTTACCGAGGTCTAAGCCAGCAGAGACTGCACCAATGCTCCCAATAATCTGACATAGAGAAGATAAGTAACCTTTTAAGCGATTACCCACATAGTGAAAAGTTCACTCCTTGAGCCATGGCAACAAGGATGGGAAACTGACCGTATGATCATAAATTACAATTTTAGCTTGCTAACCCAAATGGAGCTTTTTTTTTTCCCCAACAACTTACATTTATGACATAGATAGTTGATTTACACATGCAATTGTATCTAGACAGATAGACTGTACTTATTTCATAAAAAAAAAATTAAAAAAAGAAAAAAAAAACTGAAATTCTTTGGATTATAGTCCTAGGATACAGTGAAGGACCTAGAATGGAATTCGATGATTTTGTTTTTGGAACTAAATTGACGATTAGTTACATGACTTACATCCTAGAAGTCCAATTATGGGGATCACAAGAGAAATACCATCCGGTATCAGATTCATATTCTGACCATATTAACTTAAACAAAATGCACAGTGGAAGCTTTGATGGATTAGTATATATCTCAGAAAGATATATGTACATGAGAATTACAAACAAACCAACCTTGACAAACAAGGTTGATGCTCCGTACATGTTGGGTGTATCAATACCATTCAGGTAAGCTTTGATTTCAGGTATACCAGGCCCAGCAGCAGTAGGGGCAAAGAAAACAACTAACACTGTTGCAATTAGTGTCAATAAGAAGTTAGCCCCTGTCAAGGCAAACAACCCCATCATATACCTACACCCAAAATGTTATTCCCTTGTGAGTTCGTGTATATGATTCTAGGCTTGTTAATGACTTATTGGCCCATATGAAGGAGAAAGAAACAACAATAAATTGGTAGGAATACCTCTTTTCCTGAACATATCCAGATACAAGAAGCAATTTGTATCCAGCAATATTCTCAAACAGCAAGATTTATGAGGGTAGCAATAAGACCGGTTAACAATCCCACCAGAAATGCCAGTTTCCATTTCAAAAAGACGTATTGTAATACTTGAACTTTTGACCGACTTCTCCAATCTTGCTTGAACAAGTCATTTTCATTGATTCTGCAATAACATCAAAAGAATCTCCTAAAAACACTAATGCTTGAAGACAGCAAAAGATGGAGGAGTAAAAGATAGGAAGTATACTCGTAGTCAAGGCTCTCGATATGGGAAACCTTTGCTCCCACCATAGCTAAGTGGCTAGCAGATAGCGTTCTGTTTCTCCTTAATAAGGGTTGATGTAAGCTTTCAAGGTCTACTTCTCCATTTGTGGCTGCTTCTGCTTCCCCATTTTGTGCAATGGCTCGCTCACTCGAGCAAGTTGAATCATCTATTGTATTTGAGCTGGCATTATCCGATGGTGGTTCTCCAGTTGCTTCCATGGTTATTCTACTTCTGATGAGAATAAAACTTCAGTTTTTGATCGCCTCTTCCTTTACTTCAAACTTCCACTGATACGAAAAAAAAATAAAAATAGTTCCTTTTAGTAACTTTCAGATATTCACACATTATGTAATTACTAATTAGTTAAATTTCATTTAAAGTTACATTGCTATTGGAAAGTGGAGTTTTGACGTTGTATTGGTATAATAAAAACAAACTATAATATGGCCGTATTAATACTATAAAGTGATATTCTATACTGCAGTGTACATTAGAATGACTTCTAATTTGGATTAGAAGCAAAGTAAGCAATTAGCTGAAGTTTACTATCATTGGCATACTGTGTGATATGGCTTATATAATTACATCCTACTCTAATGATTGCTTGAATAAATTGCATTTCTATTTACTTCATTATCAATATTCATTGTCAATAGACCCAAAGATTAGTACACAATTTTCAATTTCCGGTGACACCCCACGTTGATAATCACAGAAAGGGAAGCGTATACAAGGAAAAACATACATGATGAAGATTATAAAATGTAAAATAGATGTGAGAAAGATGAATATTATACTAATAGTTAAATACTGCTTATAAAATCTGCATTCAACATTATTTAAACTATATGTATCATTGTATCAATACACTTAATGAATACTGCTTAAACCAGAACATGCTTATAGAATAGAGAATTTTGTGAATTTTTCAACAAATAGTTAAAAATTAACATAACATCAAAAAATGTGAGCAAAATGAAAGTTATAAAATATGATAACAGACTTGGTCCAGCAGTCTAAAAGATAAACCCAAAGTCAAACTTAAAACCAAAAACAAAATCTGTGAAAACCTGAAAACGGTGAGTCAAAACACACCCATTTGAATATCAATTAATAATAATATACCATGAAATTAACACTAAGGAAAAGAAAAAAAATCTTAATAATTCTGATTTTATTTTACTATTTCATTTCAGCAACTCAACGTCTTACCAAAATATTCATGCATATATCCACTCCACACAAAGATTATCAAAGTTTACCATCACACCTTATTCAAGAAACTCTAGCCTCTAAGGATCCATTTTGTACTCGGGTACGGGTATCCGATAGTAATTTTACCAAACAAGACTTTGCTCACTTGATAAGGAATTTTAAATCACTATGCTTGGAGGTGGCGATCCCTTACCTTTTTTCGATAAATATTGAATAAAAAAATCACCAAGGATTAGCTCCGGTTTTTTCCTTCAGTAAAAAAACAGTAACTTTCACTTACTGTATTTTTGATGTTCATATCCATTTTACAATTATATTAGAAATTTCAATCATTCTGAATTTGGCACATTTTTTTAGAAAGATTCGATCACCAATCAAAATTTAAAAAATAACCTGCCATTTTTCATTATTTCAAAATCACAAATATACACAATCAACAAAATTATCCTAAATCCATAACTCAACCCAGTAACACTAAAATATAATACTAACAGTCACATAAATTACAAGAATCGATGTAAAACAATTGCAACAATACCCTTGATTATAACAGTAATGTCAAATGTAACGAAATCTATCTTGTACCCGAGTACACCTTATAAGCCGTAATACAAAATGAGTATGTACCCGAGTACACTTAAAATTAAAAGAAAGAAAACTGACCTTTACGATGAAGAACACCAAATAACGAGAAATGAGATGGAGATGGATCTAGAAAGATATTTGTTATCGAAGACAGCTCGTTGTCGAATTTCCGCAATTAGCGTCACTTCACTAATTAAAGATATATAGATAGAGAGATGACTAGATCAGGGAGGATCAGACTATCATATGAGAGAAGAGGGGGACTGCTCTTTTTTTTTTTTTTTGGTTGCGTGGGTGGCGAACCGACCACGTCGTATATTTATGTTTCATTTCTGTTTTTAGTTTTAATTAAATTTAATAAAATGTTTGTATAAAATTTGATTAATGGAATTTGGTTGATTTATTTATACAAATATTAAGACAAATTAATTAATTAATTAGGTTTGACTGATAAAAGACATTATTAAATAAATATGCCCAAGATTTCTTCTATTTTATGATGAATGATTGAATACAAAAAGGGGGAAAAAAATGAGACTTTTATATAAAATATGATTTTTTAAAATAAACGTGTGACTTCTATTTTGCACATTCTTATTTGTGGTCTGATCTGATGTACCATTAGTTGATGGTGTGACAGCTTTACATGCAGTATAAGCCAAATTAGTTGAGTAATGATTTACGGTGAGTCAATGATATCAAATCAGACTAGCCTAACAAATGTGAGGTTACTCTAGTAGCAAAATAAGGTTACTAGCTTAGATAAACAAATAGAGTTATGTCCTTAATAGTCAAAATACAAGAAGCCAGGTTTTTCTAATAAAGAGGAAGCCCCAATTAATCAATTTGATAAACAAAATTTGTTCATCAAATGGCAAAATGATAAATAAAATAACATGAACGTCCAGTCAGCATGTCATTTTCATAAATATACCAACAACGATGGGACCCATATTTAATAAAAAGTTGTCTATTTATTTACAATTTTGCCATTTGATAAACAAATTTTTATCATATTGATAAACTGGTAATTTCTGATAAACAAATGAAGTTGTATTTTTCAAAAATTAATGTTACTCGTGTAATGAACTAGGATAACTCTTATGCACAAAATATGGCTAATGATCAGTTTATATAATCTATCATGTCCTTTCACATGAGAAGTCATTAAACTTTTAATGTGGATGCATTTTGGCCCCTATACTACACAGCGCGAAATAAGTTCCACTTAAAAGGAGGGGAAAATGAGATTTGAACTCGTGACCTCTTTGTCACATTGATTCTGATACAATGTTAAAAGACCATTTCAAGCAAAATCTTAAACTGGTAATTAAAGTTCAAGATTGGCTTTATACTCTATCACATACCATGTGGGACTGCGACTCTAATAAGGGCAACAACTATTCCCACCTACTAACTTCTCCATCCATTACCAATTTATTTTTCCAAATATATATCACGTGCATAAGTACGAGCATTAACTACATAATAGTATTTAGGCAAAATTGGTTTCAACACCATAACACTGTAATTTGGGTGCATCTAGGATCACAAACTTTCACTACTCGTTGGCTCAACACCAATTATTGATCAGTTTAAGTGCTAAAAAATACAAAGAATCTATTAATACTTGCTCTATTTCCTTGTTTGGAAAGTTTTTACAATATTTAATTCATTTCTCTCAACTTGTGAAACTAACATAAATCATTTTTTATTAATTTCATATTCTCTCTCCTCCAATTCTCTCAACTACTTTTGTGTTTTACAATTTTTTATTCTTCCACCTATCCCACTTGGCCCACTACCTTTATATTTTATTACTTTCTCCAATTTCTCCTAAAACTCCACGGATGAAAAATGAAGTAAGTATCTAAAACGAAGGGAGTTGGACGCATTGCACTCTCAAGCAATCGTTGGTGATGTGCCAATATCGAACTGTTGAATGCACCCAAGCTATAATCTTCAAGTGTATTGAGACCAAATTGACTACTCGTATTTATTTATTTATTTTTTTGAAAGCAACTCGTATTTATTAATTATGGAATAACAAATTTTTTGAGCATTTCTTTTAGGTGGTTATTAGTGGGTGAGTGACACGTGGAAAATCAAGGGATATAGATTTAAAGCAACCCACATGAATCACGGATGACCCACATGGAAGACACTTGTAGATGCTTGTAGCTAAGCACATGAAATTAGATGGAGATTGGCTAATATTATGTGAATTCTCTCTCTGCCAGATAAGCACAAACTGCGCAATTAATACTCGAATGAGACAAATGTTCAAATCTGAATGGATAAGGAAATTAAATCTACGGTGGGAATTTAATATGGCTCTTCAGATTATTCAAAGGGTGATTTACTTATTTTATCCACTATGATTGATCACAAGGATAGTCCCATTTGATGGGGAAATCATGATTTTCTTCCTTTATACATCAGCTTTTTAATTGTTTTTCTTTTTTGGTGTGTAATAATTGAATTTTATAGTTTGGTAATCATTTCTTTTTTATTGTTCTTTGCCGAAAGTAAGAGAGGACGGTTGATTTCAAAAATATAAAATCTTAGGAATACGATTTGATATGAACAAAATTAATTTTCTTTCAGTGTGTAATAATTGAATTTTATAGTTTGGTAATAATTCTTTTATTGTATTTTTGCCTAGAGATAAGAGAGGACGGTTGATTTCGAAAATATAAAAAATATAAAATCTTGAGAATACGATTTGATCGGATGACTTAAAATAATTACAATTTTTTTTGAAAAAATTATTACTATTTTTTTAATTAGACAATGTTACTATCATAACTCATAAGATCATCTTGTACTTGTATTAAAAAAAAAAAAATCTTATTGGTGTGTTGGGTCACAACCATCATATGAAGTGAGAAATTGAGATAGAGTCGCATGTTTTGGATTATCAAATTAAATGATGACACGATAGATAGTTATTTGATAGGAAATGAATGAGGATATACTTCGTATCATATATGAAATGGAGGAGCAATAAATATACTACGTATGTAATTTAATTTATAGGAATATAAACGATAAAATTAGATCTATATACAGATTTCAATGAACCATTTTGAAAAAGAAAAAAAAAAACTCCCTAATCATCGTAACAAAAACTAATCTACCATAACACACAAGGAGTGGTTGAGATCATTAGGGGAACACCAATTATAGTTTCAAGGGTACAATTTCAATGCTACCAAATTATGGAGTGGTTATCGACTGAAATGATGCCTTGAGTAATTGTTAAGTGACTCTAACATATAAAGCCATGGAGGTGTTGTTTCAAAATCTTGTTATCCATCTACAAAATTGCAATTGCTTGTGTGTTCTTTGTTAGGTACTTGAGCAAACTCAGCTGTCGCTTTTAAGTTGGAGTTATATACTGTACTTCGTAAGTGAGGTGGCTTAGATCCATAAGTTTATTAAAAAGTTGTTTTTTTTTTTCTTCTTACTTCACATTTGAAGATTCGCGTGTCCATTTTATGGATAGAAACTTGGTAGAGGAGTTGTAGGTCCATTTTTTGTCAATGGTCCAAATCGTTTTTAAGAATAAATAAATAAATAATAAAAAAAAAGAACAAATCGTTTTTTATCATATCCTTACTCGTTTTTTTTAGTATACATATTTTTGTTTCCTTCGTATTTGTCAATGTAAGATTTTGACCATTAATAACTTAGTATCATCGATGTGAAATTATTATATTACGTAAAAAGATGTACGGAGTATATGATGCCTTGCTCAAAGTAGTATATGTGTGAACAATGTTACTCAAAATTAAAGTTTGTCAATAATAAAAAATAAAAAAACAAAGACCATATTTATAAAATGTTACTCAGACAAAAGATACAGGAGTATGTATATCTTATAGGCAAAAAAGGAGAAGAAAGAGAAAATTATCATTTTTGATAGACACCTAATCTCTTGGTACTTCCTATGATATGTGAAGAAATTAAAGTTACAAAAATCAAAATGATCACTAGCATTAGACAATTGCTTCGTATAAGTTGTATTTCTTGAATACTACCAAATTAAGCAATTTAGTGTTTCTAACATAACGTGATATGTTAGAAATTAGTTTTTTTTTTTTTTTTTTTTTTTTTTTTTTTTTGAGGAATTAGGATACTTAAGTTTGTATAACATCCAATAATTATAATCTTTTTTTATACACATAATAGACAATAATATTAATTACTTAAAAGTTTTACAACCTGCAGCCTGAAACCGTTAACAAAATTAGAGGCTGGAACATAATCTAGAGCATTTGACCGTTCCTGAATATAATCACAAAATTAGAGGTGAAGAAACTGAGATGACAAATAGTGGCCTTCTGAAAAGTATAAAAACATTGAAAGCTATTAAAACTTGGTTTGAGATTTAGATTTAAAGAGGAAAGATGAGTCTTGACGAGCAGTAGCAAGAGCAGCCAACTCTTGATTATAGATTGGCGTGACAGAGTGAGGGCAAAGCATATGCAGACGGTGTTCATCAATGTTCAATGTGCATACGCTACCCCTTAATCGACCACCGAGTAACCCTAAACGACCAAGTGACCACTGTCCAAGTAACCTCTATATATGTAAACCCTAACCAAGTAACCCCTGACCGATCAAGTAATCCCGCCACTGAAAACACATTTTTTTTTTCTCAAACTTATATAAGATTATAAACTATTGCTCTTATGAATCTACGATGAATTGCACAATGCACAAAACAAATGTATTAAAGTTAAGTTTCAAATGGGGGTATGTGGCTATGTATACACAAAACCATACAATACAGAATGCAAATACGCAACGCAGACCTAGTGCAGTTGTGCTCATAGATGGCCAGAGTTTTCACTTTCCAAGTTTCCAGCGCTATGCAAGGGTGGTTTTTGTGGTTGTTTGTTGCTAGGACTAGGAGAAGGTATGAAAAGGTGTGTTTTTTCTTTTGTTTTTGAAAAAAAGGTGTGTTTTTTCTTTCATAATTAATGGAATGAGAATATGTCAACGGTGGATATGTAAGTGAGCTTTGCGCGGAGATGTGCATGTGCAGGTTTTGTGAATTGGGCTTTGCTTCTTGGGTTGCATTAGTAGAATACAAGTAGTAGTTATGGATCTTATGGTTAATAAGTGTGGATTTTGAGATTATAGTTATAGTGTCTTTCAAAGTATTTTATAATTAGAACTTTTAATATTATCTCCAATATTCTGTTAGTTATAACAAAAAAATATTTTGTCTTATAAATAATACCTCTTTGTTGCAATTAAAAATAATTCGGAGGAATATAATATTTTTTTAGTTAGCTATTGGTTTATTGGTTAATTATGGTTTTTTGGTCATGCTATGCAATATGCATTGTGACGGAGTAATATTTTGGTTCTTGGTTTTGATGATTTTAGGATTATTAGTTATGATTATTGATTTATAATTATGGTTTAATTAGGGGTAGTAGTTATTACTTTGAGGTAAATAGTTGTAATATTTTATTTAATAGATAGTATTGTTCTTTTGGGTTGATTGGTTTTTTTTTTTTTTTTTTTTTTTGAATAGTTATATCTTTTGGACTAATAGCTATAATGAGTCTTCAGTTATGATTTTAGTCTCAATAATGAAGCTAGCATGCTATGAAGTGTAACAAACTTGTATATTTTAGATGGTCTGACACAAAACCTGCTGATTTACAATTTATATATTTAAAAATATTTTGTATACAATAATATCATCAAATAAACGAACAAGTACGATGATAAGTAAATAAACAATAATCAATGAAACTACAAGCCTATAATTTTCCTTAGACATACATGATTCTGAAAGACATGATAAGGCACAAGAAACATAAACAGAAAATAACCATACAATCAAGGACATCCAACCAGTTTAGACGTTTAGTATACTGAACTTTATTTGGAATTAAACATCAGTGCATCACCTATGTTTAGGGGTACCAAAGACTCCATAAACACCCACTTTAGCTAAACCAAAAGCACCACCAAATAAACCTCTAGGATGAGTATCTTCTTGTGCTGGTTGTTCGGGCGCAAAAGGAGCAACATCATCATCAACATCGTCGTCTAAGGTACTATTAACTAAAGGACTAAAAGGACGGGTGTCTGAGACGACAAATGACATAGCAAGCATTGTGATGGCAATGAGTACAACCATACATTTCGTTGCTCGACTCATTTTGGGTTGATGATATTAGCAAGATTGGATCAACTATATATATATGCAGGATATTTTGAGTAAATGGGCTCTCACGTATAATTAATTAGCTGTACCCAGTTGTTATTTATATAAAAGATGTGATTATTAATCAAGACGGGATTTTTATGGAAAGTTGGGTTGGAATAACATCCATGCATCTGATGAATTGATGATTCATTATTGATACCCTAAATTTTTATTAAGCACCATTAGATGGAGACATTTTGGAAAATTGATTATCCCATGAATTATTACTCCTGATTTTTTTGTTTGTTACATTAAAACTTTGACTATAGAAATAAACTACTATAGAAAAATTATGCCTTTTAGGCTAATACTTCCTCCGTCACTTTTCCACGGTTACGTTTAGACGTTTGGTTTTTATGCGGGTAGTAAGAAAAAGACTTTAGGAGTATGTAAAATGAGAATATTTGTTTTGCAAGTAGATAAATATTTTGGTAAATGGAATAAATGTTTTGGATGTATGGAAATATTTTAGTAAATGGAAAAGTAATTGTTTGGGAATAAGTAAATATTTTGGTAAAAATAAACCTATTATTTTTGTTGCAAAATATATACAACATCATCAAATAAATAAACACAATGATAAAGTAAATAAACAATAATCCATGGCATTATAAGACTTTGGTTTTCTTTAGACATTTACCACATAAATAATAAATTACATAATACATCATTCTTAAAAAAACTTGGTATGTTAATTAATTATTAATAATTAATAAGGCGCAAGAAACATGTAGTACATTAAAAATAAATTCGAGGTTGCAAATTAAACAGAAGATGAGGCTGCCATACAATCAAAGTCGTCCAATTAACCAGGCAACCAGTGTATATGTTTAGTGAACTCCAAGAGTAACCGGCCCGCTTTAGCTACACTAAAAGCACCATGAACAACCGGTTTGACGGTCGGTGCTAAAGTTGGAGGTTGAGACATATGACCATAAGAATTAGGACCATCAAATAGTTCACTTGTAGACGGTCCATTCCACCGGTCTCAAAATCAACATCAGTGCCTAAAGAACGGGCAGCTGAGACAACAGTGGTCATGACGAGCATTGCCATGACTATGAACACCACCATACAAGTTGTGAATTGACTCATTTTGGGCTATGTTTATGGAAAGTTGGGTTGGAATAACATCCATGCATATATATATATATATATATGCATAGAATCATAGATTAAATAATAATGAGATAGCTGTGCTTAGTTGTTAGAAGATACCTTACATAATACATAGTACATACAATATACTCTATGTTAGTTAGACGTGATTTCCACTTTCACTTAATAATATATTTCATTGTTTTAAAATTTAAAGTAATGAATATGGCTCATATAAAGTCAATTCTTGTAAACATAGGTGAGCTGAGAAAGGATACTCGATGCGTGTAATTGTTTACGTAGTGCAAATTAAGTATGTGTAAATTAATTATTACCGTACCTTATTTTTATTTATTTTTATCCTTGTTAAATAAAAAAATCAGATACTTGTATAAAATACGTTCTTGCTTTATTGGAGATAGTATGATTGAACTTGGAGTAGAAAATTGATTTTTTTCTTTACACTCCAAAATTTTCTTCTTAAAGAACATTTCACTGCATACTTCCGTTATTTTTTTTTTACAAATTTCTTTAATCAAACTTGCAAATGTCCAACTTCAATAGCTAATATTTTGGGAAATTCCCAATGGTGCTCTTAGGTTTTTAATTTTTCTCAATGATAAACAACAAGAAATCAAATTATCTTTGGTAATCACAAATTATTAGAATTGATTAATCATAACATTAATGACTTATTTTGGTTAAAACTTTAACTAGGGTTAGTTTTTTTATTTATTTTTATTTTTTTAAATAATTAAATTATTTTCAAAATAATTAAAAAAAATCACCCAATCCCCAACAGCAAACCACCTCCGCCCTTCACCGCTCCCCGGCGCTGGCGCCCAGACCCCTCCTCCTCGGCGCCGGCACTGCGTTGAACCCTCGCCGAACCACCCAACCCCAACACGGAAACCCCTCTCCCTCCCCCACGAAATCCTCTAAAAACCATCCCCACCCTTGAAAACCCTAGCCGGACCTCCGATCCCCCGCCATCGGTAGGGTTCCGGTTGGGGTTTTTCGAGAGTTGGGGATGGTTTTTAGTAGAATTGTCAAAAGTTGACCTGACCCGAAATACCAACCCGAACCCGATTAGTAACCAACCTGTTTGAACCCGAAAAATGGTGACTTGAACCCGATATGACCAAACCTGAAACCAACCCTAGACCCGAGTTAATCCGAGTATTTGAGACCCGAACCCAAATATGAACCGACCTGGAGATAACCCGACCTGAATATAACCCGTAAATTATTGTCCTGAACCGAACCTGACCTGAACCGAGATTGACCCAAACTCGTTTGAACCCGTCAAAACCTGAATTAAACCCACCCTTTTACTAATTCGACCAAATTTAACCCGACTTGTTACTAACCCGACCCGAATTTTACCCGACCTATTACTAACCCGACCCGAAATTCAACTCGATATATTACTAATCCGACCCAAAATCAACGCGACTTGTTATTGACTCGACCCAAATTCAACCCGAATTGTTCCAACCCATTTCGAACTCAACCTAACTTGTTATTTGCCTGACCCGATTTCAAATCACCTTAAATTAAATTTAAACCACCTCATTAATATTGATCAAAGTATAGTTATATAGTTATGGTATTACTTATTATGTATATCTTATGTAAACTTATCTGAATTAATTAGCTCGAATTTAAAATTATCTGAAATTATTTCTCTTACAATAAATGAAGAAATTGATAATGATTAAATGTGAACGTCATTACATGAACTGTTAACAAACCGACCCAAAAATTGTACCCAAACCCGATATGACCTGACCTGAAATCAACCCGAAACCCAGATTAACCCAATATTTGAGACCCAAAGCAAAACATGGCCCGACTTGGAAATGACCTTACCTGATTGTAACCCGCAAATTATTGACTTGAACTGAATCCAAGAATGACCCGACTTGGAAATGACCCGGCCTGATTATAAACCGCAAATTATTGACTTGAACCGAACTTGACTCAAACCCGAGAATGACCCAACCTGATTATAACCCGCAAATTATTGACTTAAACCGAACCCGACTCGAACCCGAGAATGACTCTAACTCATTTTAACCCGTGAAAACCCAAATTAAACCCGACCTATTATTCACCTGACCCGAATGTAACCCGACCTGTTATTGACCCGACCTAAACCCGATAAGATGTATGACCCGACTTGACCCGACTCAAGCATGACCCAACCCAAATTCGATTTACATAGGTTACGACATTGACCCGAATTGACACGAACCGAGTTGACCCGACCCGAGTTGACCCGACCCGCACTTATCCGACCTATTTACCCGAATTGACAGCTCTAGTTTTTAGAGGATTTAGGGTTTCGGTGACGCTTTGACGAACATACTAAGGTTTTTGCGATTTTCAGGGATTCCCCTCTTTGAATTGAAGAAGAAGACGAAGCACAAGAAGAAGGGCGATTGAAGAGAAAGAGAGGAAGAAGGGCGGTTGGTGGTTAGGTGAGGGGGGACGACGCTAACCGGGCCAAGGGAGGGCCAATGGAGGTTGTTGCGGTGCCAACGTCGGGGAGGGGGGTGGTCTGGGCGCAGTCGGGAGTAATGGAATCCAGGAGCAGTTGTTTTTTTTTTAAAAAAAATAATTTAATTGTTAAAAAATAAAGGAAAATATGATTTTTAAGGATATATTAGTTAATTTGTCTTTAGTTAACTATGGTTAGGATTATAATTGTAGATTAATCTCATTAATGTAACCACTGAATTAATAACACAAATAGTTGATTACCAAAGATAATTTGATTTTTTGCTGTTTACCATTGAAAAAAATTAAAAACTTAAGAGCACCATTGAGAATTTCCCTAATATTTTTTTTAGTAATAAAAGTAAGTAAAAATTATAAAAGTTGATATTTTAAAAATATACTAAAAGATGAATTTAATAATATCCCAAAATGACCATTTTTTTTTATAAATATAAAATACAAAAAGAATAATGATAGTAATACTATAATACGTAAATAATGTCAAATTTCTAAATGTGTCAGACATAAAAAAAGAACAATGAGATACTCCCTCTGTCTTATAATACATGACACAGTCAAACATTGCACACATGTCAATGCACTAGTTTGACTTTATTTTTATATAATTAAATATTAATGAAAATTATTTTAAAATTTATATTATGAAACTTTATATTAAAACCTATCTAACAACATATTTTGTGATAAAATATATTTTTATTATATTAATAAAAAATTATGGTCAAATCTAATGCATGAATAGTAAAAGAAAGTCTAACATCTCATGTATTGTGGGACGGAGAGAGTATATTAATCAAACAAAGTTACAAGTATGCAGTGAAATGTCCTTTAACTCTGATACACGTCAAACATTAACAAATCATTGGATAATGTTTATAAGTGTAATGGATTTGTATACTCCTTCCATACTATTATGATGTAATTGACACACCTTGACTTTTTTTTTTTTATATTTATTTATGTGTTAATTTAACTATAACTTTTTACCAACATATTATATATAAATACTATCATGGAAAATGTTGTTAAATACTATGTATAACTCGTCCAGACGCGGCGCCCTTTCTCATTATCATCTACCGCCCTTTCTTTCCTCCCGTATATATTAATATAACGTTTCATAATATTAACTTTTATAACTTATATTAATATTTTGTATTTAATTATTTACATTTAAGGTCAAAGTCGTGCATTGACAGGTGTAATATATATGTTTGAACATGTTTGGGTGACTTGAATTTGAAAGTCTAAGGTGGGCATGTAAGTGCAACAACTTTTATATAGAATTAGGTGCAACTAAAAGTAATTTTTTATTTACTAGGGGAGCCTACGTGCGCGTTGCGCACGAATGTTTAGTTGTTATGGTCGAATTGTAAAAGTTTGCCCTAATACTGAAATCTTATTAGGTAGGCTTTTACTAAAGAACATTGCCAACAATGATTTAAAAAAAAAAAAGTTCACTTCCTTATGCTCTCTCTACTCACTTTCTCATACTTCTTCCTCATTAGCATTTTGATGATCATATTTTTATCCCAACAATGATTTAAAAAAAAAAAAAAATCTTCACCATGACACCATTATCTCTTTACCACATCATTCTCTTTTACTTTTACTAATACAAAATAAAATTTGTATAATTACTTTTACTAATATAATTCAATTTATCATCATATGGTCAAGGTTGATTGAATTGAGAGGTCTAACTATACAAATTAATTGGTTTTAGTCTAGAACAAAAAATAGTTATGGTTAAATGTTTATTTATAGAATACAATCATGTGAATCAAATGGAAGGATATATAAAAACTTTATGCAAGAAATTATAAAAATTTTAAAGGTGTATATATAGTATATACAAAAACGTCTAAATTACCTCTTGGTATACAAAAGGGTTTCACCCTAGCTTACATAATCAAGTGTTACAATTACAAATTTTTTATAAAGCAAACAAATTAACACAAGCAACTTAAATGCTAATTTTATCAAGCAATTAAACCAAGTCTTTTGGCCTCCTTAACTACTACATTATGCTTATTAAAAATGTAAAAGCAAAAATATAAGGGTAAACATGTAAATGAACTTTTTGAGGGATATATTAGTTTCAACTCTATTCATAAGAGTTGAGTGATACTTTTAAAAAGGTGGGGATTTGATAATGTTTTTGCTTATTTTAAGATTTTAAAATGTGGAAAAAAATTATTAAGATATACCCATGAAATTTGGATTCTCTTCAACTTCCAACCAAAGCCAAAAAAAAAAAAAACTACGTACTACTTCATAAATATTTTTGGCTTTGCTAGGAAATGTGTGGAGAACTGGAGATGTGCTTGTGTACAATTTGTTGGCTGGGCTTTGGTTGGAAGTTGGAGATAATCCAAACTTCATGGGTTTGCAATTTGCAAATGAGTAGTTGGGCTGCTTTTAAGCCTTTTTCCTCCTTGTTCATTTTATGGGCTAGTCTATTGTTGTAAAACTTTTAAAGTTTTGGTCATTTTTAGAGTAACTTTTACGGAAAATTAAAACAAATATTGCTGACATTATTAATAAACACATGTTAACTTTTTCGTATCTTTTAAATAGTTTGAGATAACTCTTATAAATAGTGTTTAGATAATTCTACATTCTAAAATATTTATTTACTTATATGTCCTTATTAATTATCAAATCTTATTTATTAAATCTCTTACTCTCTATCTTTTTCTTTTTAAATGCAAAATCGCATGGTCTCCATTTTCATTTTTCCTTAGTTTGGAATTGAGTAGAGCTTAGGAAAGCAAAGAGTGTCAATAACACTCCGCATTTTATCAGATTGTATGTTATTCACCTTATTTAAATTTACTCTATCTAAACTTACAATAATTTATTACTCCGTAGATCTCATTTGAACTTATTTTAGGTGTATATCGAGCTTGGATAACCCTAAGTTGGCTAAGTTATGCCAAATTATTCAAATAAGACAAACAAAGGAGAGGGGGGGGGGGAGAGAATGTTTTAATGATTTACGTAAGTCACAATAAATTTTACAAGTAGTGTATATACATTTTTATAATGCTACATTCTTCTTACTTATTTGATATTCTGATATGATTTGACTAAAGTTTAAATTATTCAATTTATTAGATCTTAAGAAAAAACCGTCAAATGAGATATATTAGATTCTTTTTAATGCATAATATCCAAGAAGTACGTTATTTTGTATTAGTATATAAATTATTTAAACTACCTGATATTAGTAATGAATAAATACTTTTTAAAAAGGACAATCTAATAATTTTTAAAGTAAACAAAATATTTATTTAAATAAATTAAACTGAACATAATCCATAAGATGTAATAAGTTTAACTATTAAACCGATTAGCCGAACAAATGAGTTAATAAGTTCGAACAAGTCCTAACATCAAAACACACGTATTTAAACATGAGCAATGAGCCAATGAGGCCTTGAAATGTGGATATTAGGCACTACAAGACGTATTAAGATTAGAAGGATCCAAACGTTTCCAACTCTCCCTTCCTCTTCTTCACCTCTTCTCTCAACTTAATCCAACAAATATAGTAAAGTATCAGAAATCAGAATCCCAGGTGTGGGTTGCGTTAAGCTGAGCTGTATTCACAGATTTTGCTGGGCGGAATTATAATTTACTTTATTTATTTAATTTTTGGTTTTTTTTTTGTTTAATTTTTTTTTTTTACAATTTACATAAAAGTCAAAGCAGAAGACTGTGAATTTCTCCTAGTCTTCTTGCCTCTTGCGTCACTTGGGCAGCTCTAATTTTTCATCCTTTTCCCCTTTTCTTCTTCTGGGTTTACTTTTGGAATAGTTTAAGCTTCTGGGTTTTGTTCAAATTCCAATTTTACTAAATTCCATCATCAGATTTTGGTTGTTCTTGGGCAAAATTGTGTTGGGTTTTGTTTGAAATAGTTGGTGGTAATTCTCAATAAATTTTGAATCTTCATACTTAATCTCTCTTTTATTGCTGTTTTCTGAATTGGGTTTTAAGTATTTTCTCTTAAAATTGCTTAATTGTAAGTTGTTTCAGACCAAAACTTAAGCTTCCTGTGGTTTTTGATCTGATTGTATTAATAAATTAGGGTTTTTTTAGGGTATTTTGCTTGTTAAAAATTGTGGGTTTGGGATTTAGGAACGGGGTTTATTAGTTTTTTGGGGTTTAGATTGATTCTAGTTAGATTTTGGGGGTGATCACTTTATCTTATTCATTTGGGCAGTTTTTGGTTCATTTCTGGATTGTTGGGCGCTAAAGATTGTCTCATTTCAAAGGAGTTGTACTATATATTTGGTTATTTGGAGGTTATTCTTCCTGAATTGATAAAGAGGTTGTGGAGGCGGTGATGATGGTTGTTCATGGGGAGCCAAACAGTGAGGGCTGGAGTGCAAGCTGAAAAGGCGGCTTCAAACGGGATGCCGAATTTTGATCCTCCTATACCAATATCTAATACACTGTAAAATTCATTCATCACCCTTACCTCCTTGATTATTAGCACTTTTTAGTATTGATTTTATTACCCGCTCTTTGCTTTAAATAAAAGTATTGTGTGAAATTATTAGTTGCTCTTCTATGGTTGGAGGAAATCTCAATTCCAATTGGGAAACTTATGATTTACACATTGCCGAAATTGGTGGCATTCATGGCGCATGATTGGCTTGTCCTTTGTACTTAATTGGCAGTGTCTACACTGCTACTCCTATATTTTTCCATCATATATGAATTGACTATCACGGAGTATGTGATTATTTTGTGCATGACTTCGCTATGTTATATCTTTGTTCCATAAATACGAGTGGTTTCATTGAATTTGCAGGGTAGTTTAGCAGTGTATCTTGCTTGTTTTACAGTTCTGTTTCATGTTATGGTGTAAGCTGTTTCAGAAATGATTAACTAGATGTTGTAGAACATTTATTTTTCAATAGTTTCTTGTGAGAAAGATATGGAGTGTTTACTTCCATGTTCAAGTGTAACATGACTGTAGATTCTTGAGAGATTCAATGATTTTGTTTGATCAGCAACAAAAAATCATTTATTCAAGGCAAATGATGATCAAACTTGTGTCCTATTCAACTCATCAAAAAATAGTTCAAACTTATTTTGTAGACATTTCAAATTGTATCTATTTGCCATCGTTGGTTTTCGTGGATCAAGAACTTTGACAGCATTCCTGCTTTGTTCAATCTTTCAATTTTTACCATCATTAAGTTGTGGTAGCTGCAAAAGTTTATTGTTTTGTTTCCTGGTTGGTACAAAGGCTTACATACAAGTATACAACTTCATATAGTGGTTGCCTGAATCGGTCATAGTATGGAGAGAGCTAGGCCTAGCGGTGATGAGCTAAAACCATTCTCAACATGGTTCCTTGACACCTAGTATTGAGGACGATATCTCTTGCTTATATAATCTGAGTGATTTTTGAGATGATTAATCTAACTTGCTGTTGACTTCTATATGTGTTTGTTGTTGATCTATCTGTAACTTGAAGCTCCCTCCCAAAAATAATAAAAATAAAAAAATGCAATGGTAACATGTAGTTTTCACTTTTATTTCTAAAATCGACTAATTTCATCATTGTGGCTACAGTGAAGCAAGCTCTATTTCCTGTCGAGTTTCTGATTTTGGACTTTTGGAGCAAACAAATGGGTTCCTGGTGGAAAATACTGTAGGTCTTAGAAGTAAGCCGTTACCTTCCTTACTCTATCGATTAACCACTTTAAACCTGCATGTCTAAGTTAGAATTATAGGGTTCATTGTTTTGAACATCCTATCTAGGATAACAAGTTGTGGTTCACGATCTATCTTGCTCTTTTCTAGTCAAATGAGAAGTCAATCACATGTTCATATTCATACTTTATTTATTCAGAAAAGGGGGCCACGTGTTTGTTTTTTACCTCCTACTCGTGCCACATAAAATTTTTGGGCAGCATTTATTGTGTTTAACTATTTCCAGGAAGTACCAACATTCTATAAGTCAAATTGTGTTTGGTAAAAAAAAACCTTCTTTGTTTGCCCCTTTTATTGTTTTGAGTTGCTAGTTGTTTTCTCATTGCTGAGAAGAAATGGAAAAGTACTGTACTCGAGTACATCAATGGATTGTTCATGTTGAAACTAACTGATGAGGGGCAGTATCACTAGACTAGTTGGTGATATACCTTCGTAAAGCCGGTAATCTTTTTTTTTTTTCTTGCTGATATTGTCCACTCTCATATTTGAAATTATCAGTGTATGAAGTTGAAGAGTTATGCTGTATAATAATATTATTTTATTACCTCATCGTTTTATGTTTACATAATGGCGACCTTTGGTGTGATTTTATCTTTTTTCCCTTTTGTCTTTGCTTGAAGCACTTGTGAACTAATATTCTATTCTGAATCATAGTTTCATTTTGCTTTGTCATGTTTGGTACATTGTATGTCACATTCGAAATTTGACATCATATAATATACACACAGATATATGCGCTTTTGTTTTGAGTATAGGATTCTTCATGGATATCTTAGTCACATTAATGGATAAGATCCACAGAAGAACAACCCTATGATAATTGCTTGAGAATTGAAAATTTTGTTGCTCACTTTTTCATTCAGTGAATGTGCTTTGTTGCAGACCCTGTGATTAGTTCAACCATATCAGTTGGGGGTCAAGTTGTTCCATCTGATCCTTTTCATAGTATCTCTATTAAGAAGGTGAATTTGTGCTTCTACTGATTGCTCTTATCCTTTTTTCCTCTTTTCAATTAATGAGTGTCCGAACATCGGAAAGTGTTCTGCACTGCCCATGTATTTAATTCTGATACACTGTCAGAACACTGTTGATAAATTTTCAGTGTTTATGCATCCCTGTGCTTCCATCTTAATATGTGTCTTTAGTATTTGTTTAATTAAAATATTCTCTATCCTACAGGCATCACCAGGTTTACTATTTATAAATCCATCTGCTACGCAATCACAATCCAGTCTACAAAAGAATCTGATTTCTTTTTCTAGTGGTAGTTTAGAAAATTGGGGAGAGTCTAACATGGCAGACGGTAGTCCAAGAACTGATATTTCAACAGATGCAGACACAGATGAAAGAAACAAGAGGGTAATTTTTCATATTCCTTTCTGATATAGAGAATCCCGTTGCTAAAGGCCTAACGGGTTTATAAGCTTTCATCTAATAATTTTTATTTAATTTGGGGAAGTCCAAGTTTCTATGTGAAGATCAGACTCATCATTGGATAGCTATATATATTGATGTAACTCATGGCATGTGGCTTAACGTTGTGATTGCTAACTATGCAGTTTGATATAGTTACATCGGCTCATGCAGCTTCTGATTCGAGTGACAGATCCAAGGAGACTAAAGATCAGAAGGTAAAAAGCTGACCACTACTCTTTTTCCATGCAGTCTAACTTCACGTGCCTTTATTTTTGTGACACCTTTTTAAAATTACATTTGTAGACTCTACGAAGGCTTGCTCAGAATCGTGAGGCAGCAAGGAAAAGTCGGCTGAGAAAAAAAGTAAGCTATTTATTTATTGTTGCTTATGTGCTTTGAGGCTTGTTAAATCTTCTTGAACTTTTTCTTACTTTTAAGCTTTTATTGCTTGAGAAGGATTCCATGTGTAAACAAGAGTCACAAAGCTGATACAAAAATTTAGCTCAGTGTCATTTTATTTTTTTGACCTTTTTCTCACATTCTTTTATAATCTTCTCTCTCCTCCCTCTCTTTTTTCTTTGTTGGAAGTAGGCATATGTGCAACAGCTGGAGAGTAGCAGATTAAAGCTGACTCAACTCGAGCAGGAGCTCCAACGAGCACGACAACAGGTTAGATCTGGTTGTCTACTTTATTTCTTCTTTGATGCTGAAATGATGCTGTAATCTTCACACTAGTTGACAGTAGCTCATATCTTTTTCTTATAGATACTGAAAAACTCCCCTCCTTTTTTTTGCTTCCTTTGCATTTTTTAGGGAATTTTTATTTCAAGCTCAGGGGATCAAGCTCATTCAAGTGGTGGAAATGGTAAGTTCATCTCTGTTAATATATGTTCTTGTTTCAGCCTCTCTGGAGGGTGTTCTCTGGATTAGTGTCAAAATGTTATGCTTCAGTAAATTGACTGGTGCCACAACTCTTTCAGTTTTATCAGTCATCCTCACATGATATCTGATTTGGTAGATTTGGCAAATTACCAGGTGGGCCCTCCAATTTTGGGTGTGACGTCTCATATATATTAATCCCTTTATACTTTTGCCTTTAACTTAGGCCGAAAAAGAAGAGCTATATCGGGATAAGTAGGTAAAACATCAAAAGTTATATAATGATCACAACACGCTCAACTAGTTGATGTAGAATGAATTTATTCTACTGAGTTATGCATTATTGTTGCATTGCAGTTATTAATTTATGGAAATGTATCATGTGTTTCTATGGGTCAAATCCCAATTTGGGTCTCAACTTCTCTCAGGAATTGTTGCAGGAAGTGTTTTTCTTGGATGAGTTGTCCCCATTGGAAAAGTTTGAACCACACTTATTAATACCTTATTAATCATCAACACGTTCTTTCTATCTACTATATCTGTAAACAATTAGTGACTATTTAGTGGATCATTGCAGAAAGCCAATGAAATACCCACTTACGTGCGAAATGCTAGAAGATCTGATTAAGTGCATAGAAATGCACTTTATTTATTATTTAAGCATAGAAGTATATTGCCAGCTTAATCACTCTAGAGTAACATAGGGACCTTGTCTGGGTGAGTGACTCACTGGCAGTTGAACCATAATATATCATTGTATGGTGCATGTAAAAATAAAACCGGAAAATATGCTGTTTTTCTTTTTCTTGATAGAAGGGGATCTAAGAGATTCATGATCATTTTCACTATTATAAAAAACAACTGACCTTGTCAATGTCTGTCATTAGCTGGAGCAATGGCCTTTGATGTAGAATATGCTCGCTGGCTGGAAGAGCAAAACCGTCAGATCAATGAATTAAGAGCAGCAGTTAATGCTCATGCTGGTGATGCTGAACTTCATGTCATTGTTGATAGTGTTGTGGCACATTATGATGATATTTTTAGGCTCAAGTCCAATGCTGCCAAGAATGACGTTTTTCATCTTTTGTCGGGTATGTGGAAAACACCTGCTGAGAGGTGCTTTCTGTGGCTAGGGGGCTTCCGTTCATCTGAGCTTCTTAAGGTGAGGCATCCTCGGGAATTGTATCTGTATTACTTGTAGCTAAAGAGTAAAGAGGGACATCCAGAGAATTATAGATCGACATCTAAATTCATTTTATGAAAATTTTTCTTGGTCACTGATTCAAAGTATGTAGTATATTGTATGATTTGTATCTTCAGTTATGCTGTTCCTTGATTCCTATCATTTAGTAGTCAAAGTAGCAGAAGATTGTCAAAGCATGATCTTAGAGGCTGAGCAAACTGTTGCTAATTATTATTGTCAATGATTTTGGAGCCTTTTTAACTACTACTTTGGTCCCATTGATTCTCTAATTGTGTTGCTGATTTCAGATGTTTGATAAATTGTTTTAGTTTCAATTTGATATATAGGTGGACTGTATTATACTTTCAGCTACAGATGCTGTGATTTGCCTGATTACAATTTTATGATATTACATATTTAATTGAAGCTCTACTCTGCAGCTTCTTGTAAATCAGCTGGAACCTCTGACAGAACAACAAGTGATTAACATTCAGAACTTGCAGCAGTCTTCACAACAGGCTGAAGATGCGTTGTCTCAGGGAATGGAGGCCCTGCAGCAATCACTGGCAGAAACTTTGTCCAGTGGTAATCTTGGTTCATCAGGTTCATCTGGAAATGTTGCAAATTATATGGGTCAAATGGCCATGGCTATGGGAAAACTTGGTACTCTTGAAGGGTTTATTCGCCAGGTAACTTCTTCTTCAAGTTGGAACTATAAGTTTTGCTTGTACTCAGTGCAGAAAGAACCTGTCTATTTCAACCTTTTCCCCCTTTAACTCTGGTGTGTGGTGCTGTGTACTCCGAACGTTGGATGCGGGGTGGCATGTTGGGAGAAGAGAGAGGGGGGGTTGTTAGAGAGCTTTAAAATTTATGTTGGGTCCAGATAAAACTTGCTTTGTCTCTAAAATGTTAACTGTTGTTAGAAAAGAAAACAATAGACATTCTATGTTTTTTAAAAAAATTTATAAGCAGAGTTAAGGTTGACTCGAACACAAAGCTTGCTGGTCCAAGATCTGTTATGCCTGAACCCAAGCTGTATCTTCTAGCTGACCATAGTTTACAACACATCCTCCAATTTAAGGGAAACGTCTTTTTTTGTTTTTTTCTTTCTCACTTGCATTCCTTCCTTCGGTGATTTCTCAACTTGACCATGGCTATGTTTGCCTGTTTGGCATCAAACTTCAGCCGGCGTATATTATTAGGTAGCTGAATTTTCAGCTAAATTATTGATGTTATGGTGCTTGCCAAGGTGCTGAATAATAAGTTAAGCAGGCTTAAAGCTTGACAAAGCGTCAAACTACTGCCTTTAACTTCAATTAAGTTTCAGATAGCCAAAAAAAATTTGCCCCTTTTCCCTGTAGTTTCTATTGCCAAGAGTAATACAAGTAAAAATAGTCATTGCTGAATGTTGTCTAGCAGTTTTCAGTTAGTTCAACAGCAAGTTTTACCAAACATATCCTTGCATTTATCAGCTTTTAGCTTACATCTAGTTAGCAATTCTTAGCATCTTTAAGCTATCTGCTACCTTTCCAGCATTAGTCCGGTTTTTTGACTAATTATACCAAGTCTATGTACAATTCCTTGATTCTTAGTTACAGCGTATAATCCTTGAACCTTGTGTCAGCATTCCTGTTGTAGTCGTTTAGTAACTTACTTGGTTACATATGTCATATATTCCTTAAATATGTGATTTTTCTGTTTTCTGGCAGGCTGATAACCTACGCCAACAAACACTACAACAAATGCACCGGATATTGACGACGCGACAGTCAGCTCGTGCACTTTTAGCAATTCATGATTATTTCTCCAGGCTGCGTGCTTTGAGTTCCCTTTGGCTTGCCCGTCCAAGAGAATGACAACTTTTTAACTCATTAATCAGGAGTAGCTTTGTTAAATGGCTGGCGCGGATTTATTTGAGAGATCAGCATGCCAACCAGATTCGTTCATTGGCCCACAAGTCATTGCCTGTGTATTATCAGCACCATGACCAACACTGTTGTACCATATTTACTGACTAGAGAGTTGTGAGTTTCTATCATTGTTTTCCGCTTCAATCAGATCAGTGATGGAATATTTAAAATTGGCTTGTAGTTATGTTGATGTATTGATATCATGGGTAAATTATTTGAGAAAATGAAAATGAAAATGTTAACACAAAATTTGATATACTGCGTACTAAATTTTATGTGATGCATTTGTAGTTTGGCCTTGTTAAAAAACGTTTTCAAAGTGTATCCAAAGTTATGTTCATATTTGCTCAGCCAAAACAAAAAGGATTGATAGAATTATTTCTAATTTTTATTTGTCTGCTTATTTCTAAAATTACATTTTAGATGACCCATATATGGGATAATTGTCAAAAGGATTTTGCTTAGATTGGTTTGTCAATTCATTGAGTAAATTGTGGCAATTTATGACCAACTTCATTCTCTCTTCCTGTCCTCACCTTGTTGCCTCATTTTATCAGCAATCACTGCAACATCCATGTCCCTCTTCACCTTAACTGACCTCTTCAAATCATAGCCTCAGTTTGTTTGACATATAAATGTATAGGAAGTGAATTTTTTTATAAAGTGGAACTATCAAAAGCATGATAAGTTGTTTGGTGGACAAAATCATAGAAAACTGTGATTTCTAGGAACTTCCACTTCAAGTTCTTATAAAATGGAGGAAGTGTTTTACCTAGGTCACGTAGGTAAATGAAACTTTCCAAAAAAAGTTAAACGATAACTTTCTATGGTTAACTAAACAACTTATTACATTGTTATGAAGTGAATTTTCCTTATGTTCCAATTTGGAAGTGTATTTCTTTCATATGTTCTAAATACACACTCCATTTCGCACACGCACACGCGCGCGCACACACACACATTTTTTTTGCGAAGACTCCATTTCATATATATATATATATATATATATATATATATATATATTTTTTTTTTTTGCGAACTCCATTTCATATTATTAGTCTATGTAATCACTTGAAATATCAATAATTTAATGTCCTTATTTGTCAATTTACTATATCAATTCCTACTTGTCCATTTTCATTTGTGCGCATAAGTTTTAAAGGCATATTCTTAAACTGGTGAAAGGATCATATCAAGTATATGATTTTTTTTTTAAGAAAAAACTTTTATTATTATTTTTCTTAAAAAAAATATAGAATAAAAAACAAGGATAAAGAACAAAGTTACAAAGGGCATACATTCTTCTTATGAAGATTTCTGGTAATTCATTTTGTCTAGCTTTATCTTTATGGGAAAAGATTTTAGAAAAAAAGTTGAAACCCACCAGGAAAAGGCATAAAATCGGTGTCCTATGATTATGTCTTCTACTTCATTTAAGTTGACATATTTATTTTAATACGAGTGTTATTGCCGATGCATAAACTGAACTATAACTATATTTAACAACCGATATTTTAAAATTATATATTTTGGTAAATCTAACCAGTACCCACATAATAATATTTTCTTTTACATACTTGTATAAATTGCAATATATGATCAAAGTATATTGTGTATAAAATCAAAATATATCAACTAAAAAGAAATGGAGGTAATATGAAAATGCTCTGTCAATCATGAGGTATAATTATTTCCACCACGCACTAACTTCTGTCTTACACTACTGTGATATTTGGTTCTCCGTAGGTGCTTGGTTTTTATCCAGAATCCAAGGTTTCAAAGAACAAGGGGTAAAAAGAAAATACTGGCAAAAAATACATTTTCTTTCTGGTAATATTGATGCCATGATCATTTGAAGAAAAGCAACTGAGATCAGGCATCTAATGCATAATACAAGGAGAGCCAAAAAGAGAATTCATATTCCCAGCAGTAACAAATTTTACTACAACAATGTTCTTATTTGGAATGTCCATAACTGGATGCATTTTTCAATGAGCAACGACGAAAATGGTTCAGAAGTAGTTACTTTTGTAGAAATTCTTAAGGAATGGGGAGAAACCTTGCTCTTTGGTACCCAATTCCTGAACAAGTCCGTGGTGTCCCACGACATATTGACCAATCATGTGATGACGCTGCTTTGAATGTTCAACAATGTTTTCAAGTTCCTCCATCCCTTTAAAGATTAACATGTCGATTACCTGCAGATATATGAAACTTGTAAGGGAGACAAAGCAGGTTTACAACATGAAAGAGATTCATCAGTTATAATACAGCTTGGGGTTTATTTGAAATACTCGTATGACTTTTAGCCAGATTTTTGGTTGGTCTTTGGCTTTTAGCTTGTTAATTTGGTCAAATAAAAAAAATTAAGCTGGCAAGTGGCTTTTTCGATGGGTCAATCAGCTACAATGAAAACTCTGAATGGAGCAACTTATTCTCTTCAAATTTGATTGATTGACATTTTTCATACAACTAGGGTAGCTAAAGCACACGATGCGCGCGCATAGCTAGCCATAACCGGGAATTTTTTTCAGTTTGTTTATATGTCACAACTTTAGTTGTTAACAACATTAATGGAAAAATATGTTAACAAAAATTTGTAGGAGTATAAATGTCCGCACACTATTTTTAAGAGTTCAATCAAAGAGTCGACTAACACTAATGAGGGCAAATAAGTAAATAATTGTTTAAATACTATTCGTAAAAGTTATCTCAAACTTGAATAAACCAAAAAGCTACACCACATATGTAGAAAAAATAGGATAAATAAAAATAAAAAACTACCACACATGTGATTCGCATGCATAAATTGGGGTGTATATGGGTAAATAGACATTTTCAGGAATATAGTTGGCATAACACTATTCATTTTGGTTAAACTTTTAATAAGGCAGGGAAGTATATTGGAACAACTTATTCTTTGGATTCATGTTGCTGACCTATTTCACACGAAGTATATTATGCTTACTATTTGGCCCCAACACTAGACATTTTTTTTTCACTACTAATAGCTAACCACAGAAAAAAATGGAAATTTAGATCAGCTCTAACAAAAGTCTACTACGTTCATACAACCAAATTCTCCAGAGTAAAACATAGACTTCCAAACCATTTTTCCATACTACATATCAACAACTGGTTTTATCATAAATCTTTAGCGACAAGTCATGCTACTAGTTGACTGGAAAAACTAATAATACTAATTGGTCAAACAAGACAACGATGCTTCCATTGTTGACATCCAAGGTATTCATGGTTTTCTTCACTCACATTCAATTGCTTCACTTTTACGACAAATCAGCAACAAAGCATTACCCTCATCTGTTTGGCATATCTGTTGCCCAATCATAAATAAACCATCAATCTTTCTCATAACACATAAACTCTTTCTCTCCCCCTCATACATAAAAAGCCATCAATCTAATCCAATGGTGTGATCAGAGTATCAGACTGATAACACATAAACTCTTACTCTCCCCCTTATACATAAAAAGCCATCAATCTCATCACTCTATCTCTACTTGAAAATATGCGTGACCACATACACATACTTGAGCGGTTGAGCACTTGAGCCTATGTTCAATACCATTTGATTCTATTTAAAAGCTTTACATCAGTGGCCTAACTTCTATAATTTAAGAGCGGGGTGGATGTCAAGACAGAAACGGAAATGACTGATACTTTGGGAAAATGATACAAGGTAAGTACTGGGCATGTCATTAACAAAGGTTGAGAAAGATGATAAAAAAAAATAAAAAATAAAATAAAAAAAATCACAACAAATCAATTGGAAGCTATGGCTGTGACAAAATCTTCAAGGTCTAGCAGTCTAGGTGAAAGCCTGTAGAGGAAAGTTGGACTGTAGACAGGTTCAAGAGGATTCCATCCTGAACAAGTACATAATGGTATTTCTTTTAGGATTTTTTTTTTTGTTATTGTTCCAATCATGCATGGTTTTCAACTTAGGAGAGTATAAACTGGTAAGAGTAGTAACAGTCTAATAGATATAAATACTAATATCAGGTCAAATATGATAACGCCATGGAGCTAAGTATCCAAGACTACAAAAACCAGGCAAAGCAAACTTTCTTACTCAAGAAAAAAATTAATTTGAAGATGACTAACTCTAGGTATTGATTGCATATTAAAATAAACGGACTATGGATGATAAGGAGGAAAGGCCCCTTTTTCTCTTTTGGCCTAAGAAACCAGTGCCACTAGATTTTCTGCAATGTGACATAGCTTATAACAAGGTTGCCAATCTCGCCATTGAACTCAAATCAAAGCAATCACCACCAATGTAATACTTCATCCCTTTCAAAGCCTCAATTCACTAAAACAATAGATTTGCCAATTTGTTTACCAAATGGAGAGAAAACGCTGTCATATGCTTTAACATAAATCTTCATGCGTTTTAAATTCCTAATGGCTAATGCACGTTTCTTTAAACTCCTTGTCCCAACTCAGATATCACACATAAACCTTCCTCCTCTTTCCTCGGGAAACCCATATTGCAGTTATCCACTTGTACAGTGACCACAAGAACAGCCACAGACCCTCAGCTCCTTATATATTACCAGATATTTAACCGCATCATAGCAAAGGTTCAAAATCCATCCTCCTTCAGCCTCAGAGAGAGCAACTTCACCTTACTAACCTTAAACTATGTAAATCTTCCCATACAAGCCAATGTGTTTAGGCCCCCACTTACATTGTGTATCACCTCAATGAAATCTCCTGAATTTATATTGTTAACTGCTCCTTTTAATAGACCCTAATTCCAGGAAACGACCCTTAAATTATAACTCAACCTAACCCATCTCAAAGTCCTTAAAAATACCTATTCTAAATTGGGATGAGTCCACTCAAGTAGTGTCAGAGTCACTCAAATCACACAACCATCAAGTCGTGACGCTTCTAGGGATAACACCTACCCCCCCCCCCTCTCTCTCTTAGGTTATTAACATTCCTCCTCAATTAGTAACAAAGGTGGCCATGAAGAAACCAAGCATCTAATCACGAGATAAGGGCATTGGTCCATTATAGGAATTAAGTTCTTGAAAGTTTTGCTTCAATGATGCCAAAGTTCTTAGAAAGAAATCTATTATATGTATTTTGTATAGTAGTTGCTAATATCAACAATCCACATATCATAGTAAATCTCTATAGTTGCATTAAGAAAAGAGTGTGTGTGTGTGTGTGTGAGAGAGAGAGAGAGAGAGAGAGAGAGAGAGTGTGTGTGTGTGAGAGAGAGAGAGAGGGCTACTAAAGCACTAGGTTCACAAAAAAAAAATACAATACAAGTGTCTTGTCACCTTATGCTTAAGAATTGTAGGCCTGAATCACCTGAGAAATTGCTATTTCAAAAGGCTAAAAGCAAAGGAAAAGGAAATTCTAAGCATTAAGGTGAAAACACTATATGCACCTCTAAACACTACTTTTGACTTTTGAGGAGTATATATTGATGTAGCTCTCTAAATTAAATTTTTCAGATTTGCACCATTGAAATCCCAGACTACGGTAGAAAAAGCTTAAATTGACCTCAATTCTCATTGCCTTAAAAGTGTTTGAATGGAAGAAATTTTTAAAATTTTCATTAAAGCCTAACAAGCCACAATTACCATCGACGTTTTTCCATTTCCATAAGCTACTTGGTGATACAATTATCCCAAATAGCTAACAAACAATCTTCAACACTAGAAATCATAACTTATAAGCATTTCCAAAAGATGAGACTGGCAACATTTTGCAGCAAAACACTATATCCAAAAGCTGACAAAACACGAGCCTCTACTTGGTTAATTTCAATCCCTATATACACTCGAGTATTTAAAAAGACGTATGCTTCACGCAATCATTCAATGCGCCACCATCTTAAGAGTATTCCAATCCCACAAACTAATCACATTTGATCATACTCAATCTCTTAGATTAAAATCATTTGCTAACAACCAATATCGATTCTTTTACTAACCCTAAACCCCTAAAACAACGAAATTCTTCAAACAATCAAACACAACAGCACAATCAATGTACCAAAACGATACAACAACATCAAAATAAACCCTAATTACACAAAAAAAAAACGAATTTGAAAATCAAAATAAATGAAAAATAACCTTAGGATCTCTGACATGAGAATTCTTTCGGATCTGAGAAGCAATGGTGGAGCGAAGCTGAGAGATGGTGGCGACATCGTCGAGATTGTAGATATCCATGACAGTAGGAAGTGCTCGGCAGGCCAATTTGAAGAAGTCGAACACTCTTTTACGAGCTTCTTCGAGATTCGCTGAGTTTGGGGGTACCTTTGCTCTCCAAATCGCCGCCATTTTTGGAGCTCGAAAACAACAATGTCGGAGGAGAGAGAAAGAGAGAGAAGAAGAAGAATGGTGAGAGGGGTAAGATTGACTGAGAGTTCCAGATTCTGAGTCTCTTTTTTCCTAATTCCTATAGTCTTCTCTTCTGAAGTATACGACGTCGTTTGATTATTTATTTCATAGGGATGACACCGTTTCATTCAGAATGGATTTTTTTATTTTCAAATTATAAGTTTGGGAGAATTTCAAATTTTGTCCATGAATTTAGAATAATCACATTTTTCATCTTTCAGAATAATTTAATTAAAAAGAAATTTGTTGTAAATTGAAATGCATAAAATGGATAAAGGTTGTTTGTCATATAACCTCCAGCGTCCAATAATTTATGCTCGATTAGACATATCATTGTGTGATGTGTATAATTGATGTTTATGTAGTAAACACAACTCGAATTGATATCACAAAACATACTACTTTGATCACTTAAAACTTAAAAGTCTTTTATATTGTAAACAAAATTGACATTTTTTTAATTGTTGAAATTGTTCATTTGGTAATTTTATGTCGATTCAAATTGTTGAGACAAAACAAAAAGAAATGAATGATCAAAGCACACAAAGCTAAGAGTTTGAATCTAATATGAGCCACTCAAATTTGGGAGTTCTTTCAATGCAATATGGGGATGAAAAATATCAATGGAGAATTGGAGATTGAAGATGTATGATTCCTGAAGACTATACTACGATAATTATAGAGATAGTACTACGAGGGCGTAGTCTGCAACCTCATAAGATAACACTTTTTGAGCTTGAGCTTGAGCTTGAGCATGAGCATATGAGACGCTAAAAACTACCAACACTGGGGCACCATCTTTGTCATAAAATGCTGGACTCACTCATGTCAATAAAAATGTCCCTTCCAAAATATTCCTGAGACCAGAGGTCATTGGTTCACAGTTGTTACACACAGAGTCCAGTGCAGCAATCCTGTAATATTGACACAGCTGAAATTAGGAGGCCATGGCTGAAACAAGCACAATGTGAGACGTAGCATCATGAAGCGAACTACAAAAAGTTCACATAACTCATATTGGAAGACATACAAGCTCATATTGCTTTTCTCTTTCTGCAAGATAGTGAGAACTACATAACATAACTTCTAGCATTATTTCTTATGCAGGCCAGTAATTATATCTAATGTCCTGGGAAGTAACGTTTTACATCAAAGATTAGCAAAAAGTTTATACTCAATGCCAAAGTGACCCTAATCCTGACAGAAAATCAAAGCTTGCAAGGGTGATGTTGATATTCCCATGTTCATGGATCCTAAATATCGTCAACTTGGGTGGTTTTTCCTCTTATATAAAATAAGTATCCAGGTCAGCAGATTACAATAGCCAGCATATAACTCCAATGCTCTACATTTCTCCACATTCAGCGATAGCACATGGAAGTTTAGGACGGTTGTTTGGTCCAGTGGCAACATTCTCAATTTTCCTGACAACCAAAAGACCATCTCCTAGCACTCTCTGCAAGGAAGTCAAACAGTAGGTCAACAAAACAATTCAGAAAAGCATCTAAAGGAAACAATAGAGTTGAAATTTCAATAAAAAGTATGTTTCTAAAATCACTTGAAATCCCCACATCTTAGAGAGCAAGTGAAAACCGCTACTTGAGCTCTAAGCTTTAAAAGCATCACCGTGAAAAACTATCACACCAATGGACACAATTTAATGGTCACCAGTTGAATTAAGCCCACAATGAATGACATCTGAAGTTCAACCAAGTAACAAAAGCTTAACAAACATGTAAGAAAATGGAGCACAAAAGGTTTCATCCTCTCTTGCTTCTGGAAAACTTAATTCAGCTTAAAGCAGCATGCAGGCTGACTGGAAAATTGATAATTCAAAATTGAGGCATCAGTTATAACTTTTAACCATGTTGATGAAAGTGCCATACTGCCATGAGTCCATGAACACCAATTTACATGCATACAAAGAAAGATTGAGGGTTTAAGCATTTAAGGAGCGGAAATGTACCCCAAAAACCACATGCTTATTGTCAAGCCAATCACATTTTGCGCAGGTCACGAAGAACTGCAATAACAAAAATAAAAAAGTTCATCAGTTCAGCTGCTCAGTCCCCTTCAAATGCATAGATAGCATATCTAAAAGTCATATCCAACTGATCCTAGTTACCCCTTTAATCAAACAATTGAATGATTCAATGTTTCTAATTTCTTGATATTATGTCCTGTAAACAACGGGTATTCAAGGGTTTATAGAAGTAATCTAATGTGGAATACAGTCAAGAGAACCAGGCCATCTTTCAGTTATCCAACAACATAATTACAGTAGCCAATATCTAGTGATGGCTGACAAAAGAATTTGTCCATTATTAAGAAAAACATAGAAATGACTCATCAAAGATAGCTATGGCCCATGGACAAAATAATTTTACAAATAAAGGAGCCTTTATTTTCCTCGCTCATATTTCGCATACAAGTATATAACTCCACGAGAGGCATTCAGTATATATATAACAAAGAGTGCAGCAGAACAGAAAGGGTACAAAAATATTACCTGGCATCCATTAGTATTTGGTCCACTATTAGCCTGTAGCCAAGGTAAAACAAACAATCAATTGAAATACAAATCTGAGTATATCAATGATTTAGAATGTAGAAAACAGGTAAGGCCCAGATTGTCAACAAGGATGTTCTCTGCCTAAAAAACAATGATAAAGGATGCCAATCCTGACTAATCCCAAAAAAAAAAAAAAAAAAAAAAAAAAAAAACATTCAGCAACATGACAATGGAGTTATATACAGACTAGGTGCACTTTAGAAGACTATCATATTCTTCCCCATCTAAACTTGTCATCACAAGAAAGTGAAAAGCTTCACCTCATATTAATGCATACCCAATTGAAAAGGCTCACTATTCGTATAGTGCCATTCCATACAACATACAAAAGAGTAGGTTCCATTTACATAAGAAAGGTCAACCCTAGAGTATAAGACCAGGGTGTTTAAATCCCTAGAGAGCAACATCACCAATTCAACAGCACAATTCCCACCCCCTTCAACTCCAAAAAAGAAAAGAAAAAAAAAATTATAATCAGTTTGTCTCCCATCTCCCCTCACCTGATTCCAAAATTGATAGATCAGCAAGAAGTTAAAATAAATCACTGCTACAAGTCTCAAAATATCTCCTACTAATTTCTGTATGTAGTTTCTTGCAATGAATTTGAAATTGTTATTTCTAGCCACATCATCCATTCATCCCAGTCATACCTTTCTAAGGTAAAAAAAAAAAAAAAAAAAAAAAAAAAAAAAAAAAAAAAAAAAAAAAAAAAAAAACAGTAACACCCATGTGAAGTGGAATTGTGGAGAACCATAATTTGAAAAAAAAAAAGAATAAACACAACATGAGCTTATCAACAAAAAAATTATTTCAGGTAGATAATCAAGTGAAACTAAGACAATTACTAGTATACATGAAAAACAGGTTTGACTGGCAAAGAGCAAGGAAATTTCAATTATAACATGCATATCATTGTACGACAGATAATTAGAGCCCATCTAAAGATGCATTTGATATTCTGTTAACAAATGTAATTGAGAATAAAAAGAATTCAAAAGCTTAAAAGAAGGGAAGAAGATTAATACCATTGACAACAAACCAGGGCCAGTGTGTTTTGCAATGAAATTTTCATCCTCAAACTTAGTCCCATATATAGAGACACATCCACTGCCATCACCCTAGGAGAAATCAGTAACGTCAAAACCTTACCAGAAGGAAAAAAAAGATGATATACACTACGATACAACAAATTTCAATGAAACTACACAAGATTTAAAGGAGATATGTAGTTAAGAGCAAGCACACCATTCTACAATAGATATGGTCTCTCATTTAAAGTAAAACTTTAGCAAATAACAAACATATGCCATGCTAGTTTCAATATCATTGCACAGAGATTGTATGCAAGTCAAAGTTATCCAATAACTGGTATCTAAAAAAATCTAGAATCTAGCGGCCAAAAACATTACATTGAAAATATGCTAAATGTAGTGGACTGTAAATAGGCTTAAAAAACAAAATGTGACTTGCAAGCCAAATTATTCCTCATCACGTAGGAAGTTTAAAACAAAATAAACTACACAAATCCAAGGTGTAAACCACTTTGTCTTTCATAGAAAGAAATTGTGGGCAAAAACAAATTTTGTCTATCATAGCAAGAAGCCCTCTTCCTGACCCGGTATGCCAGTTCACTATAAAAGAAAATGACAGCAAATCATTCTCATTTCATGTGAATGCATAGCATAAAGAGCGGACAATATTCATTAGCTATCTCCTCATATGACAAGGCGTAATCAGAAGGGACAACCTTTAGATTTGGTTTGTGCAACTGTATGTTAGGTAATCAATGGAAGAGATTAAGGAGGACTCAGCAGATAGATTATAGTTGACCATTATACAACTTACTTCGTTAATGAAAAAAAAATCTTTTCAGCATAAGAAAGTTACAAAAAGACCAAATATAAGAAATAACAGTTCTTACTCAGCCAGAAAGGCAGAAAACAACATTTTTCTTGAATAAAAACACTTGATCTCCTAAGATATTTGTCTTTTAGTATCACACATTCATTATCTAGCATTATTAATGTTCCTTCATACTCAGAATATACACTATTACAGGGTTATTATTCTTTTAATTTATTACAAACAATAGAAGTCGTGAGCCACATTTCTATTTTCTTTGATCTCCCCACTCATCTGTATGCGTGACAGTGAGTGTCTTTTGGAAGGGAAGAGATGTTAGGATACGGAATCGAAAACAATGCTTTGATGAACCAAGAAGCTGACATACCTTAGGAAAATCACCAGCTTGAATCATAAAATCCTTAATCACTCTGTGGAACTGACATCCCTTATAACCAACAGGCAATCCATTTTTCCTGCCAACTCAAACGGACCATGCAGGCAGATTTAATCAAAGCAGAAAGCGTATGAAATGGAGCAATTAAATATAATTTTCAAAGGCTGCACCCCTTCAGAACCCACAACCCCTTAATAAAAGGCCAAACAATAGCAAGCATTAATCTAATCCATCAGAACATACCTGTATTCGCCGGTACAAAACTGCCTGCAAATCAAGGAATGAACCATGATCAGAGAAGTCACACCATTGACACCAAAAAACTAAATAACTATCAACAAAACTATGCCCAAACAATTTAGGCAGTGCATACTTTCTTAAATCATATTATATGTTTAGTATTACACTGTTAGGTATTTGTTCATAGCCAAGTAGTTCAACTTTACTCTTAAAACTTCAAAGGAATGAGTTTATGCAAAAATCCTAATGCAATGAAATCTTCAAATTGATAAGAAATAAGCAATTGAAAAGCACAAAATACCACAATCAATAAATTCAACTCAGAACAATCACATCAAAAAATAACAAAAAAAGCAAAAAATGAACACAACTTTGAACTAAAATCATAAAATTGCAAAAGATAAATGGGTAACCTAAAATTCTCGGCGGTTTTAGGGCAGATGTCAGCGAAAAGCTCCATTTTGATTCGACCAGCAGGAATAGAACCAATGGTAATGTCGAAGAAGACGATGGGGTTTTTGGGATTGGGAGGTCGTTGATGCCATTCAACCACCGCTGCTGCGGCGTTGTTGTTTGGTGCTGCTGAAAGTGTCGCCGCCATTTTCGTGTTTCTTAGAGCTTCAATGGAAAACCCCAGATAAACCCAGGAAATGATGTTCTTTTACCTTGGTTGCGTGGGGAAATTTTTCAAACTGAATCTCTTTTCTTCTGCTTTTTTTATTTGATGCTGACCTCCTCAGTTCTTTTTTAAATCGTACTCTGTAATGTCTAGGATTTCACGTTTGTAAATGCAGATGCTATGCTGTTAATATTCCGTATTACCGGAGCGTTAGATAACCCTTTAAAATATTTTTTAATATGGTATTAATTTGGGAATGCATGTCGAAATCACGCGTTTCGTTGTAATTAATGTTTATTTTAAGTTAATATTCTACTTTATAATTATCTTATCCAACGCCCCCGAACGTTAGTTCATTAGCTTTTGCCTTATACTTATAATAGTTAATATGTTTATTGTTAATTTCAAGAATGTACAAGCAATTTATTTTTTCAAACTAAAATAATCTTTCGTATAATATTACGATTCTCAAATAACAAAACGACTATTATTTCTCTAGATAGGTTACCAAGCTAAGGTTGGTCTAGTGAGAAAGATTACACCTGAAAATTCAATCTCTACTAGAGACACTTTGATGGTTGGGAATCCTTTACCTTCCCCCTTACTCTCAAATATCGAATTCTTCTCCTTGCCATAAATATAAAAAGTCTCTAAACAGGTACGTAGTTAGCTTGATCCCCAAGTAAATAATTTCATTTTTCTTAAAAATACAAAATTTACTATAAATAATATATATCGTATATAATATGTCCCTATCACCATATGAACATTTCCCTCATCACACCAAGAAAACAAAAGGAAGAGAGACATCATTATGAAGATGCAAATATTCGTGAAAATCTTAAATGGAACCTCTATAACCCTCGAGGTAAAACCTAGCAACACTGTTGTCGATCTCAAATCGATGATCGAGGCAAAAGAAGGGATTCCGGTGGACCAACGTCTTATAATGGGAGACAAAGAGCTAGTCAATAACAAGGATTACGAGGATTGCTACGAACGTACCTTAGCAGATTACAACATCAACAAGGACACAACCCTCCAACTTACCTCTAGACTAGTTGGTGGTTGGCTCGGTTGCAATATTTTGATTCCTGCTAAATTAAGAAAATTGGCGTACCATTCCAACTTAAACAAAAAGATATGTCGCAAGTGTTACGCCCGTCTTTCACCTCATGCTACCAATTGCTGTAAGAAGAAGTGTGGTCATAGTAACCAATTGCGTCAAAAAAAGGTGCCTCGATATTTTAGGTATTAGGTACTACCTTCGTTTCTTATTATTTGCAACAAAAGAATTTTTATGTCTCACATATAACACTTCTTTGCAAATAGATATAATAATTTTTTCATTGTTTCTTTCGGTATAATTTGAGATACCTTGTGATCTTTCTAATGTTATGATTACCGTAGATAATTACACATTATTCTTTGTTTTAAAAAAACACACAAGCAGACACTCAAGTTGGGTAAAAATAAATCGAGTTTGACATTTAAATTGGTATCTAAGTGGGATAATAGTAAGTTGTGTCAGGGTATAATTGCTTTTAGATTCCCATCGGGTTGAGAACTAGTTTGGGTTCAAATCATTGTCGAACTAGGTGAATCAAATTAAATCGTTTATTGGTTAATATCAAGTCAGGTGAAGGTTTGGATCAAGGTCAAAGCGTGTCTCGTCAAATAAGTTGTTGGTTAATGTTGGATTAGGTTTAGAGCGGAATACGAGTCACTAGTATCACCCATTGTTAAGTACAAGTCGAGTTCGGGTCATTGCCAATTCAGGTCAGTTTTTCTGATTGGGTCAATTTTTTTTACATCGAATGACATAATATTTATCATTTCTTTTGTGAAATTAACACAATATTTCAACATTTCAATAAGTTTTATCTCCCATTACAAGCCACTTATGTCAATATATTCAATGGAAGGCAAGTGCAAGTTTTATTTAGACCCTCTTTGACTAGCTTGCTTATTAGTCGTTTAAGACAATAAACCTTCATAACCGCATCAAATCATTGTGATTTCAACACCGTAACCCTTTCATCATCTGCTTGTCGCCTTTGGAGTTTTGCTTCACCCAGTGCGCAAAGATCAAAGAGCAGTGCATATTATCATTGCCAGCTGCCCTTCGCCACTAGAGATGGTGCAGGTGCTCAGCAAGCTGTAGCAAGTACTAGATGATATCTTGCCTAGGCAACTCTTCATGAATTGCATATGTCAGCCTTGTATGTTTTGCCCAACCGTACATTTTTTCGAGTTTTAAAATTTTGGTGGTTGCTCATCTTTTTATCTAAAGCAAATTGAACTTTTACACTCCCATTAATCTTTGAAACTTGTACAGGAGTATTTTATTTAACAAACAATTACAATCAACCAATGTCAAAGACGAATGTTATACATGCTTAAGGATGTTTTTGTACAACTCTTTTTAAATAGTGAAGATGTTTTGGCAAATAAATCTATCCAGTGATTCATTGTCACTGACTTCTGATCATCCCTAAGAAAGACAAAGACACAGATAAACAGAATGTACAAAGATAGAATTAATACAAAATTTGGCAACAGGACTTGCAAAGACAATATGCTATGCTACACAGCAAATCTCAAATCAGACTACATCACTCTACAAGTCTACAATTACGACATGTCGACACAATTTCTCTTTTGTACTACATATTGTAATGACTGCATTTATACACTTACGAAGCTGACTTGGGTATCTTGAATTGTTTCTTGACATACTGGGAAGCCTCCCAATCACCTCGATGGCACAATATTCTCAGCAAGGTCTCAGTATCAGCTCCTAGTTTACTTCTTCCTCCATGTCCAACTGTGGATTTCAAGTCTTCAATCAATTCTCGGGTCTGCAAACAGTGACAAGCAAAAAACCAAACATGAGGTTACAATAGACTGTTTATAACTCCCTCCCTCAGGAACTTCTAAAACCCTAGGTTTTTCAGTTTATATGACAAAGAGGCTGAAAATGTCAATCCTCATGATGCGTCAAATTAAAATTCACGTTTAATACAATGATTTAGCTTTGATTTAGAGGCATCAGTAGTGTCTGAATTGGTAAAACTAGCAAGAACATCTTTCATTCAGTTGGCACTTTCAGAAAAAGTTCCTCTTTCCATAGCAACCTGCTATTCTCATACTAACTTCCCCACCAACCTCTCCTGAAGTATCAAGAGGGCCAAGACCACCAAAACAGCTTAGCACGACTCCAGCCGTTAACGTGGTCTAAAGAGGTCAAGATGTGGACTCCTTATCCGTCTCACAGCTGAACCTCATTTTAAAGAATGAATGCTAAAACTTGTTTGACATGAATCACCATGAACTATGCCTACCAAACAAGATCAAAATTGCTAGCCTAGCTCCATGAACAAATTGCCCTGCTGCTAGACTTGGGAAGGTTAGGGTGAAGAGGGTCTTACCCTAATTACTAGTCAAGACTGGAAGCAGTAGAATTACCATGGATGAGAGTACGAGAAAAATTTAAGCCCAAAGTACCAGTATCCTAAATGAGACACTTTAAGAATATAACAAGTCCATAATCATCTGATTGGCATCAACATGGAACTAATCTTATCACTACAACTTACCTCATATCCGAGCAATTGTGTTATATGTCGTGCACGAGACACTAGATTTTCCACAACTCCTCGAGGAAGACCATCTCCTCCAGAAATAAAAAACTCCTGCAAAAACATACCGGAATTATAAGACTGAAACTTCAATGAACATGAGAAGCACTTCCGTTAAACAATAATTTTAGTTTCCAGACCTATGCATAGGTGGTTCTGATTAACATATTAGAGCTTGTTAATTTCACCTTGTTTCACATATCAGTATAAATTAATTAAGGGTTCTTTTACATGATAAGATTTACAATTTTTTTTCTTAAAAAGGCAAATATCAGATAAGCAAGTATTAAATCAATATTCGGACCACTAAACAATTCCATAATAGAGACATTTACATTTTAAAAAACTTGAAATCAGATTCAATTACACAAAATCAGATCAAATCACCACATTTCAAAAAATCAAACTGTTTAATTTCCAGTAGGAGATATATAACAGAATATATCTAGTACAGTTGGGACACTGGCTCTACCTTTAAAATATCTAAATCTTCTTCGATCAGTTTGGCGTCACTTTGGGAGAAGATACGAGATGGGCCTCCATCTAACAATACCCGTATCAGACCATCCTGAAAGATAATAAAGGTACTCAGGAAAAAAAATCCATGATATTACAAAGTGGACAGAGAACTAAGAAAGTAAGAAGTAAATTTAAGAAATGTGCAGAAAAAATTAGAAAAAAAAATTATTTTGCTTTCCCAAAGATAATTAATGAGGCACTGACAAGAGATGCTTGTAGAAGACTAGTCACGAGTCGATCACGTAGAGGCTCCATGATTATAACACATAACTGATTTAGTGCCTACAAAAAAAGGACTACAGTTTAACACCAGAAATGCAATCAATTCCAGAAATTTTCCAGACACAAATGCTGAAGAATGAAGAACAAACTTTACACTCATTTAGCTCATACAAACAATACCACACAGAATGCAATTTTAAGTCCTTACCAGGTCAAGCGGTTCAATTAATGCTTCCAATCTAGTTTGAGAGACACTGGGCTTGTACAAATTGTCAATAAACGGTTCCCTTAACTCACAAAAAATGATCTTGGTACCTACATTATATAGAAGAGAAACAAAGTCAAAAGCTACGTGGAGATATGTCGAGAAGGGTGGGACGAAAAGAAAGGGGATAAACAGTAAAAATTAAGTCAACTTAGGTGTTTTTATACACAAGTCAGTCTCACCAGTATATTCACAGATTCTGTCAATAGCAGCATTGAAATCTTTTCTGCTACCCTCAAAAGTGTTACTTTGGTTGAAGCCTTTTGAATTTTCATTGAAACTCTTCTCTGCAAATCCAAAAAAGTGAACAAACAGAAAAAGGTTGTAGAACAATGCTATTTGGAAGATTCTCTCTGCATATTTTTGAGGGGGCGGGGGGACTTGATCCTTTATTTCTTGGATGCACGTTTCATGTTACAATTGCTTCAAAGAAAATACTAAGCATTATATAATGTTATTTTATATCAGATTTCCTCAAATACACTCCGTTAGTCCCAAATTAAATAAAAATAAATAAAATTGCTAAGCTTAGCCATCTAAGACATGGGTGAAGTTGCACAGGAACTATACATAAAGTAGATACAACATATAAGTGATAGATGGTGCATATAGCAGTGATCACAAATTAAAACAAGTCGTTCTCTCACATAGCTTCCATATTTTCACATACAAGCAGTTCTAATGGTAAGAAAGATTTATGGGCCAAATTAAGTCAAGATGTTTAGGGAGGACTTTAAGTCAAGTTTGCAACAATATAACTCCTTACTTATGATAAACTTTTATAAGGCTTTGCAGCAAATCGACCCATTAACTAAGGCACCACTAATCTATGAGCTGCCTATTCAGAAGCTACAATCTATAATCTGAGCAATGGGGCAACTGAAGAATAAAAAAATGTGATGAAACATACTGGTAAACTTGTCAGTTGGCTTCTTCTTCAACCATCGCTCTGATATGCTGTCTTCCAGCTTACCAAGATGACTAACTGCATACTGTGATTGTAGAAGGATCCACATCAGCATATATTAGGGGAAAAAAGAACATCAAAGAGAAACCCAGATATGCTAAATTTTTATAATTGAAAAAGGATTTCATTTCTTTCATGATATCTGTCTCATTTGTCCAAGGCACAAATTTCAGAAACGCATAGAGGATTGGAGGGAGCATATATAATTCCATGTAAAAATACAACTTTTTATGTCCACTCTCTCTGCCCATTATTGGCCACACATCTGATTTGAGCACTTTAAAAATAATATGCCACTAATTAGCTATACACTTGTATTAATACCTTAAAGTAAAAACAAATTTCAAAAAAAGTCTACTGACTCCACAAGATGGGAAGTAAAAAGTTGCATACAAAAGGATAACTATAAGTCTATAATACCTTTTTTTTTTTTTTTAATTTTTATAAATGACTTCCAGTCAAACATGGCCTACAATTTAGGGTTGGAGGGAGTATCATTGGTCAAATATCAGTATAGGCAAACATCATCGTTACGATATCTCCCAACTCTTTTATTTATTAATTATTTTAATTTTATTGCAGTCGATCATTATTTCAATTTTTGCATTTTGAATGTTATATACTATAATTAGAATTTTGACAACATTCAGGATTTCACTCATTTCAGGGACATCCAGATTTGGAAAAATTGACAAGTAATGGCACTAAAAATGGAGATTTTTTTAATTATTATTATTATTATTTTTTTTTTTTTTTTTTTTTGAAGTTACAATCATGCAGATTGCTAGGAAAGAAACTATACTGTATAATGATTGATATCTGGAATATTATAGAAGATAACAAACAAAGTCATGCTGTCCAAACTTCATATCCTTGATTGGCCTAAAAAGTAATTTATTCATGCTTTAGTTTCACTTTCAATATCAGTGCAGTTATTGTTATCAACTTATCTCAACAACTCAGTACTGAACATTAGAAATATCTATAATAAATAACAAACATCATAATTTTGTCCAAAGTATGTTTCCGCATTTTTGAAAATCAGATTGTAGAAATAACAGAGATAATGGCATTTTTATTTTTTTTATGATCAACTTCACTACCCAAATATTTTCTTCAAATTAAAATTCAGTAATTTAATTTTAAAAAAAGAATCAACTTACATGAAGAGTATTTAGTTGAACACACAAAACTGGGGTAGGTAAAACACTGATCTCACTAGATTTTCTCTCTTCAGGGAGTTTTTGGTGGTCCAGAAGCTCTTTTTTCACAAAAGCCTTAATACCAGCTTCCTTCCGATATCGCGTGAGGATGGGCACAGGTGGCATGAGATCCTCTTTGCTGGCTATACATCAAGTCAAACAATAAAAATTACCAGAATTATTGACACCGATGAAGAGCATGTGTGATGAAAACATACAGAGAAAAGGTAAATTAATAATGTACTTACACCTTTGTAAAAGTAGACATGTTACATAGTTACTAGAAAATGAGAAAGCGAGATAATATGAAAATTGCCCCTAAACAGAAAAGATAAAGTTTTAGGTCTTCACTGCAGTTCTAGTTAGGATCAGCTCACTGCCAACAGTAGAGTATTCATTAAAATTTCCATCATATTAATCCCGTTAGCATCATCCCCAACCTATATAGTGCCTCCTTGCTGGTACCTTATGCCTCATGATAAAATACGGAAACATCCTCTGTTCTCATTGGTAGATGACACGTTGAACTAATATTAAAACGCCAAATTTGTAGAGTAGATTCACAACCAACAGGACTACTAAAAATCTAACATTATAATACAACCAGAAAAAAGCATGAATTTGCATATATAGCATGTACGCTTACCCAAATTAGCGACAATAAGATTAGAATACCCTTGAAATGCATTATCAATACCACGGCATAAGCTACTAAGCTCCCCAGAACCCATTGGAACTTTAAGATCAAAGAATTGGTCCACTGTCTGCATGATAAATAGAAATAAAATAAACAGAGTTAAAGACCTTTTCAACTTGGATGTAAATGGCCAATACACAAGGCCAATGTTGAAACAACATTAGGAGTGATAAATATTCATCATCCTCATAGTTGACAACAACCCTATCTATGTTGAAGAAGTAAGGCCAAAAAAAGAAATCAAGATAAGAGTTTGGGTGTTTGGTTATGTCAACTCCTTTGTATAGATACTAAACAAAATTGCCATTCATAGAAGAAGTAAGCTCCATATTAACACCAAGTAAATAATGGTGAAAATACCTCTTCGATAATCCTGTAGACTTCAACAATTGAAGTTCCATGGCACTGCTGAGGTGATACTGGATCCCATCTCTGTGGAAGTACAAGAATTAAAGATCATAATCCATGGTGGAGACAAGAAAGGAAATGGAATAATTAATAAGTAACAGAAAATGAAACACATCACTTAGTAAAAGCACTTTCTAATTTTTTATTTTTTATTTTTTAAAGATGAGTGAATTTTTTTTTCTATAGAAATAGAAATTGATATGTTACCCAAAAAAAAAAAATTATGAGAGCAATGATCTGGAATTCTGGACAGAAAATGATATGTTACCAAAAAAAATAATAAATAAATTCCTATAGAAACAATTTTTTTTTTCCTATAGAAACAGAAATTGATACATATTCTTTTGCATGGGAGCAATGATCTGGACAGGAAACCCAACTATAAACACTGAATTACACTCACAAAACTCAAGCCAATGAACTTTAAAGTGATGAATTTAAGGAACAGGATTTACGTGAAATGAAATTTAAGTATGACATTATTGGCAGTAGGAAGGCCTCAAAATTCAAAAAAAGATTGAGTGGGTGGGGTAGATGCTATACTTCAGGAAATTAAGTTTACACGGTTAGTGAAAATTAAGTAAAAAATATCACAGCATTATACCAATAGATAAATTTTACACAAACTAAGAAAACATCCTATTTACAGGCCATCAAGTTGACTGTCCTTCACGACTATTATGAGGCACAGATGGCCAACAATAAGGCCACATCTTCTGTATATAAGTGGCAGTACAAATGAGAATTAATTATTAATAACGCGCACAAGGTTGAGAATGACCTCAATTAAATAATAAATGAAAAGCTCCACTTAATGGTTCTGGCACATTGAGAGATGAATCCAGTAGCTACAGTGAGAAGATATCATCATTCAAAAGGAGTATACAAGAGATAGAACTAGGAAGAGCTAGGCACTAGTAGTCATATTAAACTAGGCATATCAAAAGCTTGTTGACAGAAATAGTTGTAATCCTTGCTAAGCAGCCACTAGCTAAATAGCTCTAATGGTTCATTGGGCCCTTACCTTTCCTGTCCTTCATAATTCTATTGCGTGCTTCATTTGTAATTACTAAATTTATAGCCTTTTAACCTATTTCTTCTGGCTAATGTTCTTTCATTTCCTCCCATTAGTATATTGAAGAAATGACTACCATATCTGCGAGGCTTCTACCACTATACTTTACCTGTTCAACTGTTCAAAAGTAATTGAAGATATTTCTTCCCATTAGAAGGTAGGCCATGTATGTCTCCCAAAAGTTCTTGTGGAATACTTCACAGTAGTACAATACAGATTTTTTTTAAAAGGATTCACTCAAATTCTGTAAGAACCCGAGTTTAACTTTGACAAATGACAGATGTGTAAAAAAGACTCCAAATTTGTACAGCACATATGCTTTCTTTTCCATAGTTGTTTTCAATCCATAATGCTTGCCAATGGGTGTTTACTGGATTCCATCTGCCCAAAAACCAAACAAGCCTATATCTTCAAGAAGAAATTACCATGTGCAGACACTAGACAGCACAATCAGCTATAAAGTATTTGCATCCATATAAGAATGATAAATGTGATGGAGGATCACCTTTTATCTTTCACAAACCTTGTGCTTGTCAGCCTTCTTTTATTTAACGTGCAAAGTGTCACCTTATATATCAAACTAGGACAAAATTCTAGCTATCCTTAATTTACTGAAGGTAAGAATAAAAAAATATAAGTAACTAGCTGCATGCGAAGTCTGCTTGGCAACCAATCTAATGAAACTACAGAAAAAAAAAAAAAAAACTATAAAATTCTGCAGAAAAGTTGAAATGAAAGAAATCTTTAGTTTCCACTTGGCTGTTCATCATGAAACTATGTAATAATATGCAGAGAGGGATTCAAATTCTGTAACTAGAGGCAAGGAAATGAACCAGATAAACATGGTGCTTAGATTTCCAGCCTATCCATCACTTTTGAAGGGGCAACAAAGGAGGCAAAAATAATTGAGAGGTTACACAAAGTCACAAATACACATAATTCCTCAGTTTTTACTAATACATAGTTTCTTGATCAACAAGCTAATGGTTTCCTTACATTTACACTTTCAAACAGATGTCCTCATAAACTTAGAGTTCCCAAACACAGAGTACATATATGGGTTATAATCATAAGTGAAAGAAATACATGCATTAAAAAAACATAAGAAAGCTATGTAGTTACCTCCTGTTGAATGGCACGCTCAACCCAGTTCTGTATCCTTTGCAGCTGTGCATTGACCCAGCGCATTACTAATGTTCCAGATAAACTTTCGATCTACACAAAGGAAGGAAGAACCAATAAAGTGAATCAACATACCCAAGAATATGATCTATGAAATAGGAAAAAAAAAATGGAAAATCCACAAAAAGCCTGATTCCAGTCATGAAATTCAAAAAGAAAGAGTGATTTTAGTTGGTACAGAGATAAAAGGCATCTTCACCCAGAAACACACTAGCAACTTAGATGAATTAACATAAGAAATATCAATATCTAGTTAGACTTTATTATATTATTCCCTCCATTCAAAATCAAAAGCCAACTTAAAAGCAAAACTATAGAGGGACAAGAAGCTCACAGTCAAACAATTGGAAAATGCTTGATTTCAGAAATCAAACACCCTTTCATTATAAAGAGCTATATAAACACTTCTGTGTCTTCAGTCTAGAAACATACTTGCAAATTCCAGCAATATGTGGAATCTTCATATTCCAGTTCATTATAAGATATACTCCTTCAAATCCTTTTTGTTTCTCCCATTTGGAATCATTTTGTGAAACAAAAAAATGTCAAAGTGGGAAGAACAATTAGGATTAAAAAGAGTAGAATAATAGATTCTCCATTGAATTGATACCACGCATTGATTTATTGTTTCGTAATCCATGTAATAGCTTCTCTAATAATAGAAACTCAATGCTCAGATACAACACACTTGCTCGTCAACCCGTAGCTCAAATTATGTTGATCTTTCAAATTGCATACCTATAGATCCTACTGAATAAACAATGACCATGATTATTGACGATTCTTCCAGCCATGTTAATCCTCTCTCTCTCTCTCTTGACTCTTAAACATCATCTCCTTCACTTGAGGCTATTCAACCAAGGTGAAACTCCAAGACCACAAACATCATATTTGGAAGGAAAGTCTTCATCTAAATTAACTTATCCTTAAAGCGAAAATCATTAATACCTATATTAAGCATGATGCTTGACAGAACTCAAGATGCCCAAACATCTCTTCGAACAACATGCAATTTCTGTTAAGATATTTGGTAATATCTCAAAGTCAGAAGGAAGATTGTGGTGCTTTTTCTTGCTACCAAATAATCTCGTTGGTCAAAGAAGTTTGTTAGGTTTCAGATTTTGAATTACCAACTAAATACACCAATAAACCATAAATACTGTAAATGAACATGAAAATTATTAGAACAATAAAATGTCATCGTGGACCAAAACACAAATGGACAACTAACAAAATTGATGAATCACAAAGTCAATCACTCAATTGGCAACTACATGAGCATGTAACACTACATATTTTGACCATTTCTAGAAATAAATGTACTGTAAACAGCATCTACTCACCTGATATCTCCCAAGTTTTTTGCAGTATGTCTCAGAAACCTCTTCACCAAAAGTAGAAGTCAAAAGGCCCAGAATATGCTGCTCAAGACTATGAGCTGCTGGAAATACAGATACTATATCCTCAGTCAAATGCTCAGCACCATCAAGGAATGGTTTCTAGAGAAATAATTACAGGCCGTTACTCTTTTGTAAAACCACATTTATAGGAATGGACAAGGAAGAACACCGAGAAACATATCCAGGAGAGAGACATAAACGTACCAATTTCATTCCATAAAGCTTGTGAAGAAGAGATGTTGAAACAACAAGTGCTTGTGGATGCCACCAAGACAAAACTGGGACAAACAATGTAGTCTCTTTCTTCAGTAATTTCCTAATTTCTTCAGCAAGCAACGTCAATGGATGTTCATGCACTGTTTCTGAAGTTGTGTCAACTGCATGTAACGTCTGCAGGGTCATAAAATCTTTTAACGTCTGCAGGATAAGTTCTCCATACAAAATCAATGTACAAAACAAGTAAAGCTTAGTCACATGTTATCCCAGAATAACATCGATGGAAGCAAGCCACAGACCCCTATCCCAAGTTATTTGACCTGACATTCTCTCCGACCATGAAGTCTAAAGGAGGACCATTTTCAACAGGGATAAAGCTTAGGTCAACATTAAGCATGTTTAGAGAGCAATTTTATGAATTCTGGCAAGAAGTGCACCGCTACGTAACGAACAATCGTATAAGACCAATGAAGCTACAGTACATATAAATACTCCCTCCGTTCCCGAAAAGTCAACTCACTATAGACTATTGTCTTTTATTTTATTTTTTTTTTTGAAAAGTTTGAGAAAAGTGTGTGTTTGTGTGTAAGATAAAAATGTATTAAGTATGAGAGAGAGAGTAAGAGGAGGGTGAGTGTAATAAAAAGGTGGATAAAATAAGAGAGAGGGAATGGAAAGATGAAAATAGTGTGGGGTAAAAGGGGTGAGGTAGTAAAAAAGGTATGACAAAAACCGGAATAATTAAAGTTATTCAAACTTTCTAAAACCACCAAAATGAAAAGTGAGACAAACTTTCGGGATTATGAAAAAATAAAATAGAACATTATGATTAAAGCAAGCAAGAGCCAAGTAAGATCCTTAACCTACAGTATTTTTTGGATATCATACATAGAGAAAATACATTATGAGTATCAACTAGCATTCCTCAGTTGTATGTGCAATATTCTAGAATCATTACCCTCATAATAATACCAATATACCCATACAATGCATAAATCATCTACCCCTCAAAATGATACCAATCAAAACTTTTAAGCCCATCATACAGAAAATAAAATTCTCAAACATGCATCTTCAATAGGCATCTTAAGCAAATTGAGTGACTTACCCGGGCAAATACACTTTTAATTGACGAGTTTACATACGATTCAATCTGTTCCTGATCGCTGATAGTAGACTGCATGAATTTTCAAGGGGGGAAAGGAGGAAAATGTTAGCCTAGTAAATAAAAAGAATTACTCTGACATGGGAAAAGGACAAAGAAATACTTTTAAGAGTTGTTTTACATAAAGAAGGGAAACAGGAAACATACAGATTCTGATTCCTCCACAAGTAGTCTGCGAGAAACCATTGCGACAGTTGCAATATTCTCCATCTTGTGTGAATCCTATCAGATATATATAAAAATAAAATAAAAAAACTTCTAACTTCTCATTCGGAGTAGCATAAGGAAACAATAGCAAAATGGAACATTGAGGGCAAAATGATATCACAAATAATAGTGTCTAGTACTTCAGAATATGTTTAATCAAATGAATATGCAGATGCAACAATTGATTCAAGCAAAGCCTGTTCTGTTAAATTAAGGCTTTTCTCAAAATAATTTTCACTTGTCGTTTCACTAAAAGGAATTCTGCATCAGGTGATTCAAACACACCCCAACAAATCTGTTATAGGTTGTTATAATACCACATCAACAATCCTAAACTCATGATTCATTAATATAATCATTACATGTATTGAAAGTTAAAACTTTTACAATTCACGCTTGGTTTCGTCACTAAAATAACATATAGATTTGGAAAGAACATTTTTAAGTAATAACTAGAAAAGAAAATATTGAAAGAAACACTTGAGCTATGCGGAAGAAGAGATAATTTTCCAATTTGTCAATTCTCAAGCAAAAGCAACACCCACCATTGCCGATTAAATGTGTACACACAACTTTTTGACAATATATGACTGCTAGTCTGCTATTGCTCTACATACATAGGTGTGTGACTAAATTAAGGTTCCATAGCTTGAGAAGTTCAATAGGGAGGTGTTTTAGATGATAGAAATCCAGGTATATAATGCTCTGTCGGTCTGCCTCTTTCTACACTATGAGTGTGTACAAGTTTGGTTTGTCACAAAATCTACATGCATGTGCATTTCCATGCTTGAATCAGCATATATGAGCATTAATTTCAGTATGGTTAAAGCGTCTTCAAATGCATGTAAGAAAAATTTAAAGATATGTCTACTGTTGAATTCTTGTTATAAGGTAGGTTAATTGAGTTCGTTTTTAAAAGTATAAAAAATAACGTTACTAACTTATACTCCATAGTTCTGTATTCTAAACATGGTTTGGTAGTATTTTGCAAGAGAATTGAAAAAAAGGGGAGAAAGAGAGAGAGGGGCTTTGTAGATTGTAGTGAATTCAATATCTAAGGATCAGTCATATATAAAAAAAAAAAAAAAAAAAACGCATGACAAAATTTCATCATTTCAGGAAAGATTCATAGTGGGTAAGATATAGAAAATAATAAGAAAAGTGGGTAAGCATTAAATTAATAGAGGGATGATAAATTAGGTACAAGAATTGTCCTAATGAATCACACATGGAAAGAGGCAGGATAAATTTAGAAGGATGAGAAGGCATCTGGATTGTTCAATGATTTAAATTTAATGATAGATAGTAGCATCATCCATAAATGGCATAATTTGTAATTTCTCGCAACCTATGCAGCTGAACCAAAAGATTAGAAGAAAAAAAGTTCCCTGAGCATATTCGATTGCATATCAAGAAGGGAACCCAATTAAAAATAGTAGCACATGATTTTGATCTGAAATTACACGTTACAACAATTTGGTTCTGATTCCAACAACATTTTGTATTGTTCAACCAGTATCTAAAAACAAAACAAACACACAAAGTGACAACAAGTTAATATACATGTGTGACTATTACATAAAATGGTTATTCAAACAAATTACAAATAGCGCTCTGACTAAGGTTTCTTAGACAAATTTCAGAGACATATACATGATGTTTTTGAATCAATAGTAAATCTCAAAGTATCACGAAAAAAAAAAGCAAGCAAGCAAAATTGAGCATAATTTAAAAATTAAAAAAAGAAAGAAAGAAAAATGCATAAGCATATTAAAAGCCTTGCTGAAAGAGTGATGACTGACCCAAAATCCACATATAAAACTAACTTTAACTGAAATGATAAATGAACACGGCACACCACAAGCTCAGCAATTGCCTCAGCTATATTAGTAAAGATCTCAATTCATGTATGTAACTGACCTCGGAAAAATGCAGGTGATAGTCTGCAAGCTGTCTATTAGCCCACCTCTGGATTGGCCCAAGGAATGCTTGAAGAAAAGATGTACTTTGGGATCCTGTTTCACAATCTGTCTTTGATTGCAAGCTATTCAAGTGCAACCTCTCCTGTGGGCCACGTTGTTCTTTTAAAGGGATTCTCTTCAACTGCTCAATGGCATGTTGAAGCATTCCTTTCTCACTTGTAATCACATACTGTAATGCAATACCCCAAATGACTATAAGTAATAAGCAATTATTGAATGAATATATATGAGTATATATTAATATAAATGACCGTCAAGTATTGCTAGAAATATCAAAGAGATATAGCAGTACAAAACAACTAAAGATGAATACATAGAAAAACAAAGAGGCAAAACATAGGAAAAATTTTGTACAACTAGCAGGCCACGGGTTTACAAATGCAACAGATTCAGCCAAAAAGAGGAGACAAAGAACACACAAATAAAAAAATAAATAAATAATCTTTGCTCTTTAGCCAATTACACCGTGGATAACAGAATTATTGACCTAAGGCTTTAGAAGAAGATTCGGCAGGGAACACCTTTCTGTATTTCTTTTCCAAGCTTCTAACAAATATCACATAATTCATCATGCAACTACTTCGACTTTCTTGTGCCATTATGGGAGCAATACTTCTTAAGACATCTTTATTATAAGAAGAACCTTATTGATTGGGAGTTAAGTAAGCTTGCAAACTTGTAGGATGAACATGATACTTTTTTTTTCACTAGGCACACTTGTGAGATTAAAGAGTGCGGTCTTGATGGTCATGTGATTCTTCTTCTGGTGTTTTCACACGTCATACTTCCTATAACTATTTACAAATTTAAAAAAATAAAAAAAATAAAATAAAAAATTATTTTAAAAAAGTCCACAACATTTTACAGCTTCGAAATTCAACTAGAACTTTAACAAGCCAAGATTCCAAAAAGCTTGCAAAGTGCATCAAAGTGCAAAGGGTTCCTAGAGCCTAGGCGTATGCCTATCATAATCAAGGCACAAAATTTAGTAAAATTTCTTTAAAAATATTCCCACCAACAAAAACATGGTAGCAATAAATGAATTAATAATAGCACAAATACTATTAGTTATAGTTCGCCACACATTTATAAAATGAAATGCAGTACAAAGTAGCATTTTTGATTATTTTTAAAAGGGAAGATAAGAAAATGACATTTGGGGGGGGGGGTGTGGAAGCTCTGTAAGTAATAGGAAAAAATATGGAGGCTGTCAAATGTGTCAAATACATCACATAAAAAGGAGGGAGGGGTGGGGGGGGGGGGAGGGGTACATGTCACATTGATGCTAGCAGGGGGGGAGTGGTGGGACATCACCTAACAGTCTAACAGAATACCAAGATTAAACACTCTGACAGAAGAGCAAGACCACTTTTCATCCTAATTTCGTAAGAAACTTAAAGAGCTCCAACTCTGACAAAAAAGATCTCCAAACAGAAAATATATGAGAATTGCTTCTTTTTTTCTTTCTTCTTCTTATTGTTTGACAAGAATGAACACTGATAGAGTTTGCTGTTTTGGCAGATAAGAGAACAGAGCACTCTTAATGATTCATCCAACCAAAGCATTTATATAATCTGTTCTTTAGAAATCAATTTCCTTTAGCTACTTATTTTGTTTATCACTTCGATTAGCTGACAAAATGCCAGCTAAAATTATCCTTTAATCCAAAACAATTGTCTCAATTCCAAATGAAAATTATGTTAAGCAAGATTTATCAAAGATAAATGATGTAGGAATTGCGACATCATGTATACTCACATTGATATTAATTGGGAAAAGTTTACAGTTTTTGTAAAGTAAAAGCTTGTTTTGTTTAGGATAACCAATAAAATACTCTCATGATGTCTCACTTTCTGTTTATGGTTTTTTTCTTTCATTTTTGGCATACCCCTATACCATCTTACCCTTCTTATCCCACAATATATACCTTTCCAAACTCTCTCTCTTACTTTTTCTTACACCCACTCAACCTTTTCCATACACAAACACACACACACACAAAAGAAACAGAATCATCAATGATTTTCAGGTATTATATTTAATGCAATGCTAATTTATTAGGCATAATTTCAATGAGTTCAAGGTAAAGGAGTATCATAAATCATATACCTGACGAAATAATACCCAAGCATAACATGTATAGTGGATGGTCTCTGTTATTCCCAACACACGCCATGTTGCCTTCAGAAGCTCAAGAATCTCTTCCACTTCCTGTATTACAGATGGGTTATTGGAAATAGAAATGCTAAGATATGCACTATACCAGCCAATTCAAAAGATCAAACCAAAAAGGAATCCAAAAGGGCTGACTCATGACTTCATGAGAACCGTACCCTAAACATATCAACCTTCAGCAAAATAAAAGGTAATAAAGTGACATGCTTTGAGAGGCTAGGGAGGCCTACATCCTACATTTATCATAGATGAATTATACTAAGAAATGAAATTAATTATCTCAAATGGTCAGTAGATTTATTCCATTCAACTCAAAGATTCTACATGAGTATGGTTGTAAACTTGTAAACATCCAAACCTCCTTTATAAAAGCAACATAACCCCAAAGTCCCAACTCCAAAATGCCTCTATCAATATTCCTTCTCTGTGCGGGGTAAGAAGGTCAGAGGTCAGCAGCTTTGCCCATGTGATAACACAGAGGTTGTTTCTGATTGACCATTAATGTGATACACAGCAACTCAAGGATTAAGCACAGGGTAAATTCCAATGAGAATCATTTATAAAGCTGATAAGCTAAAAGCCACGATTCTGAGACTTCTTAGTCTATCATCATGGAATAATATTACAAGGAAATACCATACGTTCGTTTTCAATTCCCAGCATCCCCAGATTTTTTTTTTTTTTTTTTTGAGGGCAGGAACTATGAATACTGACCTCTGTAAGCTTTCCCTCATCCAGAATGTCAAAGACACTAAGCAGCAACTTCTCATACAGCCGAACATTAAGATGATAACCATCAGCCCAGTGACAAATTTCACCAGTTAAGTCACCACGAGCTGCCCTTTCTGCAAGAGTATTAGAAACATCCCTAAGAGATTTTAAACATTCCGACCTTTGAAGTTCTCCTGTAGTTGCTGGAAGGAACTGAAAAAAAATACAAATATATGTATGAAGTAAGATTAAGGCAATTCATTATACTCGGGGAAAAGAGGAAACAAAACATCTTATCAGACAGATGTACCTAAATTTTTCTTCACTAGCTGTGTCAATAAAGACAAGCAATAAGATGAATTGAGCCAATATACTGGCAAAGTCAACCAAAGTGTAAAGTTGAGTATTAGGTATACAAGTCATATGGCAAAGAGCAAGTGAAAGCTAAAAAATACCAAACAAAATAATTGCATTTTTCTGTGTACCCATTCATTGTTGACTCTTGTTTCTAGGAGAGTTGAGTTGATGTACAAAAAAGGTGGATAAAGTAAGAGAATAAAAAGGTGGGTAGGTGGGTGTAAGAAAAGGGGGAATATAACAAGTCAGAGTGAGTGAGTGAGTGGAAGGTGTTAATATTGTGGAGTAAGGGGGTATGATAGTAAAATTTGCATATCCAAAATAAAATTTAAGTAGAAATAACTCAAATAAGTACATCAAATAGAAACACCTCTAAACGGAATATGGGTACATCTTTCGTAAACGGAGGGAGTAATTAAACGACAAAAAATAAAGAATATCTCAAATGCTTTTATTTCTGCCTCTTTTGTTCATTATGCAACAGTATTATATACTAGTTGTTAAAATCGTGCGTTGCCAGACCAGGTTACTCGCATCACATTGTCACACAGGTTTGTAGAATGTTGCTGCATATTGGCATTGATAAGAATAATAAAAATTGATCAGAAAATTTAAACCCTCCCTACATAAAACTTATATTCAAGTCATCTTTTAAATTACCTAATAAGTCTTCTTCAACAATAAAAATAAAATTGTTTAATCCATTCATTTTATCATGTTATTAAAACCCCAACTTATCGTACATGAATTAAAATAAATATTAGATAAGTATAAAAATATATGAGGTACCGCTTCCAATGCCATGGAAATATTTCTTTGACATATATATTATATGAAATTTTGTACACTAACACGCACATAAGTTGGATCAAAATATATTATCTTTAAACTTGTAAAAGTTTCATAATGAATTTTGTTGTAAAGTAATTCTTAAGATACGTCACAAGGTATGTTGAATAAATCCTCTATGCCATAAATATTGCTACGTTTACCATTTAAAGAAGTTTCATAAATATTGCAATGTTTCTTTATAGACAACAAATACCCAACATGCCCTTACTAGCAACACTTAAGTTCCTTACCCACTTGGGTTTTGTGGGTAATGCATGCCTTTCCCCTTTTACCATTTACTCTATCTATCCCTATTTGTTTGCCCCATATGATTTATCATGATCTCCAAGACACGTTTTAAAACGTAAATATCTCCTAACTCTGTTTATGCAAATATTATTAAAATGTGATATTACAAAAATAGACATTGAAACAAATCCAGCAGGATTCCATACGACTATATCATTTCTTCTATATTAGTGATTATTTGTGGTCAAATAATTAAAAAAAATTGACTTACACTAAATCTAAATTTGTAAATTCCTTCACTAACCAACAAGCACCATAAGAGATATAGTCACATTGACCAAAGCACATTTATTGTAGTTTTAGATTGAGAACACCATCAACACAGAGATTTTAATATATAATGGGCCCAATTGCAACAATATTTCACTCCAATAAGTGAGTAAGAAGAGCTTTGAATTACTGGGATAAACAAGAACAATATTTGGAGGGTGACACAGAGAAAGTCGTACAAGAATACCCACCTCAGATTCCTCGATTTTAGCTAGAAGAATCCTCACTTCATTGGCCTTCCGTCCAGATTCACCAAAACCAACAACGGGATGATTAATGAGCCCCTCCTCCAACATGTTTAACTACACTGACACAAAATTATATAGAGCATAGATATCAATTGTAGAATATCTAGAAACTAGCATCATGGTGTCAACCATAAACCAAGAGATGGACCCTATGCATATATAAATTTGTCCAAATTCATGCCAGTAAAAAGTGTGGAGGCAAGTATTAACTACAGAAACGGCAGTGACAGCACGCACAGGGTAAGTGAAAGAAACGGAGGATGTTACCTGTCTTTTCTGCCACCGTATATATGCCTTTTTGTCAGGAAACTCTGTGCGCGAAATACAGCATAACAATTCCAAAGGTACTAAAAGGGTATCCATTCTTTTTCCTGCCTTTCCAGCAAGAGCATTAAGCAAGCCCTGTCTTGTTCTGATATCCATAGCTTCTGAAATCTGAATTTAAAAGCCAAAATAAGGTAGAAAAGGCAACATTTTAGCATGCTATCTAACTTTAAAATCAGAGATGTGTCAGATGCCAGATGAATCTAATTCTAACACGGTTTGAAATATTCTTAACAAGCTTACTCTCTCACTCCAACATGCTAACTTGGATTATAGTGAGCAGCAATTTATTCAGCATTTTGGACCCAGGTTCCTACAACCCACACCCGGGGAATACATTCGACTAGTCATGAAACAAGGCCTATACCCTTTGTTAAAATATTACTTATTTCCCCACCCACACCCTTAATGAACCATATTTTAGTCCAAGATAATTCAACATACTAAATCCCCAATAATGTCATGTTATAACCATATTAGCTTTATTTTTCTCCTCACCAACCCTTAAAAATTTTGACCTTTAGAAGTAAGTGAGTAAGTGACTACCCACAAGGCCAAAGCACTAATATATATATTATTTTACAACGCACAAGTCAGATTTACATCCAAGATTAGCACAAGGGACTAAGTAGAAATCGCTTGGTTATATAAGATACTCTTTTCAATAAATAATTCAAGGCTTTTACACTGTGTCACTTTAAGGACCACAATTGAATTTCAGCTCCATACAACAGTTACAAGAACAAATAAGGAAGCTGTTAGAACTGCCCTCTTGATTAGAAACAGGGTCAACAAAATGGAAACAATTATGGATGGAGACTAAAAGCTTTAAGGACTTACCTCCATTTGAACCCGCATAGTCTCTAACAAACCAACCAAGCCAGGTGCACGTTGGGGCTCAGCTGCAACATGCTCAGTTTTACTACGCCCAAGCTTTTTCAGTAGTTTGGATGACTTTTTCTCTTTCTTCTTTTCCTTTGATGGTACTATGAGGCCTCTACTCATCAGATACAGGGAGATGCAGAATGAGAAAGATGCTCATTGATTAGAAGAGGAAAGGGAAGGAATGCAATGACATTATTGTGCATTATCTGATAGTACATGATGATCAAATGAATATAATGTGCAGCCCATGACTGACAGCATACCCTGAAGCTCCAGCACATGCTAAAAGGATCTCATAAGCAGTTTCACGAAGATCATCATCAGTGATACCTGTGAACATAAAAATCAAAATATTAGCATTCCCATCATGACAAAACATCTTCCTAAAGAAATTTTATAAATATGAATCATCAGCCTTATGCAGCAATAGATAATTATTTGAAATATACTTGTGGGAAATGTAACGCAGAAGCATTTGTCAGAGCGAAACTTCACTAGCAGACAAAGCACAATAGAGAGAGGATTCGTTAGTTGTATTTAATATATTCATGCACTTCAACCACTTTCATAATTAAGTCCTTAGTATATTCAAAGCAATATCTCACAATGGCAAATATATATTTTACATGATCAATCTATCTATATAATACCTTTGTTCTTTGAAGTTCCATCAAACTCCTGTAGGTACGTAGTTTAATGCAATAAGAGAGAGTATAAGTTTTGGTGCCACTTGCTTCATTTACTTAATTACAGAAAGAAGAAAAAGCGGAGTTTAATACATTTCAAGGAAAAGAGGGAGAGAGTAGGCCAAAGGTCCATAAATAAATATACTCCCACCGCTTCCGTAAGTTTGACTAGCTTACTATAGACTCTTATTTCTAGGAATGCTTTGGATAAATTGGGTAGGTATAAGAAAAAAGTGAAGTAAGAGAGATGGAGTAAAAAGGTGGGTGGGCGTAAGAAAATGGCAGATAAAGTAAGAGAGAGAGTGTGTGTATGTGTGTATAAAAAGGTGTAAATAGTGTGAGTTAGGAAGGATAAACTAGTATAAAGGGCTGCCAAAAAAGGAATAAAGTAGAAATAAGTCCAACTTTTTGAAACAATACAAAATGGAAAGCAAGTCGAACTTTCGAGAATGCACGGAGTATAGAGTTTACGAGTAGAAGGAAATATCTAAGTGGGTAGAAGTCGTAGAACTTCAAAGAACAAACCAAAGCGGAAAGTGAGTAAAACTTCATATGAAGTTTGTAGATTCTTTTCCACGAAAGTGATTCATATTAGTGAAGCACCTCTATTCCAATTTAGGTTTTTCAATTTATTACTTTTCATGCTATTTATAATATACTTGCAACAATTAATATCTCACAAGGGTATAAGTTTTGACCATTCCAAAAGCATACAGCTCAAATCCACTTCATAGATCAAGCCCGAAAAACATTAGCTATCACTTTGGCTGTTTTCTTAAATAATTTGAGAGAGTAGTGTAGTCGTGTAGACCATTTAATGCCAAGGATGACTTTCCAAAGACGACCAGTCTACTACTCGTTTTGTAAAAGTTTCCAATTACATCCTGGAATATTCTACCACGTGTTTAATTTGAAGATCTTGCACATACGCATTTTTGAAGGAACTTTGAATATTCATGTGCTCAGAACATAAATTCAGAAAGCAAGCTTCAAGAATTATGGCCCAAGCTATGGTGTTGGTGCAATTGATTCAAGAGGAAATTTTATCAATCCAGCTACTGGTAATCCAGTTCTAATCATTTTTAATTCTTAACTATCAACATAAGGCTCATTTGATGAAAATTTTCTTTAATCATCGAATTTTTTCTCTCCTTTTTTTTATTATCATCATAAGCCATAAGGAGTACTAAGCATACATAAATCTTGGAGATTTGGTAGTAGTAGTAGTAGTAGAGATCTACAAAAACAGGCCTTTATCACCTTGCACATGCATCAACCACTACTAATCACAAGCAATATATCGAATAACCATTCTAGATAATACACTATCTTAACTGAAAACCACTGATGTGGCAACAATTTTTTCAGAATATTCAGCACTCAAGACTCAAACATTACGTGGATTGTCAGTATTAATCTTAAATGCAAGCAGGCTCTGCTTATAAGACATGGAAATAACATGCATGACATAAATGCCTAACCATACTTGCCTGTAGCAAAACTTGGTAATACTGCCACAAGATCAGACGCATCATTTGGCATTCGCCTTGAAACTCTTCTGCTATCAACTTCTTCCAAGTCGTCATCATCCTCAAAGTCCTCAATGTCGTCCACTGTCAACTCTTTAGCTTGATTTGAACTGAAAGATTCAGCCTGAGACATACTCCTCCTAGACAGAAAATCAACATTTGAAGACGGATCTTGCATAGAAGGCTCTGAGTTCGATTCCATGTCGTCATCAACCGACTCCGATTTTGACAAACTCGGAAGAATGGTTGATGGGGCAACTAATGGTGCTGGTGGTGGTGCTCGTCTCGGGGGTGAACCAGAAAGTTCATGGTTTGTAACAAGAAAATACTCATCACTAGCCCCTCCATTATTCTGCAAAGATAACGACCACAATTATTATACAACAACAGACCTTACAAGTACTCTCATAGTCTCATGCCACCATTGAATTAGTTAAGCATTATCTCACCATAAAAGGGAACTCTGAACCATCATGATAATCTCTGATAGCTTCAGAGAGTTCAAGCATTTCACCTACATTATTAACATCAATGAAATAAGCAAACATCCAATCAAAAACAATTAATACAACAGTTAGCGTTTCGAGTTCAAACAAAGCTTAACATCCCACCTTTTCTAACACAGTTCAGAACATAATCAACACTGACTTGATCTAGATCCACATCATCTAATGAAACAGCCCCAGGAGGAAGTATAACTTTCTTAATCAAACTACCAGAAAGCATAAAATTCAGAAGCACACGCCGGTCACGTCGATATCGTTGTAGAAGCTCTAGCTCACTCTCCCTAATACAACAATACAAATTAAAAACCCACCAAAAGAATATGACAATTCCACATTGCAGAAATCAAAGCAATATGATTTAAACAGAAATGAAATGGAGTATTCCACATACCCTTCCATTGAATTCAGTTGCAAATGTATGCACCACCAATTTTACCTAGCAAAAGAAGTAATCTCACCCAATATCAAAATCCCATCAGAAAAATAATAATTAAATAAATTTTGAAATTTTTTGAAAATATATCAAATGTTAAGATTTCATGTAACTACATCAAGATTAACAGACCCAATTTGACAAATAGCTTCATCAAATAAAACCATCATTGATGTAAAAATACTCCAAAATCTATGAAAAAATTGATAAATTCAGCATTATAATCATGACAATATTCAAGAATTAAAAATGACAACGGATCTAAATATAAAGAAAAAAGATTAAAGGGTTTCATAAAGAATCAATGGAAGTCGCCATTTTTACAAGCTTACTTACCAGGAAAAGGCAACAAATCAAGTTCACTGCATTCTGAAACTACAGTACGAGAAGAGGGATTCGAGAAAGAGAGGAGAGAGAAAGGGATTGAGTCAGCAAGAGTGGTGGATTTAGTTGGATTTTAGTTTTAACAAAAAAAAAAAAAAAAAAAAAAGGTTTATTTTTGTTTTTGCGGCTATTTAATTTAAGGCAAATGTTATCTTCCTCCGTTACGTATTATGTGCAACATTTGTTAAAAAGGAAAATTACACATTACGTGCAATAAACTTTTTCTTTTCTTTTTTAGTAAGTTTTTATAAATGAAATTACTATAATACCCCCTGTTTAAGAACTAAAAGCATTTTTTTATTTACTAATTTAAATTAATTAGATTACTTAACATATAATTAGAAAAAAAAAACTCCTTTCCTCTGTCTACAACTGCCACCACCACCATCGTCACCAACCACCCATGAGAACCACCGTACCAGACCATCAACACCTTCGACACCAGACCACCGACATTTAGGCCACCATAAACACCTTCGACACCGGACCATTACAACCACCAACATCAACTTTTTCATCTTCATTTAGGTTTCATCTTCCCTACCGCCGCCGCCGCCACCACTAGAGTTGTACACCGGTCCAAAACCGGACCGGACCTGAATGGACCGGGACTTGAATCATTGATTTTTAAGGACTGGAGATGGGACCTGAATCAACAGGTCCGGTTCAGGTCCAGACTTGAAAAATCAGGTCCCGTTCAGGTCTAGACCTGAAAAATCAGGTCCAGTCCGGGTTTGAACCTAAATAAACCTGATTATTAATTTGTCTCGTTTTTTTTTTTAATTTTTTAAATAAAAAACCTGTTGAACATGTTTATGGACCTGTTTAGACCTAATATGGACCTGTTTGGACCTATTTAGACTTGTTAGATAAAAAAATACCAACTTTACCGATTTCAGGTCAAGACCTAAAAAATTTCGGGTTTTATCCGGACCGGACTTGAAACCCGAAATCATGGATTTTTAAGGACCGAGATCGGACCTAAAACCCGGAATCATGGATTTTTAAGGACCGAGACCGGACCTAAATTCACCGGTCCGATTCCGAACAGGTCCACTTCAGGTCGATTTTCAGGTCCAGGCCAGTTTGTGTACACCACCACCACTAGTTGTAGTCTTCTTCGTTTGGATTAAGGATCTTAGATCGAAACGAAAGAGAAAGAGAATTGGGTATGCGATTTCGCTGGTGGATTTCAGATCTAAGATCTCAGATCTAAAGCTCGGGATTTCGCTGGTACGGTGTTTTCGTGGTGGATTTCTCTGGTGGTGGGGATTTCGGGATTTCGTTGGTGGTGGTGGTGGTTTCAGGATTTCGCTAGTGGTTTCTAGTTTTGTGGTGGATTTCGCTGGTGGTGGGGGTTTCTGGTTGTGGTGCTGGTGGTGGAGTTTCTGGTTGTGGTGCTGGTGGTGAAGGTTCAGGTGGAGTACGAATATAATAGTGGTGGTGGAAGGGTGTTAGTTGGTGGTGATGTGGTGGATTATTAGTCATACCATTCTCTCTCCTTCACATAATCACTTACCCTTCAATCTTACTAATCAAGGCTTAATATCTTTTGTCTTGGAGTTCGTGCAGTGTCAACCTATTTGTTGCGGATAATACGTAACGGAGGAAGTATGTAGCTCTTAGGACTATATATAAGAATTAATATTGTCTAGATTCTTTTATATTTTCAATATTAAAAATGAATGCTATTGAAAACAAAAGTAAGCAATACAAGGTACTTATTACCCTTGCAATTAATTAACAGTTGCACATACCCCATCAATTACCAATGCTAATGGCTCTTTTCTATTCTATCTCTACAACTTTGTCGCCTAAAATTTGCTCTGCCTTTTCATCTTTCTTCAATTACCTTTCATGGAAATATAAAAGTAGAAATTTACTCTATATGCAACACAACTCATATTTATTTTTATTAGAGACACATACTCGTCCAATTATCCATGCCCACCAAACAACAACTTTCGAACGTTTTTCCAATTTGAGCTCTAAACGTAAACTATTGACAAAAATGGTAGCGTGGAAAAACTATTTACCAAACTAAGCTTCCAGGGTAAATCGCTGTCTCGGACAGCGTTTTACCCCTGGTATTTTTTTAAAAAAAATTCAACTAGTAAACGCTGTCCCAGACAGCGTTTTACCTTCTGTATTTTTTTAAATTCAGTAGGGCATAAAACGCTGTCTCGGACAGCGTTTTATCCTTGGGTTTTTTTTAAAAAAAAATTCAACTACAACTATTTTATATGTTCAACATAAAGCGCTGACTCAGACAGCGCTTTATGCTTGAACATAAAACGCTGTCTCAGACAGCGCTTTTCTGCTGGAAACAGCAACCAGCATCCAGGCAGAAAACAAGCTTCAGCAAACAGCTTGCATGCTGCAGTCCTCCAACAGCCACCACAACAGCCAGCTCCACAGCCCTACCCCACCACCGTCGACCACCAACTCCGCCACTCCCCACCACGTACCACCACCATATTCTGGGAGTTCCGTCAACTTTAAGCACTGCAGAAAACTCGAAACAGCCCAACAACAGTCCAACCACCAAATTAACTTCAAAGCACACACGGAGTCATTCAAAAAAGATTTATTATATTAATTTCATAAGTGTTATGTACATCATTATACAAAATAACAGGGAATACAACAGATAATACTAGCCCGACTCATTTATTCGGGGTAAAGGTCCGGCCTCCTGAGTGTCGGCCCTCCGTCTGACACGTCGCCGCCTGTAATGAGTGACGGTGGTGAATGGGTCTCGGGGCGGTGGGGGAGTCAGCTGACTGGACGAGGGGTCCTCCTGGGTACCAGAGGGCGCAATACTGTGGATGTTGTAATCCTCTGCGTGTCTGGGTGACGTAGGATCACATCCACCGCTGCTCTGGCCGAGATCGAACTGTGAGTTGCCATCATGACCGTCCCGCCGGTGGGCGAGATGAGCGTGACCATATCTCCGTAAGGTAGCGACGCCCATATCTCGCACCTGCTCGACTTGGGCTCTAGTGGGTCCGCACTCAAGGGAGACTGATAGCGCATCAACCATCGCCACCATATCCGCCGCCTGCAGTAATCATCGATCAGTCAGATCTATGGCATACAAATATGGAAATTGTTGAAAAGGTGTAGAAAAATAATAACTCACATATCCGCTAATGATGTCATATGCTGGATGGTAATGTGTGGATGGTGGTGCGTAGCTGGGGTTGATGAAGCGTCGTGTGATACGCCTGTACCACACCATGTACGGATCGTCGGGATCCATAGCCCCCTGCATTAGATCACCTCCAACGATGAACTCCAACCGTTGCTCCCATAGCTGAAGGAAACGCCAATGCTCCAGCGCCCAGCTGGTCTCCCCCTTTCCCCGACGATCAATGCCGTGAAGCTGTACACTAGTGTCACACCCCTGTGGGATAGTCTGGCGTAGTCCAAACTGCCTCATGACTCGGTCGGGCAGGTGACAATCAGGGGACCTCCAATCTCGTTAGCACCTACGTGGGATGCTCTGCACAGCTGGCGATACAACGTCGCCAGACAGGCGCTACCCCAGCTGTAGCCTCGGATATGATCCCAGTCGTGGTCCAACAGCTGCATGTAAATGAGCTGGAGATGGCTCCCGCTCTTATTCCCGAACAACACGCCCGAGATGAGGAAGAACAAGTACGCCCGGGCGTATCTCTAAACCTGGGCGTCATCAGCCCCTGGTGGTAGCTCACGGAAAGTCTCACGGACCCAGCCGGTCCTCAACCCGGATCCCCTAATATCGGCGGGACCTGGCTGGACACCAAGTACCCGACCAACCAAACCGACGGGATCGACTAACGCGTGTCCTGTCACCGCAGACCCATGTACTGGAAGGCGCGTAAGAATCGCCACGTCCCGTAACGTAACGGTCGTCTCACCAACAGGTAGGTGGAAGGAGTGCGTCTCCTGTCTCCACCTCTCCGCGAGCGCAGTGACAAGCGCTCGATCGATCTCCCTATACGCCATACGGTGAAAACCACCTAAACCGACAAACTCGACGTACGCCAAAACGCGAGGATCGATTCCCCACCCCACCATGAACCTGGTGGTGTAATGCCTGCAAACGAGCTGCTTTGCCGGATCAACCTGTTAGAAAGAAATTAAGATCATATACCATATAAACTCAACAAGCTGTAGTCCATGAACAAACAAATGCAATATTACCGTCTGATCCCATACGGCAACGCTGCGGTGTGTGCCCTGTAGTGTAAGCACAGAAGGGTCAACGGGTCCAGGCGTACGATCTTCACCGTCCATCGTATCTGTTCACATGCAATTTAACAAATCCCAACAGAGTTAACGCATTAGCAATTAACCAAAATGTTAACGATCAAATGTTCCAAATGTTATCAAATCATTCATAGTCATGTTCGGTTCTAGTGTTAGTGGTTCCATATTTCCCCCACTATACTCGACCCGGGGTCCATCAAACAGAATTTCTCCTCCCCACCGGCATAACAAAACTACATTTTGTGACGCCATATTCTACATAACCAAAACACATTTTAGGATTATCAAAATCTAGAGCGAGGTAAATTATCAACACTGAAATAAGACTCTTCTCACCTATAACAACTTCACTTTCAACAACTTCACCAATTTCAACAATTTCATGAACAATTTGAATTATTTCAACAATTTCAACCTAAACTATTTCAATAATTTCAACAATTTCATCTCTTCTCACCAATTTCAACCATTAACAACTTCAACATTTTCACCATCATCAACTTCACCAATGTCATGAACAATTTCAATAACAATGTACCACATCACCATCAATAATTATCAACAATGTACCACATTTTCATTAATAATTAGCAACAATTACATGCAATTGACATGAATTAACAACAAGTAAGAGCAATTACATACAATTCACAATAATTAACCACAATAACTATGCAATTACACTAAATTCAGTTTAGGGCTAACCACGAAATTGAGTGAGTGAGTGTGAGAGGGAGGAGGGCAGCAGCAAGGTGGCGGCAGCAGCGGTGGCGCAAGGGTGGGCGGCGGCGGCAATGCGGGTGTTTGAGTACGGTCGTGGTTTAGTGTGAGAGGGAGGAGGGAAAGCGTTGAGGTTGAGGTTGAGTTCTTGCGCATTCTGCTGAAGTGAACATGCTGATATATGGCCATGAAACGCTGTCCCGGACAGCGTTTCATTTAAAAAAAAAAACAGGGCATAAAACGCTGTCTCGGACAGCGTTTTACCCATTGAATTTTTTTTTTAAAAAAACCCAAGGATAAAACGCTGTCCAAGACAGCGTTTTATGCCCTACTGAATTTAAAAAAATACAGAAGGTATTTTTCTGTCTGGGACAGCGTTTACCAGTTGAATTTTTTTAAAAAAAAAAACCAGGGGTAAAACGCTGTCCGAGACAGCGATTTACCCTGGAAGCTTAGTTTGGTAAATAGTTTTTCCACGCTACCATTTTTGTCAATAGTTTACGTTTAGAGCTCAAATTGGAAAAACGTTCACAACTTTCTATCTATTACTTGTGAAGGAAAAAACAATTGAGCAAGAGGTTGAACATTGAAGTGCTTTCTGGACCATATTGGTAAGTCTTCTTGTCTTACATTGGATTAATATATGAGTTTCAATAAGAAATTAACCATCATAATTGATATTTTGGAATTACTTGAGAAAATTTCGTGATAGTATAATTGCCACAACCTGTTCAATGAATTGTCTAATATTTTTCAATTTATTTTGAACCCATTTGGTTTCTCCTCTACCTACATTAGACATATGTAGATGTCTTTCTTTATTTATTTGTTGATAGTAGTAGTAGTGGTTTGATGAATATAAACTTTTGTGTACAGTTAGTGCAAATGTTAGACTTTGACTTGAACGATCCTGTTATTGAGGAGGATGAAAATGAACCTTTTATTGGCCAAACTTTTGAGAGGCAAGAAAAGGCTTATCTGTACTATAACAACTATGCAGAACGACATGGGTGTGTTGTTCGCAAAGATTGCTCGGACACTAAACATGGAAGGGCTATGAGACGTGATTTGTATTGCCATCGTGGAGGGAAAAAACCTTTGAAAGTGGTTGATATGTCGAAACCTCAAAGACAAAAGGAGTATGTAGATGTGATTGCAAGGCACATATGCGTATAGTTTTGTAGGGAATATTTCAAACATCAACTTTGAGCCCCACTGTGATCATGCCTTTAAGCATGGTGGCGTCCAAAGGGAAGGAAGCTAGAGATAAAAGAGTCACCAACAAGTTTTAGGAACTTCTAAACCGTTCACGAGTGTGAAGGTTACACCCCATTCACAATCACGGAGATCGCTAACTCCATAGTGGTCCGGAACCATGATTGGATATTCGGGGAAGATGGTACGAATCCGACCTAAAAGAGATTGAACCCGCCTTAAATCGGTCTTTACTTAATTCTTATGATATTCATGTGCGCTTTCCGATCTAACATACATACAACAAGTTAGCCCGAAACCTGTTTAATCTATGTTGGTTGATTGTCAATGCACAAATAAATATATTATTGGCGATCACTTGAATTAAAATCATATTAGCCTAAAACAAATTATTAATTATCTTATTAAGCGTGATTCCAAGTACAAATTCCCTTTAAACCTGCCAAAAGAGGCGTGATCAAGCAATAACAATAATCAAGAATAATCAAGTAATGTATAATTAACACAATAATCATCATCATCATAATATCCTCAAAACATTATTAGCAAGATCTTAGGCATGATACTAAACAGATTAATAACAAACCCTAGCATGTCACTAATAATCAAAATCAAAGCATTAGCCTAAACATGATACTAGAAAGCATGACATTAGGAATATTAATATAAATATCCTAACATGATACTAGGAATTAATATAAACATCCTAGCATGATACTAGAAATCACAAAAGCATCCTAACATAATACTAAGAATTAAGATAACATCCTAAGCATGATTTCTATATCAAAGGAACAAATAAGTAATCGAATTACTTAATTCGATGCCTCGTATCTCTTTCTATCAAAACAATACACGCGTTAGTAAATTCAAGAAAGATTAAATCAACAAAGTAAATAAATCAAATAATAATTGAAATATAGATTTGGGACCAAACCCTCAGAACTATTAATCTTTCACGTCGAGGTCGAAGGCAACTTTGAGATTAGCTTGGAGTATTCAAGGCTCGTGAAGGAGGTATGGTGTATGATATCAAGAAGGTGTTGGGATGTGTTTAGGCTAAGACTAGAAAGAGAGAGAGAGAGAGAGAGAGAGAAAGCTTATAGTTTAGAGAAAGGGGATTAGATGATGATTGTTGGTGATCAAGCTTGTTGATGATTGAAAACGGAGGAAAACAACCTCTATTTATAATAAAAGAGAGTCGAAACGGTGCGACAGGCTTATTGCGACGCGATTGTTTTATCGCTTAGCGATGGTTTTGGAAGATAGAATCCGTACGGAATTCGACTTCCAATCAAATTGGGTTAATCAAATTTCTGTACGAATTCTAATTTTATCTGAATTAAAATCATTGAAAAACAAGTGTTTTATCCGATATAAAATTCTTACGTATTTATCTTTTCAAAAATTGGATAAATTAGAACCTTATAGAGGATTTTAGAAGCTAATAAATCCTAATGGATTTAGGATTGAAAACAACCTTCTAAAGGATTCTGGAAGCTCATAATAAATCCTAATTGGTTTTGGAATGAGGTTAAGGTTAATGGACCCTCCACACGGTCATTGGATCGTAGATAATTAAGGCTCGGTTTGGGCTCTTGGCCATAACTTATTCGTAATAACTCGGATTAGGGCTTATAATATATCGTTGGAAAGCTCTTTTCAAGCCCATCCAACTAAACAATTACCAGGATTATGGACCAAAATAGACTGGTTTGGACGTTTTATAAAGAGAACACGAAATGAATAATTTTCAAAGACACGAAATGAATGATTGGTTTAAAGACACGAAATGAATGATTTTTTATTTAAGGACAAGAAATGAATGATTTTGGATTAAAACATTAAGGAAAGGTTAGAGATGGTCAAGGCTAAAGGGAATTTCACGAGACTCTTCAACTCTTCACCTAACTCGATAATCAAAGACGTGAAAGGTACTCATCACTGGGTTTGGTTTTTGGGGAGACATAATCAGGTGTCTACGGTACTGAAAAGGTGTTTTGATATATTTCCCAAAGAATGGCATATCACAAAGTTTGTGAAAGAGCATAATCACGAGCTATTGTCATCTGATGAAATGCATCTTCTGGCAGCTAATCGTTTTATTAGTCAAGAGGATGAAAAAAAAATTTACTCTATAAAGAAGTTGGACTTTCGGTAAGACAAATCATTCGAGTCATGGGCAGAGCTTGAAAAAAACATTAGACATGGTGAGCTATCATTTATTGAAAGAGATGTTCGTAATCTTTTTGCTAAAGTTAAGAGAGTGCTTGGAGATGATGATGTTAAGAGTCTTTTAGAGTATATTCAATCTTCAAAACAATAGAATGAATTGTTTCGATACACATACACAGTGGATGATAGTAGGAGGCTTGAACATTTGTTTTGGTGTCAAGGCCAAAGCTTTGAACTTTATCAAAAGTATGGTGATGTGATTGTGTTTGATACCACATACAAAGTGAATGGGTGCCTTGTGCAAACTACTACTGTTGGTCAAGGAGGGGTCTTGAATTCTAGTAACGTTGTTCAAGGTGGTACTTGTAGTGTTGATGGAGGAGAAGATGAAATTTTGACAGAAGAAGAATCTGATCTCATGGATGATGAACCTACACATGAAACTAATGTGTATTTGCCCCCTAAATCTAAGACAAAAGGGCATCTAAAAAAACGACGTGAGAAAGGTGGAAAAGAGTTGGGAAGAAAACTAAATCTTGTTCCATATGCAAACAACCCGACCACACTAAGCCTACTTGTCCTCACAAAGAGAATATATATTTGGCTTCAATAGAATGGAAGAGGGTGGTCCATTTGCTTCCCAAAAAAAAAACTCAAAAAACAGCTCGTGATTTTGGGATTAATCCTATATTCACTTTGAAGTTTTAGGTAATACTTGATAATACTTTAAGCTAAATTCCATATTTGCACATTGTTTACAGAGTATAACTGAATCCTAATTATATATTCACAATCTTGACATGTTGTTGAAAAATAATTAAAATGGGAGCAGTGGAGAAATAATGGAGTACTTCAATTATTTTGCTATTTTGGAGTTAATGAGAAAAAATTAAAAAAGAAAGAAAAAAAAAGGAGTGAAAGTATTCAACATGGGTTTTGATTTTTCAACTGCTAAACATCCCCCACAAATCTCTACATAAAGCCCACAATCATTTTTACTTTGACGCTTTTGCCCTTTTTCTAATTTGTAGCCAAAACGAAATTCTCTCTCACGAAAATTGTGGAGCAGGATTGGATCTCCAAGGGACACCGGAGAACCGTCATCGTCGCCAGAAAACGAGGTACGTAGAGGTAAAAAATGACGAAACGCTGGCCGGCGTTTGGCCTAGCCGCCACCGTGGCGGTGGCGCCTGGCCAAGACGCCGCCACCATGGTAGTGGCATCTAGCGTGTACCGGCAAGATGCCAACGCCACGGTGGCGGCGGCCTGGCCAAACGCCGACCATAATTTCGTCATTTTTTTTTTTGTTTTTTAACTTTGATAAATTTGAAATTAAATGTGTGTTAATAATTTCAAAAATAAAATAAAATTATGTTTTAATTTTGTATGTGTAAATTTATGTTTTAAATATGTGTTAATAATTTCATAAAAAAAACAAAATTATGTTTTATATATATATTAATAAAATTATGTTTTAATTTTTTATGTGTAAATTAAATATGTGTTAATAATTTCAAAAATAAAATAAATTATGTTTTAATTTTGTATGTGTATAAATACTTTTATAAATAATTATATGTTAATTTAGAAATTAAATGTATTATGCGTTAAATATAGAAAGTAAATTTACAAATAAAAAATTTAGAAATTACTTATGTGTTAATTTTGTGTTAAATGTATTAATTTAATCTTTATATAATTTTATGTATTTAAATATAATATGTCATTGTTGTAGGATTATGGTGGAGACAGAAATGATTACAGTGGGATTTTTGTACATGATGGTCCCTTCGAAGATGCTCAACAAGCGATTGATTGGGCAAAACAGGTTGCAATTAGATCTGGTTTTTGTTTAGTAGTGCAACTCATAAATCTCAACAGGATGGTAGAATGGATCGCATTTTGAGATGCGACCGTTATCGCAAAAGGGAGGAACAAGATTTTAGTACAGCGATTCGGTTTGATACAAAGCGGAAAGGTTGTGGGTGTGAGTTCAGAGTAAAAGTTCAACAACACCAAAGTCGTGATGGTTGGGAATTGAAGGGTTACTCTAAGTGGGGGTATCACAACCATGAGATGATAGTATATGAAGTGGGTCATTGACAGTTAAGTGGCCTAAGTCATGCTGTAAAATTAGTTGTCAAAGAAATGAGTGATGCTCATGTGAAGCCTGCTAAAATATTAGCATCTATGTTAGAGAAATTTTCTGAAGATCAGCCAAACTGAAGACACATCTACAACGTCAGATAGAAACTGAGGTTTGAACGGTCAGAGGGAAGGAACCCTATACAACAGCGTCTACACCAGGCACAAGCACGTGGTTACCTGTTTTGGTTTAATTATGATGAAGAGACATTAGAGGTGACTCATTTATTCCTTGTGCATCTTGATTGTGCTGATATGATCAAGTCTTGGCCATCTTTAATTTTGATCGATTCAACATACAAGACAAACAAGTACAAGATCCCACTAGTTGAGATGATTGGGATGGCTCTAACGAACCAGAACTTTCTGATTGGTTATGCAGTCATCAAGGATGAGATGGCTGCGAGTTATTATTGGGTGTTGGAGAAGTTGAGAAACTACATCGACCCTAATGTTCTGCCATCAGCCATCGTCAGTGATTGTGAGGGAGGTCTTTTTTCCCCTATAGCGGAGCTGTTTTGAGAATCAAAGCATTTACTGTGCACATGGCACATCAACAATTGTGTGAAAGTCAAAGCCTACAACTTTTTAAACAAGAATTTAGATTCAGCAAAGAGATTGGTAAATGGTAAGTGGCGGAAGATCCTGCAAGCTACCACAGAGGCAGAGTACGATCGAGCCTTAGATAACTTCAAGGATGCGTATCAATGGTGTCCGACAGTGGTAAACTATGTGATGCAACAGTGGAAACTATGTGATGCAGCAGTGGATACCTCACATGGAAAAGTTTGCCAAATATTGGACAAACCAAGTTCTTCATTTTGGAAACACTACGACATGTAGAGTTGAGAGCGCTCATAGAGCTTTGAAGATTGGATTGATTCTTCCACCTCCGCTCAGGATACACTGTTCGAGAGAATAAACAAGGCTATTGATACTCAAAGAACAGCATCAAGAACTCTCTCGAGGACTCTAGACGGCGACATGGTATGATGTACGACCATTTCATATTTAAGATTCTCCATGGTCGTGTGTCACACTACTGCTTGGGGTTAATTCTGAGCGAGCACAACAGGATGAAGGAGTTGGGTGATGAAGTGGCTATTCGGTGCGGATGTGCTATATCAGTGACTCATGGACTACCTTGTGTATGCACCATTCACTGCGTAATTACCCAAGATAGGGTGTCGTTACATGTTGATCAGGTTCATCCATTCTGGCGGACGCTCGTTATTGGAGAGCATGCTGCTCCACAGACGGTCAACCGTGAACAGGAGGAGTTGGAGCAGTTTCATTCGATGTTTGACCGAGTTTCCTCCGGTCACCCTTCAATCATTCGTGATGCTACCCACGTACTTCATGACATGTTCAACACGTCATGCTTGGATTACGAGGAACCTGAAAGGGGTCGAGCGACCTAGAGGTCGACAAGCACAGCGGAACAGGAGTGCGTTTGAGTACATTCGTGGTCGTTCATCGTCATCCAGTCGTAGCCAATCTTCTTCGTCGGTGAATATGCCCGGAACCGCTACAGTACTTTAATTTAATTTACTTTTTAGAATGTTTGTTTAGTTTACTACTGACTTGTTAATTGTGTTTATTGATATATGCAACAGGAAGAGTGGATATTGATCAGTTTCCATATAAGGACAGGATCCCTAACATCATCATGGAATACTTGGACGGGTGGAATGATGTGGTTGCAGATGGTAACTGCGGATTCCGGGTCGTGGCTGATGTGCTTTAGATGGGTGAAGACAACTACGCTTTAGTGCGTCAGTTGATGTACAATGAAATTGCCTCAAACCGAGATGTTTATCGTCATGTTTACGATCAAGACTTGGATAGTTCTCTGCGGCGTATCCGGTGGGGAGGAAGACCTTGTAGTCAAAATCATTGGTTCGACGAGCCACTTGATCTCTTTGCCGTTGCAAACATCTACAAGTGTGCAGTCATGCATTCCGGGCTTGGTTTGCGTAGTCGAGCTTATTTTCCATGTACCACGGTTCTCCCTTGGTGTTCGCATGCGACCATCACCAGACTAGTAAGAGATTTAGCTATTGCATTTCTGGGGTCGTCATACAGACATTTCATCCGATTGGACCTGTCATCCGATTTTCTGGTGCCACCGATCATACCTCGGTGATACACCATTCGGACACCAAGCGTAGAGGGTTGGGATGTGTTGTATCATGACTGCATCCACCATTGGAACAACCTAGCTACCTTTTAGTTTTTCATGCGTATAACTTTTCTGTAACCTTGTATTTGTATTGTTATTTTTATTCCATTTATTTATTTTCTGTATTCTAATCTTGACTACATTTATATCTTGCATGCGTACTAATTAGTATTTGCGCGTTACAAACTAAAAAGATAATGTCAAATTTTAAAAACTTAAAATGATAGTGTCAAATGTTACAAACTTAAACGATAATGTCAGATTTTACAAACTAGTATGATAATGTACAAAATGTTCTATTAATAAACTGCCAACAGATCAGTAATCCTTCTTTGACGCCCACTGCCACTGCGCAAGGGCACGTTCCATATCATCAATAGCGTTTTGCCGGATGCAGTCATCATGCTGTCCCTCTCCTGAAAGAGTCTTTGTCCCACCTGCATCATCTTTCCCATCCACTACACATAACAAAAAACACATGAATTTCAATAACGATATAAAATAATAAAAAAAAACACACTACAGTAAATGTTTTATGAGACATACCGCATCCACGGCAGTGGGCGGTGGCACATCATCATCATCGGCGTCGTAATGGTGGAAGTCTCTGAACAACCTCGGGTGCGAATACCGGTTGTACCATTCCATGTAGTGGTGGTCACACATGGGAGGCACCCTAGTTGGCGGCCTCTGCAGCTCCGCAGCCATAGGCGGGCAACCATCGAAAACTGCTCCTACGTGGCAATCATGCTTTCTGGCCATTCGACGACGTACTTCTTCGACGACGCAGGTCGGACCGCCTTACTGGGCCATGCTGGTGGAGGAGGGACAACTTGGACAAATCCAAGCTAGCAAAGACAGCACTGGGGCATGTACGCCTCTACGATCTCACGATACTGAATCAGTCCCGTGTAAAGGGTCCTGGGTACCCTATTACTAGGGTTCTCGCTGAAAGGCATCCAGTTCACCTGCACATTTTTTCAAATTAGTAAGATTCATATAATAAATGCATCACAATATAACACTTTACCTCTAAGGGGGACATCGTGTCAAGCAATAACCGTATCGATCAGAGGCGGTCAACGAACTTCTTCTCGAACCGCGGACTCCACGCACGAGCATGTGGCATCCCATCCCCAATAGGAACCGGGTCGCGGTGTGGTCGAAATGCAGGAAAATACTTGTATATCCAGGTCTGTAATAAAGTCAGACATCCAGTGATACCTGCCGCGTCAGCCCGACTCGAGAATCCTAATTGGCTATAGATGGATGTATCCCTTCGAAAGGTAATTAAAGACCCTTTCACATCCTCTTTTTTACATCCCATTCATTGTCATGACTTATTTATACATTTATATAACTATAATTGTAGGTTCCTCAATCACTGGGAACAAGGCTCGAGTTGAAGGTTCTATATGCAACGCTTATCTCACCGAAGAGATAGCAAACTTCTGCTCTAATTATTTTCAGGCGTCAGTTGACACAAAAACACGAGATCTCGGTCGAAATGTGAATGTCGGCGTGGACTCCACAGTGGACAACGCTGAAATACCAGAGTTGTTCACGGCGGATAGCGGTCGTGTATCAAATGAGGGTAAAACTTGGTTTTTAAATGAAAAGGAACTCGAGTGTGCTTATTTGTTAGTGCTACGAAACAGCGGCATTCTTGGTGAATACGAAAGGAATAACATGTTTAGGAATGAATTGTATTCAAAGTTATGAACAATTAAAATGATTGCAATGCTGATTTACCTTGTGTCTTTGACCTCCTAGGAAGTTTGAGGACTACATTCTTAATACTCGACCTTATCTGCGTAGAGAAGAAGTCATGGAGAAATGCGAAGCTGAATTCTCTGATTGGTTGCATCACAAAGTGATATAAACGTTCTAACCGTGACATAATTATAAATTTTACATCTTGCACTTCAATATATTCAATTCATGAATTGTGACGTTTATATTCAAAACGTTGATAGGTGATTGAAGAGAAACCAAATTCGGATGTCCTGCGAGTGTTGTGCATGCGTCCTTTCAAGCGTGTTCGAACTTAGAGGCAGATTTTTGGTAGTGGATTTAATTTCCATACACATTCCCATGGCAAACACAAATCTACAATGAATTATGGTGTGTGTGTATCAAGTGAGGATGGTGGAGAGTACTTCGGCATTTTAGACGACATAATTGAACTTGTCTACACTGGTCCCGAAAAAGAGTACAAGACTATTTTGTTTAAGTGTAGTTGGATGAATTGTGGTAGGGGAATGAACATACATGAACAATACAAGCTTGTCAAAGTAAATCATACTAAGAAATACCCCAAGTATGATCCCTTTGTATTATCTTACCAAGTGACTCAAGTGTATTACGCATCATACCCTAGCCTGAAACGGGATCGAGTTCAATAGTGGGCTGTGTTTAAAACACAAGCAAGGTCAGTGGTTGATGCTCCAATGGACTTAGAGTTTTTGCAGGCCCCATCCCCACAAGTACATACAACGTTTTACCCACCGAATGACATTCTAGACTATGTCCTAGATGATGATGATGAAGAAGATGACGATGACTATGTTATCTCAAGCGATGAAGATGATGAATCTAGCATCGACTCTAGTGATAGTGAAGAGATTAATGACATCGATGTATTATTAGATGATAGTAGTGATGAGATTAATGAATAGAAGAATATGTTAAACTCTTTTAAGAATTTTCTTGTTATTGTAAAATCAAAATATGACTTGGTCGTATAATGAATCATTAATTTTTGTATAAAATTTTGTTACATTGCACTATAATTGTAATTTATAATATCATGTCATGTTACTAACAACTATTTCAGGTGGTCATGGCGGGGGGTAAAAATGGAGAATTGTTGAAGAAAACAAAGGGGAAGGGGAAAGCTCACATGGTGATCTATGACGACGACGAAGAAATGGAGGAAGCGAAGGCACATGATTTGGGTGCCACTCAGGAACCTGCCTTCACCCAAGCACAAATTCAGACACAGCAGCATGGGCAATAGCTTCAGGGGCAAGTGGGTTCGCAGTCTTATGAGTTGCCGGTATTAGACCCTATTACGCTCTGGTACGTACATACATTTAATGAATTGGGCTTATATTCTTATTTTCGTAAAATTAACCTATTTATTACTTCTAACAAGTTCTATATTACTTTTGGTTGACGATCATCTAACATGGTTTTTTCTCGTTTAATGTAGGTTTGATGATAACAAGGTGAGGAGTATGGTCTCCGGTACGCTAACTAGATACTACGACACCCTTGGAGGATCTATGGAGAGGTTGATGAAGGAACGAAAGAACACTGATGGAACTTGTTCAGCGTATGCTATTTTTAACTTAGTTAATACATGTTTTATTAAGTGTATTGGTGGAGCTGAGTTTTTAACTTTTAAAGTTTATCATTCACAGAAACAATTTACATGGGCACCTCAGTTGAACGAGCATGTGAAGCAAACCTTCAAAAGCAAGTTTGCAACTCGCCTACGTGACATGTTCTACACAGTCACACACAAGATGAATGGCGCCAAGCCAAGCTGGCCCAATGAGGAAGTCCACAAGAAGATGATGGATATTGTTGCCACAGATCCGACGTATAAGAAGCGGTCTGCCCAAAATAGGAATAACAGAAGGGGCGGTTCCATGAAAAATATCGTTGAACCAACCCACTATCAGGGTTCTATGTCAGCTATACAACATGCAAAAAGGATGGTAAGTTTGTTTAATAGGCAAGTAAAATAGAAGGCATTTGTGTATTACTATGTAATGGTGGTGTGACATGTTAACGATGATTTTCTGTATGTACAATCAAAGGCGGCGAAGAATCAAGGCCAGTTACCAAAAACTCATGAGCTTTTTCTGCAGACGCACTTCAAGGATGTGCCTGGGAAAGGCACAGTGCCAGCCAACACCAAAGCGAAGCAAATTGCATTAACAACTTCAATATAACTTAGAATCTAAACTAACTTGATTGATTTCATGAAATTGGGATAAGTAGAAATTATTATAGATGTATTTGGTCCTATATTGATAGTTGGTCTTTTTTATGATTTCAAGTCATAAAAACCTAAAACTAACTATTATTAACATGTTATGAGAAAGAAAGAGTTCATTTGATAAGAAATGAATAAAATGGGCAAAGCAGACGTCATTTAGGCTATATTTGGATAATGTTGGATGAAAATGGTTCCTAAAACTTAGGTAGTTGGTCTTTTTTGTGATTTCAAGTCAGAAACACCTAAAATTAACTATTACTGACATGTTATGAGAAAGAAAGAGTTCATTTGATAAGAAATGAAGAAAATGGGCAAAGTAGAAGTCATTTAGGATATATTTGGATGAAAATGGTTCCTAAAACTTAGTAAATTCGTTTTTTTTTTTCTTTGTGATTTCAAGTCATAGACACCTAAAACTACTTATTATTGACATGTTATGAGAAAAAAAGAGTTCATTTGATAAGAAATGAAGAAAATGGGCAAAATAGAAGTCATTTAGGCTATATTTGGATGAAAATGGTTCCTAAAACTTAGTAAATTGTTTTTTTTTTTTTTTTTGTAATTTCAAGTCATAGACACCTTAAACTACTTATTATTGACATGTTATGAGAAAGAAAGAGTTCATTTGATAAGAAATGAAGAAAATGGGCAAAGTAGAAGTCATTTAGGCTATATTTGGATGAAAATGGTTCCTAAAACTTAGTAAATTGGTTTTTTTTTTTTTTTTGTGATTTCAAGTCATAGACACCTAAAACTACTTATTATTGACATGTTATGAGAAAGAAAGAGTTCATTTGATAAGAAATGAAGAAAACGGGCAAAGTAGAAGTCATTTAGGCCATATTTTGATGAATTTGGATGAAAATGGTTCATAAAACTTAGGTAATTGGTCAGTTTTTGTGATTTTAAGCCCTATACACCTAAAATTACCTAATATTGACATGTTATGAGAAAGAAATAGTTCATTTGTTAAGAAATGAAGAAAATGGGCAAAGTAGAAGTCATTTAGGGCATATTAGGATGAAAATGGTTCCTAAAACTTAGTTAATCGGTTTTTATTTTTTTATTTTTTTTTATTTTTATATTTCAAGTCATAAACACCTAAAACTAACTATTATTGACATGTTATGAGAAATTTGTGAACATTGTATAAGTTAAAATTGTAAACTAATTTTAAACGGAGGAAATATTTTAGTAATGACTCATGTAATAAGACGGTAGGGAAAAAAATAAATTTCTTTTTAATTAGTAATGTAATTTACTTTGTATTATACTAGGAACTCTCTCTATTCATATACAATGTACAACGAACAACGACATCTTTCATGGTAATGTTTGTTCTTAAAGAGTATAAATTACAGAAAAATAATGAAATCCTACCAATGATGTTTTAGAAAAAATAATTTATGTTACACTGACTGATTGACCTACCTTAATTTGATGTTATTAATAAAGTTTTAAGAATGTAAAAGAAGTCAGTTTTAAGACAAATAATAAACAAATCTCTAAAAATAGATATGTTAATGTTTCAAAAAAAAAAATGCTATGTTATTCCTTTCTAAATGATTGTTTTACATAACTCATATACAAGATTATACATATATTTAAACATTTTGCCGTTTTTAGAAAATGATCTAAACTTCCTACGAGTAGGCCGAGTACTCGTATATAAATCAGTGGAATATTTTTAAACTACCTACGAGTAGGTCGAATACTCGTATTTAAATCCAAGTACATTGCCTTAAACGACACAAAAGTGCACCAAAATATTGATCGTCATATGAAGTCTGTATGTGCTTTAACTTTTCCTTACCAGTTAAAGTAGTTATTACCAGCACCAACAACTTCAACTTGTACAAATAATACAATGCTTAATACAACTCCTTAATAACATCTCCATGTTCCCACTTAATAGTCGCGGTGTAATCTGAAGTTTAATTGAGACTTGATTAAAGCATAGTGGACATTGTCCTGTCATCAGGAGGAATGCATATCAAACACCAATTATTAACAAATGCGTATTTTGTAAGTTAATCCCCTTTCTAGTTTGCCTATTTTGTCATACGTTGAGCTCAGCAAGTTCGTTGGAGTATGCATCCTTAGTACCTAGAAGAGGACAAATTAAAAGCTTTAGCTTTGATGTTTTTTTTAAACGATTTGCGCCAGTTTCTGCAAACACTTTTTACTAAAAGTATCGTTACTTCGCTACCCTCCCTCCCTTACCACAGAATTACATTCCATTTTACACACTGAATTACATACATTTTCACACTTTTTCAATATGCAAGTGCCCAGTATAGTTACTTCCCTCCCTCACCACCGAATTACAAACAATTTCAAAAAAAAATTATTACCTAACCCACAAAATTAACATAACATTGAGTCTATATATACAATTCACGATACAATAAAAATGTAAACTCACAAATTGCATTTCTTTTCTCTCTTACTCTATCTCTCTCCATGGTTCTCTATCATAACTGCGGCCGAGAGTACGACAATAACAAAAGTCTTAAAGAACATAGTTATATTGTTCATCGTGATTGTAAATACGTATGCAAATATTGTAATTCAAAATTCAAAGATGGTATTCAGCTGCAAGAACACATTGATGGGGCTCATCGACCCAACAATCAACGACAACGACAAAATGTAAGTTTTGTTTCAATTAATTACTTTTTCTCAACTCTGGATGGAAATCATTTGATTGGGATTATACATAAAGGAATCGGTTTGTTTGATTAGTTTCTTAGTTTATCCTTTTGTTGTTTGCAGTAAGTTACATCCTCATGAGCATGGAATCTCCAAGAAACTGTGCCTGCTGTTGCCACTGTGGATCCCCCCAATTTGGCCAAATTATCCTTGGGAAGATGCAATTGCGATGAACTTAGGTGATTACGGATAGTAAAGTCTATTAAAATATATTGTAAATGAAAAAAAAGGCATGGTTAAATAAAGCAATTGTGATACCATGCATAGTTATAAAATAATTTTATGAATAATTACTTGGAATTGAAAAGAAGTGGTGATACCATGCATAGTTATAATTTTATGCATAATATAAGGGCTCTTTACGTCAAACTTACAATTGATTTATATCAAGCTACTCTAAGTTGATTTATGTCAAACTTATATTATTATTAATATCAGGCTACTCTAAGTTGATTTATTGGAGAATTTAAATGACATTATGATGTAACTAATTACTTGTCATCTGATTCATATAAGCATGAACACAGATATGCAATAATAAGAGCAACTAAAACGTGCATTAGCAATAGCATTAGTAGAGGTTGTAGTTATATCGACACACATGCATAATGCTGCATTCTAAGAAATATCAATATTAACCACAAAATTGCATAGTCCTAGTAGTATATTTTAGTCAGGATCATTAAAAGGTAGAAAATTCCATTATGCCATTCCGAAAATGAAATTACAATGTTGATCTCAACTTCCACCCGAACAATTGACACACAAGGTCTTTTTGAAATACAGGTACTGGTATATAGATAGTCTCAGGTAGTCCACATTTAGAAATATGTAACACAAAAGAAGTAGTCAATATTGGTGTTGACTGGCTGACTTAATTGACTTGGCCTGTGAGTCAGCTCTATATGCAAAGCTAGAGTATCTAGCGCTCTAATCCAAATACTTATAACTACAATATCATCAACATCTGAAATTAGTTGTAACAATTTCTTATAATCAATAAGTATAAATGATAATGAAGATTCGAATAATATTCTTTACATAGCTGTTTTAACTACTAAAACTATACCGTAAAAAAATTTCAAATCCTGAAACAAGTCTGGTACAAGTAGGAGATATTCTGAATGAAATTAGTATGATGTAACACCTATCGACTAAAAAAAATTGTGGCAATTACTTAAGCCTTTCTCCAATATAATGGTCCAGGTTATGAACACCCGACAGTCTCCCTCGCAAGAAAAAAGTGAGAAAAAGATAGATATTTAATACATTGCTCAAATTCCCTTTTCTGCTCCATTCTTTCAAAGTTTTTGGTAAAAAATATTCTTCTAAATGAATGTAAATAATACAGAGTACATTTTAGTCATAATAAATCCATATGACCATTTAAAATTATAGTTTGGATGATGAAATTAGATTTAGTAAGCATGAAATCATATCTCCTTTTTAATTATTCAGGATTTTAAGTTGCCTATAAGATAGAATTGCATTGCAAGTGATATGTATCTATATATTTTTAATCAGACTTAAATTATTATGCTGCTACAATGTCTCAAACAAGCAGCCTCCAACTCAAACATTAAGTTTATTTAAACATAACCAATGTCGCTGATGATTGATTATAGATTAATAGTTATACTATCTTTCCATAATCAGAGGTGCAATAACTGGCACCATCAACTACCTTAGTTTTATGACAAGAAAAGTAGCACAAAACATAACTGAAAGGGATAATTTGAAAAATCTAAACTGAGTATCACTTCGTATATACAAGCACAAAACAAGATTTGATTCATGGTCTTAAATAACACATTTAAAAGTACAAAATGTTGCTTGTTTGTTACAAAAGTTCACCTGCTACAGAGTAGAGATAAAAACCCAAGCACAAAGAAAAATCTAATTGCCTGCCACTATTTAAAGCATGGTTCCTAATATATACAACAAAAGATGAATATCATTAGTGAACTATAATACAAAATGTAGTAATTGGAGCAGACTTACCAGCTGGTAATCTTGGTATGATCTGACAATATGAGAAACAGAGAATTTCCCCCAAATGCAAATATATTAGACTTCCACTTGTTTGAGAGTTGTCTTCAAATACAACAAGGGTTAAGGAAAAATTAGGTCATTAATTTTGTATTTATAAGAAGATATATAGAATTTGTTAGAGACATGATATTATCAATATCGAAAAATCTGTGAATAGAAATTGAGCACATGTTATGCACACATGAAAGAAGCACAATCTTGTAGTAGACCCGCCCTTCTTAATTTCTTAAAGTTCAATTTGCATAGCAATATATACTACATTACCAAAGGCACACTATAAAAGAAGAGACGGTATTGGGAGATCAACAACAATTTTTAGAGCTCAAGGGAAAACGTTTGTAGCAGACAATAATTGACAAATTAATTCATTTTGAAACTGAATGTCAGACTCACAGATTTGTGACCAGCAAGTCATATATAGTGCACAATGAACCTCACACTACTTAAACAAATATATAAGATATAGTATAATCACATGAATTTTTTTTATTCGTCTCAAGAAGTAATATTCAATCGTTATATTAGTATGCAATTTAAGATAATTATGGTCAAACAAGTACATTGGTAAATTTGCAAAGTCAAAACATATACCTATACTAAAATGGTTTATAGAGGTAAATTTCTATTAAACACTATGGTTCTTTAATTTTATTTGCAAAAGCATTAATTTGCCTAAGAACTTTATTACTCCGTAGTTATTTATTTATTACTTATTGATTATTATAATTGGTCGTTGAGTTACATTTCTCTATAAAAAATCAATATTTCAAAAACTATTAATTAAAAAAACTGATGGCTTGGGATTTATCTAGTTAATTTTTTTTAGGTGCATTACTTTTTCTTTTGCAGTGTGTTTGGATAAAGAAAGGGGAAGGAAAAGAAGGGAGGGAGGAGAAAAGGAGGGGAGGAAAGAATGGTGAGTTTTCCTTCCAAATCTCTCCATTGTCAGAGGGATCAATTTCCTACAATTTAATCCCTCAATTTCTCTCCTCTCTAATTCTCTTCCTTCCTCCATTTCCTTCAATCCAAACACACCATTAATCAACTTTTTTGTGACAAGTTAAGCGACGCCCTTATTTAATCGGGTAACACCACATTTAAATATGAATGGACAAACATACTCTCGCGTGTATTCCATGTTCACTCAATCTAACATTCTCTCCTCCCAACAAACCACCACTGATCGAGGGCAAGGTCATCAGACACATCGCCGGAATTAAAATAGTTTTTTTCTTTAAGTGGAGGCCAAACGCCTAATTCTTTCAAAACTCTAGGGGAGAAACTCTTAGAAATTTCAAAAGTCTCTAGGAGATTCGAAGATTCTTGGCGTTTTACCCTATATAATTTTTCAGAATTTTTGCGTTTTTTGTTTTTATCATAACTTTTGATCCCAAATTCGGATTAAGTCAAATAATAAATCTTCGGAAAGTCTGGAAGTCTACTTTCTAACCCACTTTGAATCAAGTCAATATAATTTCTAGATCCTAAATTATGATCGAAATAGTGAAAGGGTGTTGGTTTTGGACCAAACTTAGTATTTTAGCCATATCTTAAGATCTAGAAATGATATTGATCTGATTTCAATTGGGTTAGAAAGTAGACTACTAGATCTTTTAAACAATATATTAGTTGTCTTAATCCGAATTCTGGATCAAAAGTTATGATAAAAACAAAAAACGTAAAAAAACTGGAAAATTCTACGGGTGGAAAAATAAATGATTTTAATTCCGGCAATGTATCCGATAACCTTGCTCTCAGTCGGTGGTGGTTTGTTGGGAGGAAAGAATGTTAGATTGAGTTAAAGGACAGGGAAGAAAACATGGAATACATGCGAGGATATGTTTGTCCATTCATATTTAAATACGGGTACCTAGTAACATAAGTGCGACGTTTAACAATTCCCGGGGGTGTTAGCCGTTTCACAAGAATATTTTATTTTTTTCAATTAATTACAAATTTTCCATTTGAGGTGAGAGATGGGGAAGCCATAAAGGGATTTGTTAAACATCGCCCACAAATCTCTACATAAAGCCCACAATTATTTTTACTTTGACTCATTTGCCCCTTTTCTAATTTTTACCGAAATCGTAATTCACTCTCACGTAGAATGTGGAACTTGAGTGGATCGCCGAGGGACATCGGAGAGCCGTCATCGTCGCCGGAAAGCGAGATAATCCGGGGAAAAAATTACGAAAAGTAGGGGTGGCGTCTGGCCGGGAGGACGTAACCGTGGCAGTGGCGCCTGACCAGGACGCCGCCACCATGGCTGTGGCGCCTGGCCAGGACGGCGCCACTCCTACTTTTTGTAATTTTTTTTGTTTTTTTTTTTGTAATGTTATTTAAACTTTTTGTAATTTTATTTAAACTTTTTGTAATTTTTTTATTTTTGTTTTCTTTTTTATTTTGTAATTTTGTTTAAACTTTTTTTTTTATTTTATTTAAACTTTTTGTTTCATAATTTTTAATTTTATTTAATTTTTTTTGTGGTTTTTTAACTTTGATAAATTTGAAATTAAATATGTGTTAATAAGTTCAAAAAAAATAATTGTTTTAATCTGAAATTATGTTTTAAATATATGTTAATAAAATTATGTTTAATTTTTTATGTGTAAATTATATATAGAAATGAAATTTACAAATAAAAATTTTAGAAATTACTTGTGTTATTTTGTGTTAAATGTATTAATTAATCTTTATATAATTATATGTATTTAAAAATAATATGGCATAGTAGGATTTTTGTACATGATGGTCCCTTCGAAGATGCTCAACAAGCGATTGATTGGGCAAAACAAGTTGCAATTAGATCTGATTTTTGTTTAGTACTAGCAACTCAGAAATCTCTCAAGGACTCTAGACGGCGACATGGTATGATGTATTGTCATTTAATATTTAAGAAATTCCATAAAATTGAAACCCAATCTATCCAGGCCAATTCTTGAGTCCATAGCGCAAAACCCAGCCGAGAAAACGAAAAAGGAGGATCTGAGTAACAAAACAAAACCAAATTAAATGAAATTCTGCAACATTTGAGATAGGTAGTCAATTAGACTAAAACCCAAAATAATTGAAACGTAAATCAACTAAAACGCTCAATAAACCCCATGCACGCAACACGCCATACTGTTAAACCCTAGATTTAAATACAATGGCTTTCTACTACTACACAATAAATAAAAATTCAATGTAATTTCAAAATAAATCAATAAATCCAAGTATATCTGAATGATATTCAAGCACAAAAGCAAGGAAATTGATTAGAAAAAAGAACGATAGTACCAAAAATTGAAGAAATTAACAAGCAGCGGAAGAAATTTAACACGACTTCAACCCAAATTCGGTAAATTTCAGGCGGCTTCAAAAGATAACTACGATTGTATAACAGTATAAGAATACAGGATTGTGATATACAATCAGGATAACGCCTCGTACATCGTCATCCAGTCTTCTTCGTCTGTGAAGATACAGTCGTCATGTTGTCCCTCTCCTGAGAGAGTTTCTGTCCCACTTGCATCAACTTTCCCATCCACTACACACAAAAAAAAATTATATTGAATAACGATATATATCAATTACAAAAACACAACAATAAATGTTTAATGACACATACCGCATCCACGGCAGTGGCCGGTGGCATATCATGGTCATCTATATTCTTCCTCGCACCATAGCAAAAATGCGACACCTTCAAAAAATCAAAAAATCAAAAAATTAAAAAATTTATACACATAAAAAAAATTATAAGAAAAATAACTACCAAAAACCAAATCAAATAAACTAAAAAAATACTAACAAAGTAAACTGAAAAAGAAATTAACATAAAACTTAAAATAAATTAAAGAATAAAATATACACAAACAAAAAAACTCAGAATTCCGCATCATTGTGAGAGTATTTACTCCTCCGTTCTCCATCCCGTCGCCACCCACTACGATAAGGTACAACGATCAAATTAGGGTTTCTTACTTTTCACAATCTTTTGATTATTGTTCCTGTATTTTAATTTAATTAGGTAAAAACAATTTCCTTTTCTTTTTCATATGCATTTAATTTTACGGAGTAACATTGTTTTTGATTGTATTTTTGTCGTAATTTCAGCTTCAATTTTGTGGGGCTCAGCAATGTTTAAGAATACATTCCAGTCGGGATTTCTATCCATTTTATACAGCCTTGGGTATGCTATTTTTTTCATTATTTTCAATTGAATTCTATATTTTTTTTTGCATTTATTTGTCATAAGTATATACGAAGTATATTTTTTAGGGGTTTTCTTATACATTATCTAATTTGTATATTGTTCAGGAGCAAGCCTTTGCAAATATGGGATAAAGAAGGTATTTTTTTGATTTTAAAGTTTTAAGATTTAGTTTAGAATTGTAAGAGGGAGATTTTGCATGTTTATATTGTTCTCGATTATGCTATTATTGTTATAAGCATTATGTTTGTGTAATTTTTTAATTGTTGGAAAATGATACGAGTAACAATTTAGTGAAACCACTTAGATGCTTTTGTTTTCTTGTATGATGATGCATTGATGCCTACTGTGCTATTACCTAATTGCCCAATTTGAGAATCTCGAATCTCGATTAGGTTTTATTGGGGTTGTAATGTGGTATCTGCCTATCTGGTATGTTATATGAAAGATGTTGGTTTTTTTTTATATACCGTGGAGAACTGGATTTGAGAAACGATATTTGTACTGTATATTATAGTACAAAGTATAAAACCGAAGGTAAAAGCTAGTTGCTTCAGATTGTGTTTTCTAGTTCCTTTAGTTTTTGCAACTGTATGTATATTCTCAGACTTCCCCTTATTCATTATCGTATATATTGTGGGACTGGCAAGTGTGGCTACACAAAAGGTCATTATATATGTTGGAGCTCTGCTTCTTATACAGTTTTTTTTATTGGTTGAGCTCTTTAATGGACGCAACTAGCTGTGCTAGACAAACAATTCACTTATCTTCCCCTCTTTACTGTTCATCCTTATGTCATTATTTGATGGTTTGAGAAGTGTTGAAAGATGCTTGGTAGAGGGGCTGAGTGATGAGGGTACCATCTTTTTCTCTAGTAATTAAGACTCTTTCTTGTGCGCTATATGGCGCATGGTTATCAGGAGGCTTATAGAGCAGATGTTATACCTTGGCACCTTATTAAGGCTTTATACACCACATTTGTGCGGATCTTGAGAAATGTACCTATAAGGTTCTCTTTCTTGTCTCTTGGGAATCTTAAAGTCGAAAAAGACAAGATTACAATATTCTTGTAGAAGGATACCATCTGGTAATTCTCATATAGTTGTCACCTTCCTCTTGCCGCTATAGCCTATTGTCCTATATGCCGTAAATCTTGTAATATTACTTCAATATTCTGCATAGCTCTATTGTTTTCTGATTTTCCTTTATTTGTCACATATTCACAAGTTGGGATTAGATAATTTTTTGCTTTTTCACTTGCTGAATTTCTAGCATTTGTTTCCAAAATGGAAATTTCATAGCCTAGTGTGTGCGTGCGTGTGTGTGTGTTTTTTTTTATTTAATTAATTAATTTATTTTTTTAAACTCCAAAATTTCATCGCTTAACTTCTCACATCCTCTCCTTGTCGCCAATTCATTTGGAATTCATGTCGATTCTAAATCTTTCCTTTGAACCAAATATATGGGTTAAATGGCATAGCCATAGTGTGATTAGTGTCAGACTATCATCCAAACACATAGTAGGGCTAGGTCAAAGCTTTTGTTTAAATTCTTTGAAACATTGTCTTTATCAAACTTATAGGCAACAACCTACTGTAGAGGTGGGCTCTTAAGGTTGTTGTGTTGATGCTTGTTCAACTTATCATAATACAAATATGACAAATGAACATGTTTTCTTGCAGTAGCCTTTTGTGTGACATTGATGTTGAAGTTTCTAGGGGTTGGTAGGAGCGACTGGCATGACCACTTTTCTTAGTAGTGATGCATCAATAAGGTTTACTAGGGTATAGGAAGTTTCTTCCCTTCTTTGCTTCCCTCTTTGGTCTATATGTATTTGCATGAGCTGGCCAAAATCCTCAGGGACAAGGTTTAATAAATTAAAAATTGAGATACTCGATAGTCCCTCCATTTTGAATAAGGGCATTACGTGCCTTATTCGATCATTTCCAAATAAGTGCATTACTTACATAAATGGTAACTATCCTACTTCCTTTGTTTTTTACTTGACCTGTTTCTTTTATCATGTTTCTTTTATCACGCTTGTCAATGCAAAACTTTCACGATCAATAACTTTAATTCTCCATAAGTAAAAATTATAAAAGTTATATATTATGATAGTACTTATTGAGTCAATTTCAAAAAGATCTCACATGAATAGATTTTTCCTTATATATTATTCACAGAAGACGGTCAGAGGAGGAGTGGTAAATAGTGTAAAAGTCAAAGCGGGTCAAGTAAAAAAGAATGGAGGAAGTATATGTTTTATCATTTCTTCGTCCTCCTACTTACCCCACTTCTATACTTTTACTTTTTCTCTCTTCCCACAATCCTCACCCATTCACACTATCACTTTCTTAGAATAAAGAATTCAACCACTACCATTTTCTTTCAATAAATAATTTACTTGCTTACCCACTTGCACATTAATAGTCTACAAAATTAACCCTCCTAAAACTATCTGCCCAACCAATTGATGCTTTTATCTAGAAACAAAGGAAGTAAAAAAGATGGTTAGCATTATAATCCTCATATGGAAGCAAAGACATTTTTATGGGCACGGCATATTGTGAAAGGTTCAATGCATTTTTGGTGTCCAGTGAAGTGTATGCCCTTGATGTGTGTATGTTATGCATACTGTGCTGTGAGACAAGAAACCAACTAAGGTGGCAGCTTGTCTATAAAATGAATTGTTTGAAATCATGGGTGTTCCATGTTTGGCCTGCTTTGCCATCTATTTCGGCAGAGGAAAGTACTTTTAGCAATCAACATGCTTAGCTATTTTTTGGCTTCTGTTGGTAGAGCAAAATGATAGAATTTACCATGGAAGCTGTCCTAGGCATGAGTTTTTACGGGATAGATTAATTTATATTCCTTTCCTCGCTGCAATTGCAAATTTGTATGGGCAATTCATAAGTCTGTCCTTAATGATGATTAATACTGCATTGAATTATATCAGAGGTTATATACTCACATTGTCCTCTCTTGATGTTCAATGTTTATCAAAATTATACTCCCTCCGTCTCATGTTGTTTTTCCCATTTTCCATTTTGGGTGTCCCAAAATAATCTTCCCGTTTCATTTTTTCCCAATTTTGGACACTATGAAAAGACCAAATTGCCTTCATTTTTTTATCTTTATTCACTCAACTACCTAAAATACCCTCATATTTTCTCTACATTTTTGTGCCCCTGCTCATGTGCATGTATTTTTTTTCATGTACTTAATTTTTTGTGCCCACTCACATTTTTTGTAATTTTCTCTCATTTTAATGTACTTCATGTACTTCCTCCCCCCATTTCTTAATTCCTGTGGAACTTCATCAAATGGAAAAAATTATATGGGACAGACGGAGTACTTGTTATCCAAAATAATATTTTTGATGACCCAAGTCCTATAGCCATGTGCTACCAACCTCATTAAACATTAATGATATTGGTTGTATAGTTTTGTTTCACTATGTAGGTATATCTTGGTTCTTTAAAATAAATGGGAAAAATTGTAGGTATAACGTGTCCTCTGAAATAATATATGCAATTTCCTGCTTTCTAGTTTCTGGAATCTGCTTTATGTTCCCTGTTTCTTTTGTTTTGATTGGGCCTTTACTTGAAATCCGATTAAGCATTAGCTTTCTATATGATATACTTTCTGTTTTTGTGTGCTTCATGAACGTTCAATGTAATTGTATAGACCATGAATGAGCGAAGTATCTGTCTCATAAAAGGATGAAAACTTGTAAATGGAGTATATTATTAAATAATTCATCTGGAGTAAAGTCAAATAAAGCTGCCCATTGTTTGCAGCTACATGATACTCAATGCTGCATTGCATTTTATTGTTTAGGGTGTCTGAAAGTTTTTCTGCTTTTATAGTACTTCCGTTAATATTTACACTATTCTTTTACATCAGTTCCAATTTAATTGTCATATGTCCTATATGGCATGAAACTACTAATATCTTATTACTTCTCTTCCCACTACGAAAAGTTAGGGTCCCACACCCTTTCACATTTACTCAAAAAATTCTTCTGCCATCTCCCATCACATCTACTTTTCTATTTAGATACAGTAGGTAAGCTGAACATAGCCCCGTCCAAAGCTTGGTGTGATGATCAAATTAAGGATGGAGGGAGTAAAGTTTTGAATTTTTTTTTTTTTTTTTTTTTTTCACTTCATTCCTACCTAATAAGAATTGAACTTGTACTCTCTCTCCTCAAAATACTTGTCCCATTTTCTTATTGGGGTAACTCAATTTACTTGCCCCATTTCATGGGCCCCATACACCTATTATTTCTCACTACTTTTTATTTGCATAAAATTCCATGCATATGACTATGGGGCAAGTAAATAGGGATGGGGGGAGTAGTTAATCTAAGCACAAGTTTGAACAACTTTACATAATAGAGATAGTGATGCCCTATTTTTCTATAATGACACCCTTCTACCATTGAAGGTGGCAGAAGAAAGTTTCTCAAAGGTTTTGAATCTGACTAATTGCAGTTTCTAATGGCCATATCAAGCGTCCGAAGGATGAGGATATTCAGTCAAATGTCCTTGAGATCGTGGGATCAAACATACAGTCGACATATATCACATGCCCTGCAGATCCAGCTGCAACACTTGGTATAAAATTGCCATTCTTGGTTATCATTGTGAAGAATTTAAAGAAATACTTCACCTTTGAGATTCAAATCCTTGATGATAAGAATGTGAGGCGTCGGTTTCGTGCTTCAAATTATCAAGTCTGTAAGTCTGCCAAATTATTGTATTGTCTTGTATTCATTTGTTGACCGTGTTCAAACTATGTTTTTCTGATAATTGTTCATCTTACTGAAAACAATAGCTCCTCATTGAATTCTACTTAATGAGTGATGTTGTTTGACACTTTCAATTTGTGTGTGGGGAAGATGCATCTTTTTCCTGTTGTGAGGACATCAGGGACATGGATTCATTATGATACTAATAGGATGCCAATTTGAATTTGTGATATGCGTGCAACTCCAGACGGAATGATTTCTATGTATCTCTATGCAAGAATGTGACGGTTTTTTTTTCCCCTTATTATATCAAGAATAAAAGTTTCTTAAGATAAGTGTGCCTTTTGAAAGCAAGACATGACAATTTTATTGGTATGACATAAATTTTTTGCTTGGAAAACAAAATAATGATACTCGTAATAAATTAAATAGAATTGCTCTCTATGCTTGATTGGTCCAGCCTTTTTGTTATAGTAGGAGTAAGGCTTCCTTGTGCAACTGCCGACATCCAGCATTCCAGCCTTCTATCATTACCTCATCGGGAACCTTTTTAGGGGCGTTAGGATAAGGTTGACGTTGATGGAGCATACTGTGAGCATTCAATATTTTTGCAATTATTATACTTCGCCAACTTCAGTACTTCCTCTGTACCTGAAAGTTTGATTCAGTTACCATATACTCTTTTTTTTAGAGAAGTTTAGAAAGCGTGAGTCGGTGTATCGGTGAATAAAGTAAGGGAGATGGAATGAAAAGGTGGGCGGGTGAATAAAGTAAGAGAGTGCAGAAAGGTGTAATGTTGGGGGGTAATTGGGTAAGATGGTATTATGGAGCTGCCAAATAAAGAATAAACTGGAACTGAGCAAAAATCCCAAAATAGAAAGTGAGTCTATTAAAGGGAGTGGCAGCTCAGAGAAAAATTGTCCACTGCCTCTTCTCAATATTGAAATTAATTTTTTTAGTGACCTGAAGACAGAGTCACTATCACTTGTTCCGTACCTTTGATCACATTGTTGGCTTTTGCAATATATTTATTGTGTTTTTCTTCCGACTGACGTCTCACTTCCTTTGTCCTTGGTCACAAGGAAGTGCTAATCATTGACTGTTTTTTCTAATAATGCAGTCTCTGACACGAGTGAAGCCTTACATATGCACCATGCCTCTGAAGTTGGATGAAGGATGGAATCAAATCCAGTTAAATCTTGCTGATTTTACCAAACGAGCATATGGAACCAACTATGTAGAGACATTGCGGGTTCAAGTCCACGCAAACTGTCGCCTGAGGCGGATCTATTTCTCGGACCGCCTTTATTCAGAAGAAGAACTTCCTCCGGAGTTCAAGCTATATCTCCCCATGCAGGCAAGTTGAATAAACATTCCATACAAGTATGCAGAGCTGTTCTTAAATTTACCTATCACCCTTGGCTTTGAAAAACTAAATACTCTTGTAACTTGCAGAAATCATAAATGGGTGAGGAGCTGAAGCGCTATGGCTGTGACCGGACCTGGATGTTGATAGATCTACAAAATTTAGTCTCCCACCCTATGCAAAAGCTTAGCCCTCATAGTTGTTTATTCCATGTTTAGTTGGGTAGACTTTGCAAAAAATTACCATTATAGGTAAACTTGCAAAAAATAACCATCATAAGTAGACTTTGTTCTTAGTTCTTACTATGTTTGATTATATTGTATACCTCTATCTTCCAAATTTTTACTGTATCATCTCATCTGTATGGTTAAAAAGGCAGCAGAGTTTTACTTTTAATGTAGTACAAATTACCAGTTTACCTTTTCGCCAACTAATTCAGATCTGACCTGAACCGGTCTCAAGTAGCATAAAGCTCTCTCAACAAATGTTGCTTTATATGTCCAGATTCTATCTCAAGACCTCTTTTATTTCACCCAGACATACGGTGTCCATAACAATATTTTTTTTTAAAAAGGGCTCGTAATCCGTGTCCTGACACATTCCCCTGCCCCTTGAGGCAGGAGGTGGCGCTGCAGAAAAAGTACTGAATGATGTCAGGGTCTGATGCTGCAACTGCTATCATTCATTCAGTACTTTTCTGCAGCACCTATTTTATTCTCCCAAGGCAGATGGTTCAGATTCAGATTGCCACGTTTCCTGAAGCCACTTTCTAAGTGCCAATTGCTAACACACTCGTGTCTACAAAGTACTGACTATGCCTTAACTTCCCTCTTTTTAATATCTATTATAAAAATAGTGCGGATCTTGGCCGAAAATATTAGAGGGGTCGAGATTTAAATCTTTTAGCTCTTACTCAAAAATAATCACTATGTTATAATATTTTATAATTAAAATGAGGTTCATTAACTAATTAATTACAATAATTTATCGGGGGCCGGGTCCCAAATGGTCCCGATGAAAAGTCCCCATTGGAACCATAAACGTTAACACACTATGAATAAATTTTTGATCCCGTAATGTTTGTTTCAAATCTTAACTTTCGCCTTTTTAAGAGTTGTATTGAGTTGGTAGGTAGTTTAGACATTTAGTACATGAGATAAATAATTTACAGTAGAGAGAGATTGTCAACTTCATACACTCATACTAACTAAAGAGGTAGAGTCCATAAAATTCTAAAAAAGAAATTGAGGCAATATCAGATAGTTTTTTTTTTATTCAACTGAAGTTTAAAGGAACCGAAAAGCAGAGCTAACAAACCAAACAAAAACAAGCAAGAAAAGCGAAAAATAAAACAAACCGAAGAGACCTAAGCCATGGAGGGACTAGGCGAGGCAATATCAGATAGTCTAAGGGAGTAATGAGTGAGTTGTACTAAAAATGTGCAAATTTTTTATTTTGCAATATCTACTTTTTACAAAGAAATAAATTGAAAAACAAATAAAGTTGCACAAATAAGGTAGATTTCATTATAAAGTTGAGCAAATGGGATAAATTTTTTATGTTTATTTTCCATAATCTACGAGTGCTTGAATTAGATGATAAGGAAGATGTTGTAACTTAACCAAAGTCTTGAGATTGAGACTTGAGAACGCAACGACACTATTAGGAGAGTTTTCCCCCAATTAGGGATTGACTTGGCTTGAGTTCGAATTAGTTAAAGTTTAGTATACTCTAAATTACCGAGTACACTTTCCAACCAAAAACACTTATTTTTCAAAGATTTTGCTTCCAAAGTGATGGAAAACCAAGCCAATTAGAGCATCTCCAATGGCAAGCTACAATATATTGTAGCTTGTCTTGTCACATCAGATTATTAAACTACAAAGGTTTCGAGCTACAAAGTTACACATTGGTTGGCTACAACACCTTGTAGCTTGCCTCATCAAACATTTGTTTAATATTTCTTTTTTTTATGTTTAATATTTTATTAAAATTATTGGATAGTGTAATGAATTTTTATTTATTAATCGTATATCATAAATGATTGTGGATATTTTTTTTAAATGATATGTTTACATTTTAGTCTACAAATAATACCACAAAAAAAAAACAATTTCTGATTAAGAAAAATTAAAATGTTTAAAAAGTACGTGATGATGGACCCCAAAAAAAAAAAAAAAAAAACTGATGCAAATCATACATATTCAATGCTGCACATTTTATCTATCATCTACTTTGTAGCATTTTGCATGCCAAACTATTTTACACAAAGTAGTATTCCAAATAATGGAAATAAATTTGCATTATTTTTTAAATTAAAAATAAATAAATTGTATTTGCCGAATTTTCAAGCAGTGTTGCTCAAGTGAGCATGTTGCTCATTGAAGCAGGTCTGCCAATGTTGTTCCAATGGTAAAGCTACTGCTTTGATGCTTTTTAAATTTGCAAGCAAGTCCCTACAATAAACCATTGGAGATGTTGTTACAGGTAATATTTACGCTTGATAATGCCTAATTTTCCGTAAATTCCCATGATAATAAACCAACAAGTAGGCATTAGATTTTTTATATTTTTTAAAGGTAAGACATGAGATGTAGATTATGAACATCTTCTTGCAAGACCGTGCCCTAATCTGTCAAGAAGTAAAGAAAAAAATAAGAGAATTTGCTATCTATAAAAGGGTCAATATCCTAGTGCATCGAGGTAGAATATTCAAGATAGACAATTAGCTGCTCGATTTCCTTTACGATAGATATGTTGGGATTGATGGCTAAAAAAGATTTCAAAATAGTCTTGGTATCCTAGCTCCATTAGCAGAGTCAGCTATTATGACCTTGTAAAATATCAATAATCGTTATCACCTTTAATAAAAATATGATAAATATTGTGATCCTTAGCTAAGAGGAGGCCATTACGAAGGAACATGACTTCAGCAAGGAAGGCTGAGCAAGACTTTTGTTTGGCATCGTTTCTAGTTTTCAGTTTTCTTTTTTTTTAAAAAAAAAACATAAGTTTGACAAATTTTTTTTCATTATATGACATATATTATATAATTTTGAAAAAAAAAAACCAAAAAACAAAAAACCACAGTAATGCCAAACGAGCACGTTATTCAGTTGTTTTTTTTTTTTTAGTTTATTGTCTTTTTAAAATACATTATACACTTCCTCCGTTTTTATTGCACCATGAAGGGTTTAACGCTTGTCAATGCATTACTTTGACTATTAATATCTTTAATTACACTTTTGTAAAAATTATAAAAAGTTAATATTTGAAAAGTACATTTGGAGACGAATCTAACTAGATCCCACATGACTATATTTTTCATTACAGATAAATCATAAAAGATGGTCAAAAAAGATTATGTAAATAGTGTAAAAGTTCTTACGGTGCAATAAAAAGAAAAATGGAGGAACTAATACCTTTGATCTTTTACAAAAGTTACACTAAATACTTTAATGACTACAAAATGAATAAGTTTGGTTGATTATGCTCTGAAATCACACACGTGCCTTTCCCCTCTCCTAAACCATCTCTCTCTCCTCACCCTTTTTTATAAAGACCTCTCTCTCCTCACCCTTGAAACCATTTTATTTTTTACATTTTTTATATAAAGATTTAAAAAAAATCATATCCACATATCATTTAATTATAAAAATGAACTTTATTTGAACATGTCACACTTGTACTCATAATATCCTCTACAATCCTAGACCATAGTCTATTATTAAAAAGTTCAGCATCTACTTTTTCTTTGAATAGCATAGCTTGAAATTTAAAAAAAAAGAAAAGAAAAAGAAAGCATATCTAGAATGACTGTATGAGAGCTTCAATTATCAACCTCAAGTACTCGCTTAATGGGTCCCACCCCAACACAACGTCCACCACAAACTTGATTTGGTTTTCCCAGCTGTTGCCTCTTTGTAGGAGCTTTTTTTTTTTTTTTTTTTTTTTTTTACAGTATTTTTTTTTTTAATTTTTAATTTTTAGATTATTTATTTCTTAATTTAAATTAATTAATTAGACCATGCTTGCCTTTAAGTTTGAGCTCCTCTTTTGACTTTCAAGTCAAGTAACCATTACTTTTGTTTATAGCTTAATTAATTATAGGATCAATTTTTTTAATCAAGGGGCATGTCTCCTTAAAACAAAAGGACTATAACTATTAGTTTGTGTACAAAATATCTAAGCTTAAGAAAAGTGAGCTATATGTGATGTTTTGGATCAATAAAAATCAGCAATCATATTTACGATTAGTATATATAGGAGCTACTCATATATGGATGAAGGAGTCATTAATTCACTACAATATGTATGAGACCAAGTTGGCCGACATTTTATAATTATGTTAAAATTTCTCAAATGTTTAACCAAATACCAAAAAACATTTACAGAAGTACATAATTTGGCACTTCCTTCATATTTATTTTTATAGTTGCAGCATTTCGGTTTAAAAAACTACAAACTAAATAAATACAAAATAAAGAACGAGTTTTTTTTTTGTATACCATTTGAATTTTTAAAAACTATTTTTAAAATTTCACTTTCTTATGTATACCTCATACTAATCATAGACTCATAGTATCATACAAATCAACACTTTGATTATAAATTCAACCCACATTTTTCCCATTTTGACTTTTTTAGTCTTTCCAATCCTCTTTCACACCCTAACCTTTTTGGGATTAAATTAAAAGCAAGCATATCTAACACCAATTCCTTATGACTGTATTAAGGAGAGATACAAGTAACAACCTAGTACTTGTTGATTGGGTCCCACAAACCAAGGTGAACCACAAATTTGATTTATGTGGGACCCATTTATGACACGTGCACCAATAATTTTTCATTTTTTGATGAGAAGCTTTCTCAACCACAAATATGATTTGGTTTGTTTATTGTATTTTTCCTGTCATTTTATTGGCTTCTCTCACCCACAAATTTTTGCTTACCAACTAATACAACTTGCCTTCTTTCTCCCCTTTTTCTTCTTCCTTCTTATATCTTCCCCTGTTTTCTTGAGTTTTTTTTTGCTTACTTATACAAATTTCAAGAGGTTAAATATTTTATCTAAAAAATTCTAACTTGGGTTTTTATATTTTAGTGATAAAGTTAAGTTTTTGGTTCTTGAATCTCTACTTGGATCTTCTTCATATTGGTGAATTTTTCCATTACTCTACTACAAGTAAGAGGTAAGATTATTTCACTTTTTTTTTCTTTGTTGATTTGTTTTTAATTTTATTTGTTGTTGATTGTTTGTAAAAATGAATTGGATGGTAGGAGTTAAAAATGATTAGACGACTTAAGGAGATAAAATCTTGGTTCATGTAGTCGACCCCGTCCTCTTTTGGGATTGATACTTATGGTATTGTCTTAGTTGTTGTGAATTGTCAGTAAAAAAAGTGGTTTTGATCTAATGATTTGATATTCTGAAAATTTTCTGAATTCTGGAATTTTGGTTAGATTATGTGTTAAATGAGTTTAAGAAATTATTTCAATTGATGTCTTTGTGTGAAGAAAGATTATATCAACCCATTAATTGGTTTCTGTGATGAATCTGGATTTTTGAAGGTTAATTCAATGAGTTTTGACATAATCTAATTATAACCAAGTTCAAATCACAAAATTTTACTGTATTTATTTTTCTTGTTCACCTCAAATTTCAGTATTTAGCTAAAGTTTAGTACGACAATTGTCAAGACAAGTGTTAAGTCTATTTTTTTACGAATGACAAATTTGAATGAACAGGATTAATTTAATTTTTGAATCTGTTGGAAAAATTGAGTTGTTCCTCTATTTTGAATGATTTTCAAATAACAATATAAACATATACATATTACCTTCATTCCATTTAGTTGCTTGATTTATTTCTTATTTTCACTAGTCTCCCTGCACCCACCCACAACCATTAATAAAATACGCGTTGAAACAAATCTAACAAAATTCGACATAATAATGTTTTTTCTCATTTAACTATATTTTTAAAAGCATCTATCTATCTGACTGTCTTAGATTAAAAGAACTACAGTAATTATTGTTTCTGTATCATAAAATTCTCCAATGAGTCAATGAGAGGTCAGCTCAACTTTATCAGCGCAGTCTAGAATCTGTTTAAATGCCATTTTTTTTTTCATTACAATATGCTCTTAATTTTGATTATTTATACAAAATTCATACTTCCTGCTAATTTAGAGCTGGATCTGAAAAAACCCAATTTTTTGGTAGGATTTATACTCCTCTATTTGCAATTAGTTGGTCAACCGCTATTTACGAAATCAAAAATTTTAAGTTAGATGGGAGCAAGTAAAATGAGACGGAAGAAGTATAATTTTAAACATCTCAGCTTTGCCCGACATTTTTTATAATATAAGGGGGGAGAGGGAGTATAAAACTAACTTAAATATTTTCTCGTCCTTTTCTCTCTTCCCATCACTTGGGCTCTTACAAATTTGTGTTTTTCAGATATTGCATGTATTTTAGGATGGAGGGAGTATAAAACTAACTTAAATATCTTCTCGACTCTAGTATTTAAATGAATCATACCTTGTGTATAGTAGTTGTATTTTCTCCTAACATCTGTATGTTTTTTCATCACACTACAACACTATTGAGTCTTGACACATTTTTAATGAGATCAACTGTCTTAGTTGACAAGTTTGATGTTTAATTCAAATATGATCTACGGAATACTCCAATCATATTACTACAAAGACATTCATAAATTTATTATAATGATGCTAATATATTGCTACTTGAAAATTTATACTTAACAATTCTCTGTCGTTATAAATTTTCTCCAGGTAACTATGACAGAATGGTATTATGGAAATGATGGTGATGTCGTTGTTCAAAGAGATCAAGAATACTTTGACAGGCTTCCATCACCTGATAGTTGGTCACAATGGGAAACTCGTGGAATAGGAGGGAACTCTGGATGGCCAAACACCTTTGATTCAGGTAACTTTGCAAATGCAAAACCTCAGCAACAAACGTTGTTTGGTAGAACTGGCAACAAAGAGATTAACGGAGTTCAATCTCATGACTCGAGCAATTTTAGATCATCATCTGAAGATCCTCATTTTCTTCGTAGAGCTTCTGCTGCTAGTGCTCGTTCTGATTACTACTTCAATGACCTCGCAGAGACTGATTCAGCGGATGACATATTCTTGTACAGGCTTCTGAAGTTTAACATACTTGCTTTAATGCATGTAGGAAATCATGTAGCAATAGTAAAAATCTGTCAATACTTTACATTTTCCTAAGAGCTAAGTATGGAGATCAAGCTTGCTTGGTGTAGTTGGCAGGATTTCAACCTTCAGCATTGACAGGTTCGAGCCTTGCTAACTATGGTTCTTGGAGGGTTGGGGGTGGGGCTTTCCCTTACTCTCTTCCTCCTTCTTCCAAGTGCTTGACCTGCAAAGGCTAGGTATAGACTGAGTCGACCTTTGAGGGGTTAGGTCCACTTGGGTTCTTCATCTAACCTACTCAGAACTAAGAAAGGAAATTTGGATATCCCATTGAAGTTGAAAAAACTCTGTTGTCTTATTGAAGAAAGTTTCAATTTGTTTGGGATGTCCAAGTGCAGTAGGCAATCAATTTTTATTCATCTACATTAGATTTTGAACATACTAGCTTTGTATTCTCTTGATTTTCTTACCCTTTTGTTTATGTTTGATTTGTGTAGGAGTTCCTTGCTTGAAGATGATGTTCTCCCACTGCAATCTCTCTACATTGGAATGCCATCTGAAAGCGATTCAACGAACAAAATGATGAAATTTCAAAGTATTTCTTGTGATACAGATGGAGAGGGAAACTTGACGTGCTTCACAAATCCCAACCTCTCTTGTTCACAAAGCTCAGATAATGAGTATTCACATGCATCTAAACTTAGAACTCGAAACAACTCAGGCCGTAGTAGCTGTCCATCAGTAGAGGTGAGATGCTGTCTAAACTAATGCTTTAAGATGTTTTTCATGTACATGGTTATAACCTACTTCATTTTGCCTTGCCTGCTTAATGTTGTTAAATTTGTCTTAATCAATTTTTAATAAGGCATCTCTTGATTTGGCACGAGGAAGAAAAATTATAATAAAAACAAAAATATTGAAGGCTGATTTTACTATTTTAGAAATGGCAAACAGATTTTTTGCTGGTATTAATTCATATTTATTTTTTGAGGTACCGGAGACTAGGGACCAGGTTCCGTCTAACCATGAGGAACAAATGAAGACGAGGAAATTAGAGGCTAATGATTTGTCGTCAATTGAAGAATCGGTGCTGATGGGGCTTGAGACTGTCCTAAACCAGGTGGGTTAACTCATACAAAAACCAACATCATCAGACCATAAGTGTTCTGTTTATTAATTCATTTATTTATTTATGTTCTGTGGCTGCTAATACTTGGACAATACTTTTTCTTCTAGTTGAGTGATGAGACCCGAATTTGCCTTAGAGATTCCATGTATCGACTTGCTGAACACTCAGAGCAGCAAACATCAAATAATGCTATGGCAGACGAGCCTTCATTGCCTGAAACTAGTGATGAGTGCTCAAGGTACTTACAATCCTGCAAATATTTAAATATTGAAGGATAGTTATAGTATGCTTACTAAAATCATTAAAATTGACCCTAAATCAAATGTGGCCTATCATTAAGTAACAAAAGGAGTATTGAATTGAGTCTTAAGTTAAATTGATGTTATTGTTAATTTGTTACTGCTAAGAAGGTTTTGCTTCACATAAAATTATAACAAATATGAAGAAAAGATCAGAAGAAATGATTGTGTGTAGGATCATATTTCTTTCATCTATTGTATCTCATATGAGAAAATTGGTAGGCTGAAAATAATTTTCATTTTTGAATACCTTATCATTTTTAAATATAATGACCTGCAAGAAGTACAACTATCCTTAGGGGTGAGGTTGAGGAAATCTCCCTCTGATGCCTTAGTTGGCAAGGATTTGCTTGGAAGAAAGTCGGGAGAATAACTTATCTTATAAATGAACCTTGAGTCCCTCACTGCTATGTATAGGCATACAAAAGGCCAACATAGAGTTGTAGCCTTGGTCCTTTGCTGTGACCACATGTTGATTATCCACTTGGACATGTTAGAGTGTAAGACCAGGTCATGTTGTTGGCTAACCAACCTTAAATTCAAAATCTCAATTGCCTATTAAGTAGTAAACTATTTAAATAAGTAGATATCATGCCTTTTCTGAGTATTTTTCTGACAGTTCATTTCTTACAAATGGCGGCTTCTAGATCAAGAACAATGGAGATACCTGAATCAGAAACCAATGTAATCGACAGAGCTGTAGCATACATGATGTTTAACAAGGTGAATGAAAATGAACAAGAATATGTTCCTGCATTATCGCCTGAATATGTTCATAATGGCATGAACTTTGCAGCAACAAGAGACTCTGAATCTTCTGATCTATTAGCGCAATGTGAATCCTACCAGTCAGATTTCGGTGCTGTTGAAAACACATTCTAAAGTTTCGACAAAACATAATGTATATACTTTACTTAATTTACTTAGGTCATCATGCAGGTGCACTGAATTAAGTTGCATTTGCTGAAGTTTTGATCATTTGCTCACAGTATATGAGCTAGTTAGTCAAATAAGTTGAGGGTGTTAGTTTTGCACAATGTACTCTAGTTTTATATACATTGGCTTGGTTTACGCGCGAAACAACTAGTCTTGACATGAATATGTGATCTGGGATTTACTTTTCCTCTATTGAACTTCTGATTCATTTCTTGCGAGTTTACATTCATTGACTTGATACATTTTTGCCTCTTCTAGAGATGCATAAAGATAACCTCCCATTTTTTTTTTTCTGCTTACTAAGATGGCACAGGCCCAACAAACAAAACAAAAGATGCATTGTATTAAGTAACTACGCGTGGCTAAGCCACCCTTGTAATGTCAACTTCTGTATTTTGCTCAGCTCTGGTGAACATTAGACAAAACCCTTATGTGGTTATCAATCCACTGCTCAATTTCCTTTATGGTAGCAATGAACTAGAGTCACCTAGCAACCTGTTTTTGCAATTAAATCCTGGCAATAATAATGATGAAGCACTTGCCTCCTGTTAAATATCATAGTTCAGCAAGAATATCTGCCCAAATGCCAAACATGGCGGAAAATGATGGTCTGATTCACCCATTTGATCGAATGATGCTGGTTTCTCCTGCCAGATCCGGACATCCCATCACTGCTACATTTGTATTTAGCTCAAGCCAACCAAAATACAAGGCCCGCGGGTGGAACATGTCCTCTTTTTGACCAAAACACCTTGCAATAACGCCAACTCCACAACCACCAAGTCCTGATAGTGTAGCATGTGGGCCAAATTCCAGCAACAGTAAGGCCCTCTAGTCTTAAGTTCCATTCCAACCATTGCTGCAGGTCCCCTCTCTTACACTCAGTCATGTAAGCACTCTGCAGCAATACCCCCCACTAGTAACCAAGCTCGGCGAGCTGCAGAGCAACCATTTACCAAATGTAGTGCTGTTTCTTCACAAATTTGGCAATGAGGGATCTTCTTTAAGTTTGTATTTAGTCATTTGGCATTAACCAGAAATCCAGAATTATATCATGCATTATAACCATAAAACCACCCTCATTCGTTGTTGATCTGAGCATAAATAATATCCCTAGTTCAAGTGTTCAACTACCATCTCATATCAGAGACCAAATATTCATCCTTACAAATTATGCTTAACGCTTATGGAGTATCTTTGGTTCATCTGATTTTGTTTGAAACTATATTAAACTAAAAGAACTTATATTATTTTGTCTTGAATGAAAGGAACTTGTATATTAACTTGAAGATTTCAATTTAAGATCTTTTTTATTTGATTTGGTCTGAAATACAAGTAATAAACAAGGTCCTGAAATAATTAGATAAATCAAACAAAATCTAAAGTAATTGCCTTCAAAAAAAAAAAAAAAAAAAAAAAAGTCTAAAGTATTTGCCTTCCTTATATGATAACTGAGAATGAGAAATAGCCACAAGAAAATTAATACTACCTATTAACCGAGTGCATCTAGGCGCTATGCACATAGGAGGGCAATCGAGGGTTTTTATTTTTTATTTTTTCATTTGATGTTTATCTCTCTTAATGGTACAATGGTGCATTTTTGTATACTATTATGCATGTATAATGTACCATTGAAGTATAAGTTGTCTTAATAGTACTATAATAGTACTATTCACCATGTAGTGGTACTTTTTGCCATTCGATATTTTACTATGTCGTTAAATATTTTCCCCCAAAATACCTTCCACCTATCACCTATTCCTTCCACATGACGCATTTTTCACCAATGCTTTTTTTCATGTTCCCATTATTCACAAAAATGTCATCCTATTTGTTTCTGAAGCATATAGGCGCTATGCGCCAATACTTAAACCTATGTAAAGCTCTTACTTACATACTAGGGCAAGTTTATCCCCATATACAACCTTATACTCCACACTCTGTCACATTAGCTTTTCACTAACTTTTTATAAATTTTTTATTATTGAGACTCATACAAGACTCTTTCTATTTTCACTAACTTTTATTTTGTGATGAGTTTGTTTGTATTTTAATGTGTATATTCTAATGAGATACATGTTAAAAAGACTAATATGATTAATCCGAATACATTATAAATGTTAAAATAGTAACTTATACGAAGTATAATATATAAGGATAACTGTAAATACTTTTAGAGTAACTTTAATTAACTCGTCTTAAAAAGCTAATGAAAGTGATCTTATTGAAGAAATTGTGTACTCTCATAAGTAATCCAAAGAACACTGAATTATTGTCAAGCAATTGTCCTAATCCAAAGGACACTAGATTAATGTCATTTTGTCAGTTCAATACGACGTAATACTTAATTTATTACATGGAGTAAATTGCTTGACAATTATCAAAGGACATAAGAATATTGTCAAGCAATGTCATGAATACAATAGTACTAACATTAAGCACATGGAAGATTATTGCATGGGCCCTAAAGCTAGGAAAACCACGCACATCTTACCCTTCAAAGAGTACATATACAAATATCATACATTAGTAACGTTACTTTCGGTATATTCAGTTATTCACTACGTACACCAAAGCTTAAGACCAATTTTTTTCTTTCTAGTTGTTTCATATCTTCCTTCTCTTAAACAATGGCATTCAAGAGTAAAGTATTGATCATCGGAGCAACGGGATACATCGGAAAATTCATTGCCGAAGCAAGTGTCAAGAATGGACACCAAACTTTTGCTCTTGTCCGGGAAGAAACCTCCAAAGTGCATACACAAGAGTATTTTCATAGCCTTGGTGTCAATGTTCTCATTGTACGTCAAATTTCTTGACTAACTTCATTTCTTCTACTTCCATCTCATTTTAGTTGTATTTTTACCACTTCTATACTTGTATTTTCGCAACTAATTGCATATGGAGGAACCGAGCAAGGTTGGAGGCTGCCTATCTTTATAATAGAGGTGATCAAAGTTAGCCCGGCCCGATTTTGGGCAGATTTTTTTGGCCCGAAATCGGGTTGGGCCCGACCCGGCCTGAAAACTTATATTTTTTTGGCGGGTTTAGGAATGCGTTTTTATGCATATTTAGTTGATTTTTTAGGATGACCCGAAAAGCCCGCACGTCCCGACCATTTGGGCGGGTTCGGGCACAAAAATTCTGGCCCGGCCCGGCCCGAGAAATGTGCACAATTTTTAGCTTCGACCCGGTCCGCCTAATGATCACCTCTATTTTATAACCTTGATAAATAAAAAATGTTTATCTTAGTAGTGCTGTCATTTCAAGTCATGGGGCCAGGGGTTTATATGTATAACCTTTGTCCAACAAACGTGGGCATACCGTAGCAAATGTCCACATACGATTGCAAAACAGTACCCAAACAATGCCAAACAATAGCAAAACAATACAAAATATCTTATTTAATCAACCAACGCGGATTCCAAGCATGAGATAAGAAACCGTGTTTATCAATGTTATAAACTTGGATTATCTCAATAAAATTTGTTATGTTTGATTGGGAATTCATCTTGTAACCTTAAGATTATAAGGTCGCAATCATCCCAACTATAATATCTATTTGGAAGTGGAGATCCCTTACCCTTCTCCCTTACTTTCAAGTGCATAACTTGCAACTTTAAATTCGTAAAAGTTGAGGATCGATCAACATCGCTCACCTTTAAATAAAAACTAGTGTGTGTCCTGAGTGAATGAGTGATGCCTGGAGTTGTTATTTTGAACAATTGTATTTGGATAGTTAGATTCATAATTTTTTCTTTGTTTTTTATTTTCCTATTTATTTATAGTAGTTTTTCATGAAACCTATGAATACATTAGTTTGACTGCTTGTGAATTGTATAGTTTTGAGTAATTTTGCTCTTATCCTTTACATTTTTTTTAGGCGGTTTTATATCTATTTATATTATGATTCAAGTACGTTCAACTACTGTTGACTAACTACATACATGCTATATTATTTTATATTGACATATTTAAAACTAACAAAGATATAATTATCAAAATAATTAAACAACTAAACTTATTTTATAACCATATGTTATCTGTCTTGCAATTTATTATCTCAACTAGATTAGTCACGATTTGAGCAAATAAAATTTTCTAGATTTGTTCATTTTTTCATACCAAAATTACAAACAAAAAAAAATCCCAAAATAAATAATATATCAAATATTATAAACTGTAGAGCTCATAGAAAAATTGAATGATGAAAGGGGTACCTGAGAATGAAAATTTAAATTATTGTTGTTAGAGAGAATATACTATTTTTCAAAAATTGATAATAACAATAATATAGCTGATCAGAATTTTAATAAAATAAAAATCATAACATTATTTATAGTTTTGGAGGGAAAATTTTTAATAACACCATGATATGTTTCTAATTTTAGGATATATAGAATGATGTCAGTGGTTGTCATTTTAGTATTAGTTATAGATGAGTATTATCAAATAATCGAATTGATTTTAAAAAATAGTAGTATCGAATTGATTTTTAAAAAATAGTAGTAATCGAATGCTCTCCAATTCATACATAAAAGTATATATATTTACGAGTCAAATAATAAAAGTATGATTAATCAATAGTTGAGATGGTAATGTATTTAATTCATAGTTTAGTGGTCTTAATTCAAACCTAATGATAAGCATTTTTAACTTTATTTGTTGAAAATGATGTGACAAGTTTAGTGTAGAAGGGTACCACGTGACATGAACGTTTTTAGGCACATTTTTTAAATATATTTTATAGATAGTATATATATAGATATAGATTGCATATTGAGGAAGAAAATCTTAACATTTTTTTTCTCCAAAGGTACATTTTTAATCTTTGATTCAAAATGTAGGGAGACATTTACGATCATGAAAGCCTTTTGAGAGCAATGAAGGAAGTGGATGTGGTGATATCAACGGTTGGTCATCGTTCTCACTCTAACATTCTTATACAAGATCAAAAGAAGATTATAGCAGCCATCAAAGAATCTAATAATATCAAGGTTTGTCATTTATCACATCGTTTTTATTAGTAGATCGAGACATACTTCCTTTGTCCTTGTTTACCCTATTTGACTTTTCATCAAGATCTCTAACACATGTAAAACATAACTATTTTTTAATTCGATTTGTTTTGCAATAAAATACGAAAAATAGACATTAATACGAAGCCAATAAGATTGATTATGTTATTTAATTTCTTATACTTTCTCGTTTTTTAATTATTGCGCCACTTGTCTTTTAACGAAGTTTCACAAATATTGCACTATATCCATCATAGGAAACAAAATATCTCTGTTCACACTACAAATACCCAATTTACCCTTACTTTAAACACTTGATTCTTTAGTTTATACTTACATCACATCACATGGTTACTTTTGTACTTCTACCCCTCTCTCTCTTCCTTTTTTTCCACTACCAAAAAAATTGTGTCCAACCTATATGGTGCGATAATAAAAGACCAGAGAAAGTATATCAATATGCAAAGGGATTAACTTATAGAAACGGTGGAACCGTGGAAGTATCTTTTTAGTAAAAAGATGATATAGCTACTAAAACTTGGTCTATTAGTATATATAATAGGTTAAAAAAAAACGTATATACAATAGGTTAAAAGTCATATGGAAGTATTTTTTAGTAAAAAGAGGTTAAAAAAAGTATATATAATAGGTTAAAAGTCACATATACACATATGGCCTTCAAAAACACATACTTGTACGTACAAAGCCCAAAAAATTTACATATATACTCCATATAATTTTTTTTATACACTAATTTAGTAGCTTATGTTTTCAGAGATTCTTGCCATCTGAATTTGGTATGGATGTTGATAGAGTTCACGCTGTCGAACCAGCTAAGAGTTTGTTCGAGACTAAGTCTAAACTACGACGAGTAATTGAAGAAGAAGATATCCCCTACACCATCGTTTGTGCAAACTACTTTGCTCGTACTTGCATCCAAAACTTATTTCAGCATCCTGATCTTGAAGCTCCTCCAAGGGATCTTGTTCATATATTAGGCGATGGAACTCCAAGAGGTAAAGCCCATTTGTATTTTCACGTACAAATAAACTATTTGCATGCTCAAAATAAAGGTTATTTATTACATCTTAAAGTTGATGTAGCCGGTTGAGGATTCATCTTGTAACCTATTACGATAAAACATCGTATTACGAATAGGTGAATCAGATCATATTCTGTAACATATTAATTACTCAGATCATACAAACATAGTGATATGTATAGTAAATAAGATGTTGGTTCATTTTGTTGTGGTTTTTTTTAGTTTTCATTACATTTTAGCATATAATAGTAACTCGATGATTAATTGATTAATAATTATCATTTTGTTTTTACTTTGACAATAATACAGGAATTTTCAACATGGAAGAAGGTATTGCCATGTATACTCAAAGCGATGGATGATCCAAGGACCTTAAACAAGATCCTTCACATTAGACCCCCACCAAACATCTACTCTTTCAACGAGCTTGTGTCTTTATGGGAGAATAAAATTGGTAACAACCTTGAAAGGATATATGTCACGGAGGAACAACTTCTTAACAATATTCGAGGTCAGTTTAGGATTACTTTTTCCTAAAATATTTCGACTTTGTTAGAACTTTATTTAATTAGACCTCTGCCCAATTTCAACACTTTTTATATATACCCAGTTGTAAATAAAGGTACATGCATTCAAGAATAGTTTTTTATTCATTTGATTTTTTTTTTTCTCATTTTAATATTTTAAAATGAAAAAAAATATTAAATGAATATAATATACCCTTGGTTCTATGGGTGCACCTTACAGGCTTGCACCTGAATGTATATAAAATTTTTTAACCCAATTCTCTCCTTTAAATTTAAAATTAAGGTGAGCACGTAACATCATTTTTTTTTTGTAAATCGTGTTATTATATACATATATATATACATACATATATATACATACATATATATATACATATATATATATATATATATATATATATATATATATATATATATATTTTGCTATTATATTGTTGATGGTTTACAATTCAACATTTAGTTGTAGAAACAAAAGGTTTATTTATAATTAACTTTTTTCCTTACTCACAGATGAAACAGATGCATTACTGAAAATGATATTATCAGTTGCTTACTCAGCTTTTGTGAAAGGAGACCAATACAATTTTGATATCAAGCCATATTTCGGTGTGGAAGCCACAACACTATATCCTGAGTTGAAATACACAACCGTGGATGAGTTTCTCAATCAATTTGTATAAAATTATGGTTATTGACGGCTTCACCAAAAAGTGTGGTCACTAAAAGCATGTTTTCCTTGTAGTTCGAAGATGACTTCTTAATTTCTTATGACTATTTTTTAATGTTTTGTAGCTTGTTTTGCCTTTGTTTTTAGTAGGAGTTTTAGGATTGAAGTTTAAAGTTTCAATGTGTATTATGTTATTCTCCTTGAACTAATTATTTTGGTATTGTGGTCATTAAAAGCAAGTACTAGTATTTGGTTTTTAGGAGTTTTATTTTTTTTTATTTTTTTTCGGTTGGTAAGGAGAAGGGCCCTATCGGGCTGAAACCTCTCACAGGTCCTCCCGGCCTGGGTTAGCGGGCTAGGCACTTTAAAAGTGGGGGGGAAGGGTAAGGGAATCCCTACCCCAAAGTGCCTCTAATAGTGGGGTTTGATCCCACCACCTTATGGTTGTGAGATGCAGACCTTACCACTAGATCAATCTATGCTTAGTAGTAGGAGTTCTAGTATTGAAGTTTTAAGGTTTCAATGTGTATTATGTTTCAATGCAAACTTATCCTTTTGTGAAAAAGCAGCCAGGCATCTTATGGCACTCTATGACCTTCCAACATGGCGAGGCACTCGTGTATATTACCTCTAGACCTGATCAAGTTCAGCCCGGCCCGTTGGCCAACCCAATTATGGGCGGGTTTTGGGCAATTTTTCGGTTCGCAATCGGGTCAGGCCCGGCCCGATTTAAAAAAATTGGGCAGGCTTGGGAAATCAATTTTATGCATATTTAGTTAATTTTTTGGCCCAACTCAAAATTGGCCCGAAAAGCCCGCACGACCCGACTAAGCTAGTTTAGGCACATATATTCCGGTCCGAAGCTTGGCCCAGTTTGAGGAGTGGGCTCTTTTTTTTACCTCGGCTCGGCCCGGCCCGCCCATTGATCACCTTTAATTACCTCTTCCTTTCTCTCTTTTCCATATCCTAATCATTGAGTCCCTAGATTCACTAGTCACTTTCTAGATGATATAATCACTTTTTAGATGATATACGTAGTAATTATCTTGTTGTGAGTCATATTTTGAATGATATAGTCAAATTTTAAATAATTAAGTCAGGTAATATAGTCACTTTTCAAATGATAATTATCATTTGGATAATATAATTTCATTTCGAATGCTATAATTACTTTTTAAGTGATATAGTCACCTTCTAGATGATATAATCACTTTTTCAATGATATACTTATCTTTCAAAAGTTATACTCACTTACAAATAATATATATTCACTTTTCAAATAATATAATTAATTACCGTTTGATTTCGAGTGATATAATTACCTTTTGCGTGATATAATTTACCACATTCCAGGTCATGGTAAATGAGAGAGAAAGTAGTTTGAAACGATAGTTTGCAAATGAATTTAAAGGGTGAAATTGTTTAAAAAGATGGTTGGGTGCACAATAAGTTATTGTGCAAGCGCTGGGTGTATTTTCTAGAATTTATATATTTTTTTATAATATAATTAATAATACTACAAGATTTGATATAGTTCAAACAAAAACTTCTATGTACACTCAATTTACAATAATATTAATGTATATCAAATAGTTTTAGGGTAACTTTTAACAATTTTGCGATAACTTTTAGTTACACTTTATTAATCCCAACTTTGTCCAATTCACTTTGAATAATCCCAATTATCGATTATTCTGCAATAATCGCAACTTTCACCCCTGTTTTCTTCCAACAATCCTAAACCGGTTAACAAAAGTCAATAACCTTTTATTGTAGGTTGCTGGACATGTGTCGGCATGTGAGTGGTGAAAAAAATTAAAGAAAAACTAGTCATCGCTCCAGCCTCAACCGCCACCCTACCTCTACCGCCCAGTAGAAACCCCTCAAACCACCCTCTTCCCCGACCACCTAACCGGAAACAATCCTCCGCCACCGCCTAAAATTTTCGCCAGAATATAGCCTAAAAATTTGCCTAAAAACACCCCAAAACCGCACTTGAAATACACCCCAAAACTACCTGAGAAGTCACCTGAAAAACGCCTTGAGTCGTCGTCGCTCTAAATCCTTCGCCGGAAAAGCTGCACCCTAAATGCTGCACCTTAATTCAAACACCGGTTTCAAGGGAAAGGGTTTGGGGATTTGGCCGGTTTTGTGGGTGGTGTAACACCCTAGAAATTCCTTTCCTTTAAAATACTTGCTTTACCCATTTAAAAATACGAATTAGGAAATTCTAAGACATTACTGTAATACCCTTCATGATTTCTTTAAAGGAGTTTAATATGCTACTTATACCAACAAGATGCATCTTTTTTTTAGGGAGTTCATATGCTAAGATACTTCTTAATTAAGTGTGCTCGGCTAGGAGTACTCTTGGGATGAGTGACCTCCTAGGAAGTTCTCCCGAGGTGCGCATGAATGAGGACAAAATATGCCGGAAGGACTTGTGTTGGTCTATGAGGATAGTTGTTGACCCTTGATGCGCATTTCGTGACAATAGGTCCCACCCTAATTTGTTTGGGGTTGGGGTGTAACATTACTGCCACTGTGATAACGGTTAAGGCAATTATTAAAGACACACAGCGGAAGACTTGTTTCAAAAATCCTTTTAAAAACATAAAACTAACTTCAAAGTTAAACCAAACGAAAGTAAATTCAAACCAAAGTCAAACGAAGTCAACCTACAACTTGGAACCCTTATAGGCCCTTTTCAAAATCCAAACCAAAATAATTAAAATCATTGCGTTAGTCCTATAAGCAAATAATCATTATTCAAAGCAGATAAACACATCATATCCTCATAGAAACTAAACAAGATTCGCTCTTCATTCATGCCTCAACTTGAATATGCCGCATCACCTGAAAAACTTCTATTTACTTTATTCCCACTACTCGCCATAAGAAATGGGTCGTCGTAGGGCCAAGATAAAGATAAGGCCAAACAAACATACAAACACACAATGAGAAATGCTGAGTACATAAGTGTAAAAGAAACACACTAACATGCATACAACCTAGCATCACCCAACATACCTTCTTGCACTTGTTTTCAAGCATACAACACACAACTCATACAATAGACAAAGTTAATTGCTTATTTATTTGATTACACATTGAAAGGGGTTCCCCCATAACCTGCCCCAATAAAGGGGTATTAACACGGGAGCTAACCGTGCCAGTATAAAAAGAACCCCACTCGTAAGTGGCGGAATTCCTGCGTATAATAAAAAGGAAAATACAGCGTCCTGTACTCTCAGTAGAAATTACAGTTAAATATAAAACCCCATAACTCCCACCATATGTTCATACTTTAGGTGTATACGTTCCAAGAATTTTGGTGCATAACCTCTTTCACTTTATGTTATTTACATATTTTTAAACTAAGTGATGACTCTCAATCCACAAAACAATCCATCAACACCATTCATTCAATCAACCGAACATTCCAATTTAATTCTTGAATAATTAGTGATGAGCACAAATAATTTATTGTTGAACCCTTTTTAAACTACCTTGGTGTGGAAACACCTTAAGCGCATAATGCACCAAAAATCTTATTTCTCGATGTTTGATACACCTTAAGTGCACTTAGGCACCAAAATATAATTTAATTCTCGTGTTCATAGACACTTAAATAGCTCAATCCTTATGCTTAAAGCATCAATAAAAATTATATGAACCATAATAAAATTCCCCTTTTATATTCTAAACCAAATCAAATGTTTAGCTTAATTAAACATGTCTTCAATCATGCCAATAATAAAAAAGTGTAGTCCATATACAACATGCCAACATAATAAATTTCCATCAATAATTCATTCCAAACAATCATGCCTCATAAACCAATCATCAAATCCAATTCAATTTCATAAAACCAATTCAATCCAACAATTCCAACCAATTCCTAGCATGATACTAATTTGGAACTAATTAAAATAAATCCTAACATGCTTCTACAAGCTATATAAATTTTCGAGTACGCGTATGTACCTCGAATATGATCTCAAAATCGTCACGACTACACGGAATCGCTCACTTGGAAATCTCCTACAACCCACAAATACTAAGAGACATTAATACCCACTCTTATTAAATTTCCAACAATATAAACACACTTTAAAACACTTTTAAACCTTTTAAAACATGCTGAAAATTATTTAGAACCACTTAGTTTTATTCCCAATTAATGGGTAATTAAAATCCTTTCAAGAAAACCTTAATTTAGCCTTTATATAAAAATTCCAGCAATATTAAACCTATAAAACTTGCTGTAATTTGCTTTAAAAACATCAATATCAATAATATAAATCAACCACAATTAATTCCCTTCAATAAACATCAATTTAGAAACCTAGGGTTCAATTAATTTGGGGCTTTTTCATATAAAATCAAATCTGAATATTATATATATATATATATATATATATATATATATATATATATATATATATATTAAACACCATCAACATCATTATAATTTCATCACAAAATATCCAAAATCATCAATCATCAAAGCTTAATAAAAATCAAAGCAAGATTTTATTTTAGCAAAATCGCACACGCACACGAAGGAAGAGAAGGACGGGCTGCTGCTGTAATACCCCATGTTTTTATAAAATAATTTTTGGGCCAAATTATTTTAATTATGGGAGTTAAATAAAAAAAGTTTTATTTTGAGTCAATGGTTTTAAAATATTTTGATTTGATCGAAGGATCGTATGTAAAGTATATTTACATACTCCTTCAAAAGATAGCCCATATTAATTTAATTAGTCCAATAATCTTATTTAGATAGTTGGGCCTAATACTCTATTCTCAATGTCTATCTGTTTTATGAGGCCCAAAATTTACCCTAACCTACTCTACACTATAAATCTTCCAAGTGAGAAGTTTATTATTTCTTGCTGCTGCTCCACCACGAATCTGGCCACCACCTTCCGCCGGTAGTCCGACCGCCGGTGAGCTTGCACTAGCCGACCACACCACCGTGCTATCTCCCTCTCCTCTTTTCCTTCTCTTTTTTTTTCTTTCCCCTTTATTTCCTACGTGAGATACCCACTTCTCACGCTGCTCTTTTCTTGCGTGGCTACTGCTGCCACTGCTCTTATAGCCGCCGAAAACTGGCGCCGCCACCACGCTAGTCCATCATCATCATCACCCCTTTCTCATCTCTCTCCTCTTTTGGTTTTATCTTTTTAATTTGTATAATTATATATATTAGTATTGGGTTTGGATTTTTATTATTGAAACTTGTTTAATTAGAAATTTATATTTTGATGGTTAAAAACCATAATTTCAGATGATTACACTTGTTTTAATTTTCAGATTTCATGATGTTTCAAGTTAGGGTTTTAATTTATTAAAAATGTGATTTTTGAGGTTTTAATATTAAATAAATTTGGGGCTTTTGTGTTCTAAGTGTTTCTAATTGATAGTTCAGTATAAAGTATGTTTTAATGGGTTTTTGATTAGTTTATATTGCTGAAAATTGGCCCAAAATACTACTTTTGATGATTTTATGAAAAAGGGTGTAATTACCCATTAAAGAGGAGTTTAACTAAGGGTTTTAAAATAATTTTTAGATTATTTTGAGTGATTTAAAGTGAGTTTAAGTTGCTGGAAATGGTGTATACAAGGGTAATTAATGTAGTTTTATTGTCCTCTATGTTGGAGACTTGGTTCGAGAAGTGTTTTAGTGTATACGGCTACTTTAAGAGCTTATTTGAGGTACGTACGTGTACTCAATAGCATGCTAGGATTTATTTTGGTTAATTCCAAACTATTATCATGTTAGGAATTGGTTGGAATTGTTTGATTGAATTGATTTATGTATATTGGATTGGATTCGATGACTTGTTTACGAGGTATGATTAGTTGAATGAATTATTGATTGAAATTAATTATGTTGACATGTTGTATATGGACCACACTTTTATTATTGGCATGTTTAAGGGCTTGTTTGATTAAATTAAAAGTTTAATTCGGATTGGAATATAAAAAGGGAATTTTATTATGATTCATATAATTTTTATTGATGCTATAAGTATGGGAGTTGAGCTAGTAAGTGTCTTAGTACACAGGAAAAAAAAATGCGGTGTCAGTACACTTAAGGTGTTTTAAACACCAAGGGATATGATTTGCTGTGCATTATACGCTTAAGGTGTTATTTAACGCTAGGTAGTTTTAAAGGATTCAACTTTTAATTATTTATGATCACTAATAATTCAAGAATTAAATTGGAATGTTTGATTACTTGAATGACTTCTGTTGATTGATTGTGTTGTGGATTGAGAATCATTGCCGAGTCTAAAATATGTAAATAACGTAAAGTGAAAGAGATTGCGCACCAAAACTCTTGAAACGTATATACCTCGAGTATAAACATATGGGGGGAATTATGTGATTTTATATTTGATCATAAATTCTATTGGGAGTACAGAACGCTGTATTTTACTTTTTATTTTATGCGCAGGACGTCCAATCACTTTCATGTGACATCTATGCCTATCCGGTTAGCTCTCGGAGTAGTTTACCCCAATTCTTTGGGGCATGGATTTGGTGGGAAACCCGTTTGATGCGTAATTAATAAATAAGCAATTTAATTATCTATTGTTGAGTTGTATGATGTATGCATGTAAACGGGTGCAAAAAGGTAAGTTGTGGTGCTAAGATGTATGCATGTTAGCGTGTTTCGTTTACGCTTATGTACTCAGCATTGCCGATTGTGTGTTTGTATGTTTGTTTACTTTAATTTCTTATCAACTTAAAAATGTAAGCTGTAAATTCAAGCTGGAATTTGATAAGAAATTTGATCTAGTAGATTAACAGAGAAAACGAAACTATTGTATTAAGACATTTTTCTATGCTTTAAAGCTAAAAGTGAATTTGCAATTAAAGTAAAAAAACCAAAAACTTAGAAATCATAAAATTGAACAAAATTCACAAAGTTTACTTGTAATTTTAAGAGTTCTCAACATAAATTCAGTAAATTACACAGCAAAATCGATGATTTAGATCAAATTTCAGGCATTATTTCAGATTCGAGTAAATGACGGATAGGAAAGCGAAATTCAATAACAAAATTGCAAATGAGGAAACATATAATTGTAAAAACCCTAATATATCAACTGAAATCACATACTCAAATAAATGATTGGGAAAACCCTAATTTCACAATCAAAAACGCAAAAATTTGATTCAAAATCGAACAAAATCAAAGAAAGCAATGTTAATTACAATTGAGTAAACTAACTTGCTCATAAACTTGTTTGAACAATGCACAAAGATGAGAAGATGAATATTGATGTCGTGCCAAAAGATTAGAGAAATCACAGAAGAAGAGAGAGTTTGCAGGAGGAGAGAGAAAACAAATTGAAGAGAAAGGAAGAAAATTAGCAGCGCATGAGTTAGGACGAATGTCATTCAACACGTAAATTACAAAAATGACCTTAATGAGGCGGGTGGAATGTGAGCCATTAGATTGAACGCGATCAACGGTCTAGATGAGTTCCTAGTTCCTATTATAAACCTAGGTTCTCACATGATTTTGATTATACAAGGATAATAAATTACTTTCATTCATTGAAATTATTTAATTTATACTTATTTAAAATGAGTAACTTTATTATCAATAAGCATACTTAACTTCAAGTGCATATCAGCGCATAACACCGCTTATTGACAAACGAAGTGTATAGGAGGGCAGAAGTGTAATTTACCAGGCATTAGAAAACTTGAATATTCCACTTTATTATGCTAGTGGTACATTTAATACTCGAAAATGTATCACTGAAATCACATTGGTACATTTAATCAAAGTGGTACGTACGTTTTGTACTTTGAATTGTACCACTAGAAAATCAATGTCATCCTATACACTTTTTAAGCACATAGGTGTTATGCACTAATACTTATTCCTTAACTTCTACTTATATCGAGTTAACTTTTATTTATACTAGTATGTGTTGTCGTACCCCGGGCACCGGATTTCCTCTGCAATATATATCCTTGTGCTTTTAAAATCCTTACATTAATTGGCTACTTATATAATAATCATAAAGTAATAATTACTAGATGGAAGCCTATGCGATGCACGGTTTTTTCATCTAAGATTTTTAATTATTTGATTTATTGTATTTATTGATTTCAGACAAAATTACAAAATTTTAATATTCTTTTTTTTTACTATAATTTATAATGAATTTATTAAATATAAATAAATTGTAAATATAATTTTTTTTTCCGTTATATAAATTTTTTAATGTGAAATGATAAATTTTAATAATTTAAATCCTAAATCATTATTCATTGTTTTACCATATCTATTTCGATAGAATCACCAACCTCGTCCACAACCAACCTACTACATCAATGGATAAAAATGTTAGCCAAACTGAAATTGATATAAATTAAATCTTTACATTTATATAAAATAGATCAATATATTTACCAATAAATGAAAAATTATTGCGATATAAAATCAAATTTATGCATTGGAATTTTTTCATCATCTCCAATAACAACCAAAGTCATCCATATATTAAGTATACAATATCTAATCGTATGTCATTGCATAAACAAATAATCGTTTAGTATCCTAAATAAATATAGTGTAACTAATAATTACAAATATAAATTTAAACATAAGATTTAAAAAATTACCCGGACATTGATGACCTAAAACTAACACAAAATTACTAACACAAAATTCGCTTGATGAAGTTTTGTATTGATACAAAATTTTATTTGTGTCGTATGATGTGTTAGATATGCATGTAAAAAAACATTTATTAAATAAAACATAAACATATAATCGTTGAGTATCCCAAATTAATACAATGTAAGTAATAATTAGAAATACTAATTTAAACATAAGATTTTAAAAATTAAGCTAAAAATTACCCGGCCATTGATGACAAAATATTAACACAAAATTACTAAAACAAAATTCGCTTGATGGGGTTTTTTATTGATACGAAATTTTATTTGTGTCGTATGATGTGTCAATTTATAATGGTAGGTATCACAGATTTTAATTTAATTATAATTAACGAACAATTTGTATTTCTTATCATAAATACTATCAAAATTTATCTTATAATGATAAGTATCAAACTTTATTATAAGCGTTTATCATTTAAATATTTTTTACTATATTTTTTTTTTGATTTCTTATACTCGTAGTATTGAATTAATAAATTTCTTTTTTTCTATATTTTTACTTTATTTTTTTCATTAAAATAATTTAATCCGTGGATTATAAACTACGTGGCATTAAAATCTTAGATATATCAAATCTAATTCGTTACTTTTATCTAGGTGGCGATATAATTATTTAATTTAAAAATAAAATATAAATCTTTCTTCTTATTGGTCGAGATAAGTATATTTCTTACGTGGCGCTCCGAATGCTCTCCAAAAATGCCTACTTTATTTATATAATAATTATTATTTTCTCAAAGGCATTATCACTAATGTCTAAATCTATCCACGTTTGAAACATTTGTTGCTTTAAATGTTCATAATCGTATGAGTAATTTAATTTTACGGTTTCCTTGACGTTTAACAACTTGAGTACTCCTAGACTTTATTCAAAACCCTAAATTTGAAAATAAGTGTTCGGCTCCTAGAATTTTACTATTTTTCTTTTATTTTTGAATAATGATTGCCTATTTGGAATTTTAATCCTGGTGGTGATGGCCGATTTGTTATTGAATTTTAAAAGAAATTTTTTATCTATATGCCAAATTTTAAAATGTATCATTGATACAAACATTGTTATGTAAGAGGTGTACATCCCTTTGATTTAGAATATTTTGACGTATAGGATACTACTGATTTTTGTAAGAGCGAAATATATATTACAAAAATATACACTATATATATGAGAAAAATATTTATGTTATTCGAATTTTCAACTCATGGATTAATAATCACTTGACAATATTCATACTTGTAAAACAAATAAACTACCGCTCATAAAGTTGTGGGTTATAATTTTTTAAAGTATATCATAAATGGATTTATTTTAAAGTACTCTTTACTTCTTTAGCACGAATATTTTGATATAAAAACAATAAATTATTAAGATAATAATTATTGAATGTTAAAATTTAATTTTATAAAAATAGGGTTATATATAAATATTGGTGTTTTATAGAAAATAAAGCTCTAAATCAGCAATTTTATCCTAAAAATCTATCCAAATTTTATTGGAAAAAAAAAACTCTAATAAATTTACTTTTTTATCTTACAAAACCTATTGAAAGCTATCCAACATTTTTATCCTACGTGTCATACTAATAATTAATTGTTGCCTACGTGACGTGAAACTTGGCGAAAAGTTAAAACGCCAAGTGTCGCTGTCTTGTGGCTTGACTAAAAGTCCGGGCAATGACCCGATTGTTGATAAAATTTTAAAATAACTTTTTTGCTTGAATGTTAAATACGGCACATAATCCATTTTTGTAATACATTGTATTTAGACATACAATAACATATCACCTATTTAAAAAATAATGTTATTATTAATTTTTTAAATAAATTAAATATTTTATAAATTGATCTTATTTTAAAGAATTTTTAAAAACGAATTTTATGATGAAAATAGAACCGAGTTAGAAACATCTCCAATGGCAAGGTACAACATATTGTAGTTTGTCTTGCCACATCAGATTTTTAAACTACAAAGGTTTCAAGCTACAAAGTTCCACATTGGTTGGCTACAACACTTTGTAGCTTGCCTCATCAAACAGTTGTTTTTTTTTTTTAATGTTTAATATTTTATTAAAATTATTGGATAGTATAATGATTTTTTATTTACTACTCGTATATCATAGATGATTGTGGATGTAGAAAAATTAAAATGTTTTAAAAGAGCGTGATTGAGATAATACCCAAAAAAAAAAAAAAAAACTTAAACATATCACATATAAATATAGTATATTTTATCTACTACTCCGTAGCATTTTGCATGCCAAACAATTTTACACACATAGTATTCCAACTGCATTATTTTTTAAATTAAAAAAAAAGGTATTTCCTTCAAATTTTCAAGTAGTATTGCTCAAGTGAATTGAAGCAGGTCTTCCAATGTTGTTCCAATGGTCAAGATATTGCTTTGATATTTTTTAAATTTGCAAGCAAGTCCCTGTAATAAACTATTGGAGATGCTCCAAATATTTATTAAAAGTTATTATTAATTTTGTATATATGAAATAAAAGAAGTATATCGATAATAAAACTCTATACAACATTTTTATCTAAAAAAAAATCTATTCAAAATTCGCTTACTTAGCATCATATGTGTCACAATAAAATCTATTTGTCGCCTACGTGGCGCGACACTTGGCGAAAAACTAAAATGCCAAGTGTTGTTGTCTCGTGGCCTGGCTGTGAGACCGACTTTATTTATAAGTGACTAGTTTTGTGCCCGGGCGATGCCCAGATTGTTGATAAATTTTTGGGCTTGAATGTTAAATACGGTCATATAATCCCTTTTTGATAATGCTAGATATTTAGACATACAATATTATATCGCTTATTTATATAATAATTGTACTTTATGTACTTTTGTTTGTAAATAGATGTCTATGTAATTATAGACTTGAAATTAATTTTATTGAACTTAAATTATTTTTACCGAACTGAAATTATTTAATTTTTACCAAACTAAAATTATTTTTACTAATTAAAACTTATTTTAATTAATTCATTTTTAAAAATAAATTAAATATATGATGAATGGATCTTATTTTAAAGAACTTTTTAAAACAAATTTTATGATAGAATTAGAACTGAGTTATAGGATATTTAAAGGTTATGATTAATTTTGTATATGTGAAATATTAGAAGTATATCAATAATAAAACTCTATAGAACATTTTTATCTTAAAAAATCTATCCAAAATTCTCTTCCTTACCATCATATGTGCCACAATAATATCTATTTGTCGCCTACATGGATCGACACTTGGCGAAAAACTGGAATGCCCGGTGTCGCTGTCTCATGACCAGCTTTATTTATTAGTGACATGATATGATATGATTGGGTCGAAAAACATTTATGGCAAGTTTACAACAAATGTACACTATTATTGTTAAAGGTTTTAAAAACTGATCCAACCTGGAAAAAAAAAACCGCTTCAGATTTCGACTTATATGTACAATATAATTTATCATGACTCGACTTTAATATAAATCCGACCCAACTCGACCAAACCTCATCAAACTTTATCCGATTATTCGAATTGACACCTCTAATTATAGTATGCTTAATAGGATGCTTGATATTTTTAAAGTGTGTATATGTAATTCAATTTAAAGGACATTAAATCATTGTCAAGCAATTGTCATTACTAATCCAAAGGACTTTAGATCATTGACAAGCATTTGTCATTAGTACAATAGCACTTAATTTAGCATATGAAAAATGTTTTATGGGTCCTAAAGCTTACAAAACCACGCATATCTTACCTTCAAAAGGAGAAAAGACAGAGACTACATATACAAATTATACAATTGATACAGAGGTCACAATCACACATTAGTAAATTTTTTTTTAAAGGGTACGGTCACAATAAGTAGCGTTACTAGCTATTTCGTATTCACTACGTACTATATATACACCAAAGCTCAAAGATAAAGGGCTAAAGGCCATTTAATTAGTTACTTTGAGTTCTTGTTTCTTCTTTCCTTCCTTCTCTAAAACAATGGCATCAAACAGCAAAGTATTGATCATTGGAGCAACGGGATGCATTGGAAAATTCATCGTCGAAGCAAGTGTTAAGAGCGGACACCAAACTTTTGCTCTTGTTCGGGAAGAAACCTTCTCTAAAGTGCATACACAAGAGTATTTTAAGAGCCATGATGTGGAAGTTCTCATTGTAAGTCAAAATTCTTAGCTAATTAATTTCTTGTACTTCCATCTCGTTTTTGTTGCATCTTTACCACTCCTGCACAAGGTCGTTCCTGACTTTTTATAGGCCATATGCAGAATTAAAAATAAGGGCCTAAAAGAAAATTGTACACTAAATTAATGTAATTGTTAGGAAATAAGGGTATAATTGTGTATGATTAATGCAGAACAAGTCAATGAAAAATAAGAACGAGAAAAGCAATAAAGAAGACGAACAAAAAACACACGGATTTATGTGGTTCGATCAAATTAGACCTACATCCACGGGTGGGGGATTCGAGAGCTTCTTCAGTATAATGGAGAAAGAACGAGAGAATAATACAAAGAGTCCTAAATCTAATGGCTCAAAAGGTATGGTCTAATTGATCAACTAAAGGGTTTTCTTATAACACAAGGAAACTCTAATAAAAACCCTAAATTGTTCCCCAAGTATACTCAAATAGTCGTCATTAGAAAAGATATAATTTTAGGCCAGGAAATATCCCATAAATTATCCTAGAAAAACCAAACTACCGAGCTATAGCTCGAGCCTGGCGCAAGTCTTCATAGGGCCGAGCTATAGCTCACAACCTTGTCGCAACTTAGCTTCGTTAGGTCTTCGTAAAACGGCCATAAATTTCTCGTTTCTTATCGACATTGGGCATATGACCTACCGTTGGAAAGCTCTTGAAACAAGCTATCACCTCCAACTTGAATCATCTCAAAATAACTTGTAGTTTTAGAGATATCTGCATTCAAATTCATCCCTACTAGATTTCGAGTCACACTTTAACAGTAACTGTAGGGAATTTTTCAAACTCTTATTGAGCCCTACCGTGGTCCATGCTTTTAGGCATGGCGGCGTTCCAAGGAAAAGAAGCCAGAGAAAAAGAGTCGCCAACAAGTTTTAGGAACTTGTAAACCGTTTACGGGTGTGAAGGTTACACTCCATTCACGATCACGGAGATCGCTAACTCCATAGTGGTCCGGAACCATGCTGGATTTTCGGGGATGATTGTATGAATCCAACCTAAAACAGATTGAACCCGCCCTAAATAGGCCTCTACTCAATTCTTATGATATTCAAGTGCGCTTTTCGATCAACATACATACATCAAATTAATCCTAAACCTGTTTAATCTACGTTGGTTGATTATTAATGCACAATCAAATCTAATATTAGTGATCACTTGAATTAAAGTCATATTAAGCCTAAATTCAATTATTAATTATCTTATTAGCTTAGGCGTGATTTCAAGCACAAATTCCCTTTGAACATGCAAAATGGGGCGTGATCAAGCAATAATAATAAATCATGAATAATCAAGCAACATATGATTAATACAACAATCATCATCATAACAACATCCTCAAAACATCATTAATAGTAAGATCCTAGGCATGATACTAAACGGATTAATTACAAATCCTAGAACGTCACTAATAACAAATCAAAGCGTTATTCTAAACATGATACTACAAATCATAACAAGCATCCTAAACATGATATTAGGAATTAAAATAACATCCTAAGCATGATACTAGGAATTAAAATAACATTCTAAGCATGATACTAGGAATTAAATTAACATTGCAAACATGATTTCTACTCCAAAATCAAAGGAATAATAATAAGGTAATTGAATTACTCACTTTGATGCCTCAACCTTCTTGCTATTAAAACAATACACACGTTAGTAACTTCGGGAAAGTTAAATCAATAAAGTAAATAAATCAAATATGAATTGAAATATAGATTTGGGACCAAACCCTCGTAACTATCAACCTTTCAAGTCGAGGTCGAAGGCAACCTCGAGTATGGTTTGGAGTATTTGAATCTCGCAAAGGAGGTATTGTGGATGATTTAGATGTATCAAGGATGTGTTTAGGCTAAGAACATGGATGATTGATAATGATTGGAGCTAGGTGATTATAGCTTATGATTGATGGTTCTAGCTGATTTGGGAAAACGACCTCTATTTATAAGAAAAAAAGAGAGTCGAACGATAAAAAAAGATCAGAATTTGAAACGGAATAAAACAGGTTTCATCGCGACGCGATAGAAGTATCGCAACGTGACAGAGTCTATCGCGGTACGATAAAAGTATCGCGGCGCGATAGGACTATCGCGGCGCGTTGGTTCTGTTGTCCTGCGATGATTTATAAAGATAAACAGTCGTATGGAATTTCATTTCCAATAGAATTGGGTTAACAAAATTTATCCGGACGTCTTTTAATTTGATCGGGATAAGGACTATCATAAGAGAAGTTTTATTCGGCTTCGAACTCTTTTAATCTTTATCTTTTTCGGAAAGGATAGAGTATAACCTTTTAGAGGATTCTAGAAGCTCCTAATGAATCCTAACGGGTTTAGGATTGGGAATATGGTATTTGAACCCTCGCATGATCATTGGGTTGTAGGTAAGGTGGATCTAGGCTCGGTTTGGGCTTGATTTAGGATTTTGGCCATAACTTATTCATTTTAAGTTGGACTTGGGCATATAATACATCGTTGGAAAGTTCTTTTCAAGCCCCATTCAAATAAACAATAATAGGATCGGGATTCTGGACCAAAATAATCTTGTTTAGACGTTTTTTATAAGTTGGACACGAAATGAATGATTTTAAGGATACGAAATAAATGATTTTGAATTAAAACATTTTAATAAAGGTTAAGGACATGGTCAAGGCTTAAGGAGACTTCACGAGACTCTTCAACTCTTTACCAAACTCGTTAATCAAAACATGAAAGGTACTCATCACTGGGTTGGTTTTTGGGGAGACACAATCAGATGTCTACAGTAACATATATATAATAAGTTCAAAAAACATACTCCATATTAATATTGACAAGTAGCTTTTTTTTCAAATACTAAGCCATTAATCTAGTTAATTACGTAGTACGAAGTATTACAAAGTAAATAAGAATAACACATGTTTCATTGTAATTTTTTTAAGATAAGATGAAGGACTTTATCAAACCAGCACTTCCCACAGGTTAAGTCATTCCACCTCCGTATGTAGGTCAATGCTGGCTTGAGAGTAAAGGGAGGAGGTAAGGGAATCCCCTTACTCCTAAGCGAATGTAATTGGTGGGGCTCGAACTCGTAAATGATTCTCCGAAAAACGTACATTTTTAATCTTTGAGTCACAATGTAGGGAGACATTTATGATCATGAAAGCCTTTTGAGAGCAATGAAGAAAGTGGATGTGGTAATATCAACTGTTGGTCATCGTTCTCATTCTAACATACTTATACAAGATCAAAGGAAGATAATTGCAGCCATCAAAGAGTGGTAATATCAAGGTATGTACGTATGTCATTTAACTCATAACCCTTAATGACTTAGGATTTGTTTATTTCACCTTATTTTTGCTGAACTGAAATTATTTTTGTTGAAATTAACATATTTTTACTAAACTAAAATTAATTTTTGAGCCTTAGTGTATAGCAGGGGCAGAGGGAGAAGGGTACAAGGGGGGACACTTATCCCCCCACTGTAAACTCTCTCTTTTTTTTTTTTTTTTTCGTTTAACTCCCAAATTGTAATTGTTTGATCCATAATTTTAATTTTTTTTTCGGAAGAAATATTGTTTATAATTTCAATTGTATGATATGATAATTGAATTATTAGTTTTTTTCTCAATTTAATTATGACATGTCAAATGTTCACAAAATTCAAACGATTCTAAGATAACGAGAAAACTACCTAATCTTTGACAATTCATGTTTAAAAGTATCCCAAGAAAATAATCCTCTTAATTTAGTTTCCCACAAACTTAAAAAAGTAATGTTGAACTAAGTGGTTCAAGTACTAATAAGTACCACTAGAAGAGGAAGAATTGATATATATAATGTCTAACTTGTTCCTCATGACCCGAATAAAAAAGAGGAAGAGTAAACATAATACTTCCTTTGTATTTTTTTTTATCGCATCACTTACTACTTTAGGAAGTTTACTTATTATTGCATCATTTCCTTTTTAGGATAAAAAATATCTATGTTCACACTGCAAATACCCAACATACCCTTACTTTTTATTTTATCTTACATTACATGGACAATTTTGTATTTTTACGTTTCTCTCTCTTACTTTTTTCCACTACCAAATTTTGCCTCCAAAACCCTATGATGCAATTAAAAAAAAAACGGAGGAAGTAGATTATACCACAAATCAAAGAAATGATGTGAGGAGAGTTTATATTCTCAAAAAACCTTGCCAATCAGGCAACCACAAACCCATAATTCTCCGGCCTCATAGACAAGTGTCCAATTTATTAATTTTTTCATTTTTTTTTGGTTTGTATAACCAAAATATTTTGGATAATATTTAACTATCTTTATGTTAAAAAAAAAATAAAATAAAATAAATTGCTGCATTTTTATAAAATTATACAATGTTTATTTGTCCCCCCGATATGAAATTTCTGGCTCCGCTACTGGTGTATAGTAGACTAACAATCACATTTAAGTCCAATCCTACATACACATACAAATTAATGGCCGAAAATTTTTATAGAAGACTAACAATCACATTTGATGATACACTATTTTACTAGCAGCTTATGTTTTCAGAGATTCTTGCCATCAGAATTTGGCATGGATGTTGATAGAGTTCACGCTGTTGATCCTGCTCAGAGTTTGATTGAGGCTAAGTCTCAAATACGTCGAGTAATTGAAGAAGAAAATATCCCTTACACTTTCATTTGTTCATACTACTTTGCTCGTACTAGCATCCAAAACTTATTTCAGCCTGAGCTTGAAGCTCCTCCAAGGGACCGAGTACATATATTAGGTGATGGAACATCAAAAGGTAAAGAGCATTTATACTACTTTCAGTCTTTCACATACAAATTATGTGCATGCTCAAAAGATGATGTTAAGTTCACATCCTATTAGAAGTAGGTGAATCATATATATCATACTCGTCAAAATATTCTTTCCATCTTATAATATAGTGCCTATATTTCTATTTTTATGGTTAAACTTTAAAAACTTTGATCACATATTCTCATTAGTAGAGACATGAGATATCATTAGATATATCTCAATTGTGTAGTTTTATAATATTACAATTTTATAATTTTTTTTAATCTGTAATTAATAATTGTTAGGAATATAAAGATATGAGATATCGGAATATGTGTGATATATTTTCCGTAGATATAATTAGGAGAATAATATATTTAGAATATATATGTTAAGATATTATTTAGTGAATATATCTTATACGAAGTATATAGTTATGGTAGTATGTTTTTTAGGAAGATTGTTTACTATCTTATGTTCGTAGGTTTTGTATAAATACTCTGCCTATTGATGAATAATAAATCAAGCCATTCTATTAACTCTATCTCCCCTAAATTTGTCATGCTATCAAAATCGGGTTAGATCTTAGGAGTGTTCACAAATATTTTCCTCCCTACCGGTCAGTTAGAAAATTAAACCCACCGGTGAGATAAACCTTTAGCGAAAAATATAATTTTAATTTGTCAATAATGTTGATGTTCAAAAACGCATGACAAGGGATATTAAAAAAAAGATCGTTATTATCTCCTAATCGAACAATTTCCTAACCTAAAACTACACCATGCGTGTAAAGCGGCAAGTTAGGGTCATTCACTAGGACGACTAAGGGACAGCAATATATGCTAGTGGAACAAGCTAGGTCGAAGAGCGAATTGGAATGATAATTTAACAACTATAAAAGGATTAACAAAGAGAACAAAAGCACTAGGGAAAAGGGGATCAAGGTGTACACAAAACTATCAAATAATTAACAATAATTTTATTCATCAAATTGGTATCAAGAGATAATTTTACTACATAGGTCACTCTCAGACACTCTAGACAATTGAATACATACATACTCTACCTAATTAGCTCACTCCAGCACAACTGGTCAAAGATAGCTATTAATAAGTTAAATTAAATACCTTAGAAACCGCCTTACCCTTTCCATAACCCGTTAAACAACCCCCTCCCTTCCTCAACCCTCAAAAATCGCCCTCATCCTTCCCCCTCCCAGAAATCGGTACCCCTGGTTGATTTCGGGGTATGGGAAGAGAGGGGGGGGTAGTTTTCGAGGGGTTGGGGAAGGGAGGGGGGTTGTTTTTCGGGGTGGGGATCGTAAGGCGGTTTTCGGGGTGGAGGGAATAGTGGTCGGGATGTTTTGGGGGGTTGGGGAAAGGGAGGGAAGTTTTAGTGGGCCAAGGGGTGGTCCGGTGGGGGAAAGGGAGGGGCTGGTTTTTTGATTATTTTTTTTAAAAAATATTATTATTTTATGAACCATTTAGGGTTTGACACGAGTCAAATCACTTGTTAATAATAGGTCGTTGACTTTTATTGACCATTCATGGCTTGTTAGAAAAAAAAAAAGCCCCCCAAATTTGATATTATTATAAAATAATCGAAAGTTGGGATTATTTAAAGTAAATGACTTAGAGTCAAGATTATTAAAATCAATTTTTCCACTGAAAAACCGACCCCGCCACCATTCCTTCCCCTTCCCCTACTACCAAATCCAAATCCAACCCCAACCCCAAAACCTCTCCCCGCCTTTTCCCCACGCTTAAAACTACCCAACACCTCATCTCCCACCCTCCCCCCCAACACCTCATCTCCCACCCCCAAAACTTCCCCCCCTCGGCTCCCTTCCCCCGCCCTATAAATTGCTCCCCTCCCTTACCCCAACTCCTGAAACAACCGCCCTCTCACTCCCTTCCCCCATCCTTGAAATGTTGTTATTTTTTAAAAAAGACTGAAAACTTTCATGCCAAAGGTCATAGTATTCATGACAAATTTTTCTAAAATAGAAACACTTCTTATAATAAAACTAAAAGGAAATAAAATAGAAAATTGAGAAAAACAAGGAATAAGTATTAACTAAAACTGAAAACTTAAACTATAATATTAAAAAATAAGAAATATAAAATAAATTATGAAATTAAGCTGTAAACTATTAAAATTAAAGTTACGAAAACACTCCACTCATAGGGGAAGACAAATAAAAAGAAAAATGAATATAGGAGAAATGAAGATTAAAACGAGATAATTATTAGAATATAAACAGACATTTGACCGTAGAAATAACATATATGTTGATTATCAACACGCCTTGTAAACCGCATAAAATGAAATGGCTTTATATTATGGGACATAGGGAGTATATGTCAATTAAGTTACACATATTACCTATTTTTTTTTTCTTTGAATTTACTCGTATTCTTTTTTTAAATGTTTCTTTTTAGTTAACATGTTTCTTTTGTCACGTTTGCCAATGGACAACTTCAACCATACATATCTTTAATTACAGATAAGCAAAAATTATGAAAAGTTGATATTTTGAAAATATATATTGTGATGAATCTAACAAGATCCCACATGACTATATTTTAAATTATGTATAAAACACAAAACATGGTCAAAGGGGAGTGTGTAAATATATAATAGTGCTAAAGTCAAAATGTGTCAACTAAAAAAAAACAGAGGTAGTATTATTTTTAGAAATGGAGTCCACCACTTTTAGGCTATGTTTAGTTTAACTTGTCTAGAATTAATCCGATTTAGATCAGAACGAATCAGACCAAATTAGATCAGATCAGATCTTTTTATTTGCGTTTATTTAACGTTGAATATTTTTATTTTCGTACTTTAAAAATTTATGAAAATTTCATATTTGAAAAGTACATATTAATACGAATCAAATGACATTGACATTTTTTAAAGTTTTGTCATGTGAACCAAATACATACCTTACTAGCTCTTACATATAATATTTTTTTAATTAGTTGTTATTTTCATATCTTACTTTTTCCGGCTTCCCTAATTTAAAGGTTGTTCTTGGTTTCCTTGAATAGTGAAGTGCGTAAATTAAAAAGAAACAAAAAGAGTAAAAACTACATACGTACTAGTAGGTAAATAAGATAGATGTTGGTTCATTTTGCTTCAGTTTTTATTACATTGATTAGCATATAATCATTTTCACTTTGTCAATAATGTAGGAATTTATAACATGGAAGAAGATATTGCCATGTATACTATCAAAGCAATAGATGATCCAAGGACCTTAAACAAGATCCTTCACATTAGACCCCCACCAAACATCTACTCTTTCAACGAGCTTGTGTCTTTATGGGAGAATAAACTTGGCAAGAAGCTTTGTTTCGGTTGAAAACAATGGGACCTTGCCGAAGGTCCGCTGAAATGGAGAAGACTGGATTCGGTCCAAGTTGTGTTGGGCCGAAGGTTTCCTGCACAGTGAACACACGTAAACTAGCCTCGGGGGTGTTTCCGAGGAAGGCCCCTCCGATGCTAAAGTCAGTACAATGTGTAAAAGGAAGACACTATGCAAGAGAGTTTGTAGCTTGAGGCTTTTGTGGAATATTTCTGAATGCAAGAATGAGCATATGAATTGGAATATGAATCCCCTGTGAATCTGTCAATATGATGGCTTTTATACCTCATCATATATGGAGAGGTTGGGCTTTAGCCCAATTGGCTTACTTTGTGGGCTGACCTTTGACTTTTGAGCAATTGGAGAGTTGAACCTTGACCTTGGGCTTTTAATTGGATCATTTAGTGCTTAGGCCCAATTTTGACTAAATTGGACCCAAACAACTTGCCCCCCAGACCCGATTTGGAAGGATGACGGGTCGGGTTTGATTTAATTCAGAAAAGGAGGGAAGTAAATGATTTAATTGATCCAAAAATTTGAATTTAAACCGTAATTAATGAGATAACAACGGTTAATGATTTGCGGAAGTTGGACGGATAATGGGCAGTTTAATCACAAGACATGTGTTTAATGGTTACTTAGTGGGTATTTAAGAGAAATTAAAGCACAGACTCTTCGTATCCCGTACCTGGAGATATAAACAGAGGCGCGTCATTCTCCTCACTTATTCACCAACACAAACCCAGAATTCTTCGAGAGAGAAACCAAGAACCCGCATCAAAACTTCGCAAATTCCCCGAGCATTGAGCTTAGAAACTGAGACTTGCCACTACGAACTCGTAAATCGGCAACTTTCGCTTCAGATTAAGGTAAATTCCTTTGATTTCAGTTTATTTTTCTTCGAATTCGAACTCCTTCCCCCTTTCTTTCGACTTTTCTCTTCGAAATAATCCATGGCAAGAGGAGTTAGAGGTAGAGCCCGTGCTCCAAGAAGAGCAAGACCGATTCCCGATCCTAGGAACAGGATTGGGACCTGGAATGGTCAAAGGCCGGAGTCTGACCCTGCTGATGGGATTAGGGCGACTCCCCTTTCCTCGGCTCCTCCTCAAAGAACGGATGAGCCGAGTGCTTCTGGACGGGATGATGAAATTCCCGCTGTCCTTTGGGATATCCTCCCTGGGTTTTCAGAGTGGGAGAATGCCGAAGTCGTTTCGGCCATGATAAAGAACCGCCCCTACTCATGGTGGGTAGAGAACGCCGATCAATATCGATTTGCCGAGCAAATTGAGTTGCATTACGACATTTTTGAAGCTGATGGATATTGGTGCCGAATGCCCTCAGCATCCGATAGAATCCATCGTCCACCCCCGGGGTATGTGGGGGTGTACACGAGACAGCTTCAGTATGGGCTGAGGTTCCCTTTGGACGTTTTCGTCCGAGACTTGCTGATCCATTACAACATTTCCCTATGTCAGCTAACCCCCACCAGCATCCGAAGGGTGATGACATACTTATGGGTCTGCAAGTTCTTCAAATACGTGCCGAATCTGCACTGCTTCAGAAAGCTCCATCGGCTAGTGCCAAATATTCAAAGTGGGCACGGAAGCCATGGTTCTGGGTGGTATCGGATTGAGTCCCGGCCCCAATATTTGACCATGTGGCCAAATGACTCTTCAGACAAGGACTGGAGAGGTCAATGGATTTGGGTTAGGGCACCCACAGATCCGGGACACCCTTGCGTCTTCAGCGCTCCCCGGTACTTAGCTGAGCCTGATCCCGAAATGGGAAGTCTAGGTCCCCCCGCAGATAACGGGGTGGATCCGAACCTGGATCAGCAACATATCTTCGGCAAGCTGCCGAACCCGGGGGGAAGTGGTCGAATGCAGCATATCCCGGAGACTTGGCTCCCCGATACGCATTACGTTTTCCAAGAGAACATGCTAGCAGCTGTTGGCCTCAGCCGAAAGTTTAAGGATGGTAAGCTTCTTCGGCTGGGGCCGAGGCTTTTTAACTACCTCTTTTTCTTCTCTCGCTTTGCTTTTTTTATGCTGTGCCGACATATCTAAGCTAAACTTTTTCCCTTTCCTTTTTTCAGAGCGGGACGAGACCAACGTTGGTATTAACTACGCTCGTCTTGGTGTTAACCGAGAGCGAGTTGTAACTGAACGGGCCCCGTCTATCACTGAGCCGAGGCATAGGGAAGTTCATCTGGATTCTTCCCACTTCCAAATTGAGGCTGTTGCTTTGTATCAGAGGCAGAAGCCTTGGTGGAAGAAGAGAGACCCTTGGTTTCAGCTGCTGAACGAAGAAGCTGAAGCTGCCCGCACAGCCGAAGAGGTTGCACGGGTACTTGAGGCTTGCGAAGGAGGAGAAGGGTCCTCCAGAGCTGCTGAAGCCGAAGCTGCAGCTAGAGCAGCTGAAGAAGACGAGGCTTTGCTGAAAACCTCGGTGAGCTTTCAGACAACTTTTCTTCTTTTTTTTTTTTTTTTTTTTTTTTTACTCACATTCTTCTTCCCCCCTGTCTGTTACAGTCTGAAGAGAGTAACAGACACAGAGAAGGCAAAGCTCCTGTTCGTCCCGAAGACCAAATACAAGAGTCCTCAGACTCAGATATGGACGAGCAGCCCCTTCTAAAAAGGCGCCGAAGGATGGCCATCATCGGCCCTCATGACTTTCAGCAGAGGCCGATGACCATCGGCGTCGCAATAAGGGAACCTGAGGAAGGCAATGGATCGCCGAGGGTTCCCCAGCCAACACCCCAATCTCCTCAATAGACCCCTCCGCCACCTCCTGAGATGGAGGTGGATCAGAGAACTCCCGAACCTAAGGGAGGGGTCCAAGAAGAAATCAAGAAGAGTGCTGCTGAGCACGAAAATAAAGATGCCGTGATGTCCAGTGCTGAGGGCTTCACGGCAGATATCGCAAGAGAGGTTGAGGCTTTCGTCCTCACCCCTGAAGAAGAGGAGGTCATAGTAATTGACTCCTCTGAGAAGGACGATGCTGAGGCAACCAAAGCTAATCAAGCTCCATCGTCGTCCTTCCCTTCTTTCCAGACTCTGCATTCTGGAGAAATGGGTTTCTCGGCCCCCCGAATTCCAATCCCAGATCACATCTGGGACCTCATATGGGGTCAAAACCGAGAAGGAGCTGCAGCCTACTTCGGCAATTTTGCTGGCATGTCCGAAGTAGACAGGGCAAGGATCTGGTCGCTGAAGGCCACTGCTGGGATGGGCGAATCCAGCAGATCAGTTCCTGACCCAGCCAGGTCTAACCAACTGCTGATGATGCAGGTAATTTTCCTTCATTTCCTCCGAAATTCAGCTCTTCATATATATATATATATTTTTTTTTATTTATTATTTTTTTGTCTTCCTGTTTTCAGTTCGTGCACAATCAGACTCTCACTGTAGAGCTGATAGATACCCTACAAGATAGGGTAGACGCTGCTGTGCACGAAAAGAAGGTGGCTGAAGAGGAAGTTAAGCTTGCTAAGCTGAAGCAAGCAGCAGCTGAAGAGAAGCAGCAGGAGGTTGAGGAGTACGGTAAAAAAGCTGCCGAAGCCCTGAAAACCTTCTGCGATGCTATGGAGAAGGAGGTTTTTCCCCCACTGATGGAAGGGGAAAAATTCCTCCAGGAGCATATGGGAGTGGACGTCTCCAAATTCAAGGCTGCCATTGAGAGCCGAATTCAAGAAGGAACTGCTGCACAAGCTGAAGTGCAGCAGCGTCTAGAGGCTCTTGAAGCCAGCCGAATGGCTGCTGAAGAGTTGCTCCTGGCCAAAGACGTCCAACTCTCAGAGGCTGCTGCTGCTGCTGAAGCTCAAAGAGCTAAATTCCAAAAGGCTGAGGATCAATTGCTGATCCAGAAAGTTGAAGTGGCCCAAGCTCAGACAAAGGCTTCCCAAATTCAGCAAGAGCTGAATGAGCTGAAAGGTTCCTCCTCCCAAGTCGCTGATGAGCTGAAGAAATCCAAGGAAGACTTGGAGGAGACCCAGAAGAAGCTGGCTGATGCTGAGGCTTTACTCAAAGTCCGTGTTTATACCCAAGAGGAATATGAGATGGGTTTCAGAAACGGATTCCGAGTATGCCGAAGAGTCTGCCTTCATGCTGAGCCGAAACTGGACTGGTCTAAATGTGCTGAGTGGGTCCAGAATCCCGAAGACCCTCACATGAAGTATGCAACTCCAGCTGAAGCTGAAATTCTTAAGGCTGAGGAAGCCGAAGAGGAAGCTGAAAGACTGGAGTTGGAAGCTGAGCAGAGGGAAAGGGAGGCTCGGCAAAGTGCAAAGCCCGCTTCTTCTGCTGCTGGGGCTGAGGCCACCATGGGGCTCAACGCTGATCAGTCTGATCCTCCGGCTGAAGCATAGGAACTCGGGCAGTTGTCTTCAGAATCTTGCGGTTCATCATGTGCTTAACTTTAGACTTGCCGCTTTCTGAGTTTTTTGCCTTGTTTTTTGCTTCAGCTTGCCTTGTCGTACAGCAGTTTTATTTTTTTGCTTATGTACGTATTTCGGCAGCTGTTATTTTCCGCTTGTGGGCGGCTGCCGATACTGAATTATTGAACTTGTAGCTCAATTTTTGAGAAATATTAATCTAATGCTCTTTTCTTCAGTTGCTTTACTTTTGAATGCTTTACTGTTTCTTTTCTTCAACTCTGCCGAACATAGTTGTACTGAGTGCTAGTATGACTTCAGCTGAATAAGCAATTTCTGAACTTCTTCAAAATGGGTATCCGAAACACAGGGCCAACTGAAGGCAATGCTTCTGGGATACAAGTCTTACTGAAGATTGACTGTCTGAAAGTTGGATATCCGAAACACAGGGCCAGCTGAAGGCAATGCTTGGGATATTAGCTTTCTGGGACTAACCTCTTTAGAACAGGTCTTACTGAAATTTGACTTCAGCCGAAAGACCAGCGTTCTTAAAGAAGACGCATATCCGAAACACAGGGCCAACTGAAGGCAATGTTTCAAATAATGGCTTTCTGGGATACAAGGCTCAGTTAAGGCAATATCCCAGAATTGTCCATGGACTAATGTCTTTGGAGAACAGGTCTTACTGAAGTTTGATTTCAGCTGAAAGACCAGTGTTCTTTAAAAAGACGAGTTTTGTAAGCCATCTGAAACCCAGTTACCCGAAGGCGAAGGTTTCAGACGAGGCTGATTTAAAAATTTTTAACTGTTGCTGTTATCCTTGATTTTCTGTTTATCTTTGAAAAATGGATACCCGAAACACAGGGCCAACTTAAGGCAATGTTTCGGATAATGGCTCTCTGGGATACAAGGCTCAGTTAAGGCAATATCCCAGATTTGTCCATGGACTCATGTCTTTGGAGAACAAGTCTTACTGAAGTTTGACTTCAGCTGAAAGACCGGTGTTCTTTAAAAAGACAGGTTTTGTCAGCAATCTGAAACCCAGTTACCCGAAGGCGAAGGCTTCAGACGAGGCTGAATAAAAAACCCTTAAAGAGTAGATAGAACAAAGAAAATTTTGAAAGGATAAAAAGTTGTAAATATTTATATAAATGGCGGCTCCAAGGCCTTTCATTAGTTCAAAATGTACTTACAAAGATTGTTCTGCCTCGAAGGGTTTACACATGGTATTTTTTCAGTACATCAGCGTTCCAGTGATTCTTCAACTCAGTTCCATCCAACTGTCGAAGTCGGTATGTCCCTGGCTGAAGCTCATCATATATTTCGTAAGGTCCCTCCCATGTAGCTGAGAGCTTCCCATGGATTCGGCCTTTCTGAACTGCAGCAGCATTCCGAAGGACAAGATCTCCAATTTTGAGAGGCCTTGCATGGACCCTTCGGTTATAAAATTTGCTGACTCTCTGCTTATAGGCGGCCATTTTATCTCGAGCTGAGTCTCTTACTTCGCCGAGGAAATCGAGAGATTCCCTCATCAGTCGCTCATTCTCAGCCGAGAAATGGTGCACTCGAAGGCTCTCAGAGCCAATTTCCACTGGAAGGACGGCTTCGGCACCATACACCAGTTCAAAAGGTGAGTGGCCCGTTGCCTCTTTTTCAGTTGTCCGAAGGGACCAAAGGGTTCCAGGGAGCTCCTCTAGCCATTTGGACTTTTGATCTTCCACCCTCTTCTTGAGGGCATTTAAGATCTGTTTATTTGCTGCTTCGGCTTGTCCGTTACTTTGCGGGTGGCATACTGCTGAGTATGCCAGTTTGATGCCGAACTGATCTGTATATCGCTTCAGCGGTAAGTTATCAAATTGCCTCCCATGATCGAAGACAAATACTCTCGGGATGCCAAAGCGAGTGATGATATTCTGCCAGATAAATTTTCTGACAGTTTGCTCTGTAATGTTCGAGGCTGCTTCGGCCTCGATCCATTTACTGAAGTAGTCGACACCAACTATCAGCCATTTTTTCTGGTACACAGCCTCTGGGAATGGTCCCAGTATATCCAGTCCCCATTGGGCAAACGGGAGTGGATTAAGGATCGGCTGAAGATCCCTTGCTGGCTGATGGATAACTGGAGCATATTTTTGACATTTTTCGCATTTCCGAACCAGCTCCTTAGCATCTGCGATCATGGTGGGCCAGTAATATCCGGCCCTCAATGCCTTGTGGGCTAAGGTTCTTCCCCCAATGTGGTTCCCACAGATGCCGAGGTGAATCTCCCGCAGGATATAATCTGCATCTGTTGGTCCCACGCATTTCAGCAATGGGGCTGAGAAGGACTTTTTCAGAAGTTCCCCCCTGAAGACAATGAACCTAGAGCTGGTTCTCTTCATTTTGGAGGCCAAAGCTTTGTCCTCAGGAGTTTCTCCCCGAAGCTTAAAAGCTAAAATGGGTTCCATCCAACTAGGCTCTGGGTCGGCGCAGCACACTTCAGGTGCTTCGTCGACACTTCTTACTCGACGCACTTCTACATATACAGACCTGTTCAGCTCGGTAAAAGATGAACTAGCAAGTTTGGAGAGTGCATCGGCCTGAGTATTCTGACCCCTTGGGATCAGCTGAACCTCAAAAGTTTTCAGCTCTGCAATGACTGATTTGATCTTGGCAAGATAAGCTATCATGGAGGGCTCTTTGGCCTCATAGCTGCCACTGATCTGATATGCAACTAGCTGAGAGTCTGTTTTTAAGCAGACATGATCGGCTTCCAAGGAGATGCATAATTGTAGGCCGGCGATTGCTGCCTCATATTCGGCTTCATTGTTCGAGGCCTTAAAAGAAAATTTTAGTGCATACTCGAAGGATTTGCCTTCGGGAGAAGTTATCACTAATCCTGCCCCCGAACCGTTTTCGGTGGAAGACCCATCCGTAAACACGGTCCAGACTTTCTTTTCGCTGTCCAGCACTTCTTGGTATGAGCATTCGGCCAAGAAATCCGCCAGGGCTTGAGCCTTAATGGCAGCCCTCGGACGGTAGCTGATGCTGAATTCGGTGAGCTCAAAAGCCCACTTGGCTAGCCTACCGGATTTTTCAACCTTGCCAAGAACTTTTTCCAATGGCTGATCAGTTAAGACCACTATCTGATGGCAATCAAAATAGGGCCTCAGCTTCCGAGCAGCTACTACTACCGCGAAAGCAACTTTCTCGAGTAGAGGATAGCGGGTCTCGGCATCCGTCAGTGTATGACTGAAGAAATAAATCGGTTGCTGACTCTTACTCTCTTCCCTCAGCAATACTGCGCTGATGGTGGCCGGGCTAACGGCCACATATAGGTATAGAGTTTCTCCTTCAGCTGGGCTAGCCAGCGTTGGGAGTTGAGCCAGATGCTCCCGAAGCTGTTGAAAGGCGTCTTTTTACTCTTCCTCCCAAACAAGCTCTTTTGTTTTCGGGAGTTTCAGGGCTTTGAAGAAGGGTAACCCCTTATCCGAAGCTCTGGAAATGAACCTCGAAAGGGCTGCCATTCTTCCGGTGAGCCGCTGAACATCCCTCTTCGTTTTCGGCCCTTTTGATCGGCAAAAACTTGATCCACCAGCCTTTGATAGGTTGCCCCCGCATTTTTCAATCCGAAGGGCATCATTTTGTAATTATACACCCCAGCGTTCGTGACGAATGCTGTCTTGGCTCGATCGTCGGGGTGCATAAAGATCTGATGATACCCCGAGAATGCGTCCATGAAACTAAGCAAGGCATGGCCACTTGTCGAATCGACTAGCTGATCGATTCTTGGCAAGGGATAGAAATCCTTTGGACAAGCCTTATTTAGGTCCGTGAAGTCAACGCACATCCTCCAGGTACCATTGGGCTTCTGAACCATCACCACATTTGCCAGCCATTCCGGATATTGGCAAGGTTCAATGAACCCTGCCTCCAATAATTTTTTGACTTCGGCTGCGATGTCTCGGTTCTTATTGGCGGAGTAATTCCGCTTCTTTTGCTTAACTGGTCGACACGCTGGGTCAACATTAAGCTTATGGGAGATGAGGTCTGAACTTATCCCGGGCATATCAGCTGCCGAGAAAGCAAACACATCTCTGTTATCCCGAAGGAGCTGAATAAGTTCACAACGGGTGTTAGGATCAAGGTCCATCCCGATTGTTATACATTTCTCAGCATCTCCTTCGGCCAACTCAACTGTTTCAGTCTGTTGGTCCATGTCCATTGCCGATGGACTGGACTCTTCAGAATCTGGTCTGCTGCCAATGTCAGCAGGTGTCCCATTCTTTGTGTTCTTCGGCTGGCTCTCTGAGTCTTGCGGCTCAGCTGAAGAGTCAACCTTTTCCCTTTCGGGACCTTTTTCTCTGGGCACGGATCCTTGGGCCGAAGCACTTAGGCCTTTCGGCTTTTTTGTGCTTGGCTCTCTTTCTTTTTCTTTCTCCTCCTCATCCTTGTCGTTATCTGGGCGACTACTGGATGGCTTGAGGTAGTTGCACCTTCGGGCGTCCTTTTGGTTGCCCTGTATCCTTTCGGGGAAGCCGGCGTCTGAGACGTAAATCATCAGCTGATGATAAGTTGAGACGACCCCTTGGATCTCGTGAATTATGGGTCTCCCCAAAATCACGTTGTACACTGAAGGAGCGTCGATGACCAAAAACTCAATCATGACGTTCCGGGCTGCCTCATCGCAACCGATGGTGACAGGAAGCGTCACCTTCCCATCTGGATAAGTTGAAGCCCCATTGAACCCGGATACCGGATAGGGTACCGGCGTAAGGTGCTTGGGCTTCAGCTTAATTTGGTTGTAGGCCTTTCGGAACAGAATGTTTGCTCCGCTGCCACCGTCAACAAGGACCTTACTGACGTCGTGATTGGCCACCGTGGCGATGATCACCAACGGATCCTCGTGAGGGAACGTAATCCCCCGGCAATCGGCGGCTGTGAACGTCATGTTCGGCACCGGCGACTGGGGAGCTTGAATGCCAGCGGTGTTCACCTGGTGAGTCAAAGCTCTAAGGTGACGCTTGTGCTCCCTCCGAGAGTATATTCCTCCCGAGATAACATTGATCGGAGGGAATTTCCCCTCCGGTTTTTTACTGTTTTTCCGGGGGAAATCAAGGTCCTGCCGAGGGTCCTTTGCTAGCCTCTCGGATTCTTTTTTCTCGCGGTGATCCGCGATGTATTTTTTCAAGTATCCCTTCCGGACCATGTCCTCTATCTGGTCCTTCAGCTGGATACACTCTTCAGTGTTGTGGCCCGAAGACTCGTGGAACTCACACCACTGATTTTTATTTTTTCGCTGATACCACTCTGGGAGTGGTCTCGGCTTTCGGTAACTCTGCTCCTCCTTCGTCACACTGTAAATTTTGGCGCGTGGAAGAGAGAGCGGAGTGTAGGACTCGTATCTGCCTGTGTATGAGGCAAACCTGTCCTTCTTTAGGTCGTTGGCCGGAGATGGCTCCGGAGCCTTTGATTTTCCCTTTGCCTTATGGCCTTGGCCTTCAGACAAGGGTATTTGCCTCTGTTTCCCTCCCCCGGATTGAGGTTGGGTTTTTGCTTTATTCCATTCTTCGGCTCGGATGAACTTATCCGAAGCACTAAGAGCTTCCTCCAAGGTCTGCGGGGTATGCATGACCATGAAGTCTAGGAATTTTCCCGGCTGAAGGCCATTTTGCATTGCAAAAACAGCTAGCCCCTGGTCCAGCTGGGAGACGCTTGATGACTCGTTACTGAAACGGGTCAGGTAGTCTCGGAGGCTTTCGGTTTCCCCCTGTTGCAGACTCATGAGCTCTGCGGTAGTCTTCTCTCGGCGGTTTGCCGTGGAAAACTTGCTCCTGAACTTTGAGGACAGATCATCCCAACCTGTTATGGAGCCTTGCCTTACTCCCTTGGAGATCCACGCTTGCGCGACCCCCTTGAGAGTGGTTGGGAAATATTTGCACCAAGTCGCCTCGGATCTGGGGCAAAGATGCATATGAGTCTCATACGAGGCCACGTGGTCCTTCGGATCCGTGGTCCCGTCATATGTGATATGCGACGGTATTTTAACCGTGGGTACGCGCTCTTCCAGTATCCATTGCTCGAATGGTGAACTAGCGGGTAGCATAATGGCCTTGCCCTTGTTCCTGGCCGAAGGGACCGCGCTCCGCCCTCTTAGAGAGGTAGGAGTGGTTTTCGTCCCTGGCTGGGAAGTCTGGGCCTCGGCTGCAGGGAACGAGAGGCGACTACGCACGCTCGGTTCCTGGCCGCCGAGTCGGTCAAGGACGCTTCTGCGAGCAGTCTCAGGTTCCCGGCGAGTAGATTCTGGCCGAGAAGCTGAGCTGCTGCTCTTATGCGCTGCTGGTCTTGAGGATGAGGATCCTTTAAATAATTGAGAGTTCTTCTTCCTCTGTTTTTCATTTTTTCCAAGAATCCTCCTCCCACTCTTCCAGTTCCCGGAAGGAAGGAAGCTTTCCACCGTCATGGTCTAACTTCCTCCGCTGATGCCGGGTATGCGGAGGAGTTCGATCACGAGGCGGTGGCATATTCTGTGCCCTCATTGCCTCCATGAGTACTGCCAGCGCTCTGGCCACCTCTTCCGAACTGGGCCCCGTCAAAGGGGTCCCCGACCGAGTGTGGTAATGAGGCCGTGCAGCCGATGGTTGGCTTTGGGACACTGAATATGTCCTATGATCAGACTGACCCCTGCTAGACCGAGAGTGGTCCGGCCTATATTGAGAGTCATGCATTATAGGAGTTAGGGAATCCTCCTTGTGTGATCCTCCCCCGAGCCGGCACCCTTGGGAGAGTTCCGGTCCGGCGAGGACGATGGTGTAGGGGTTTTAGGCTTTTCGCCCGCTCCTTGACGGAGGCTTTTGCTCTTGCGGTTCTTAGCCATGGCTGCTAAGATAATTGCAAGATGATCTTGGTTAGGAATTTGGCTTAAAGATTTTTGAAAGTCTTCCCCACAGACGGCGCCAAATTGTTTTGGTTGAAAACAATGGGACCTTGCCGAAGGTCCGCTGAAATGGAGAAGACTGGATTCGGTCCAAGTTGTGTTGGGCCGAAGGTTTCCTGCACAGTGAACACACGTAAACTAGCCTCGGGGGTGTTTCCGAGGAAGGCCCCTCCGATGCTAAAGTCAGTACAATGTGTAAAAGGAAGACACTATGCAAGAGAGTTTGTAGCTTGAGGCTTTTGTGGAATATTTCTGAATGCAAGAATGAGCATATGAATTGGAATATGAATCCCCTGTGAATCTGTCAATATGATGGCTTTTATACCTCATCATATATGGAGAGGTTGGGCTTTAGCCCAATTGGCTTACTTTGTGGGCTGACCTTTGACTTTTGAGCAATTGGAGAGTTGAACCTTGACCTTGGGCTTTTAATTGGATCATTTAGTGCTTAGGCCCAATTTTGACTAAATTGGACCCAAACAAGCTTGAAAAGATATATGTCAAAGAGGAACAACTTCTTAAGAACATTCAAGGTTAGTTTAATTAGGATTCTTATACCTCAAAAGTTTTTTAACTTGGATTCTTATACCTCAAAAGTTTTTTAACTTTGTTGGAACGTGGTTTATAATGATCCAAACCCCTACCCAATTACTCTTTCAATATTTCATCCGTTCTATAATAATTGATACACTTTGATTTTTTTTTATTATTATAATTATTATTAATGTATCAAACTTGGCTATAATGTTTATCATATTATAGATACTTTTTCCATTTTTTTAATTGCACCATATTCCTTTTTAGGAAGTTACATATTAATTGCACAATTTCTATTTAAGGTATATTTTCATACATTTTTTGTTTGTGTTCACATACAAAATAAATACCCATCCTACCTTTGCTTACATGTGATATTTATCTTTGTTACCTAACTTTTATTCTTTTTCTTTTAATTTGTTTGTATACACATGGACATTTTTGTTATTTAATTTCTTTTTAAATCTTTATTATACCCATATTACCCAATTCAAATGGTGCAATTTTTTTTTTTTAAAAGGAAGAAGTATATATTATCATGTAAAATTTTGTTAGATAGATATTTATATAAAGTTTTATAACATCAACTTTAAATTTTTTTTACTACTGTTATTTAAGTATTTTTTATTTAGGGTCAAATAAGTGCATCAGCAAATGTGTTAAGGTTAACTATGTCAATTATTATAAAATGGATGTAATAACAACATTAAAGGGAGTTACTACATTTTTGTAAAATTGTGCTATAGTTAATTAATGAGTTATGGCTCAAATTTTTGTTATCAAAACAAAAAATTTAAAGCTTCTTCCATTGTTTACAGATGCAACAGATGCATTATTGAAGATAATACTATCAATTGCTCACTCAGTTTTTTTGTGAAGGACAACAATCCAACTTTGATATCAATTCATCATTCGATTTGGAAGCCACAATACTATATCCTGAGCTAAAATACACAACCGTGGATGAGTTTCTCAACCAATTTGTATAAAATTATATACTATTAATTGCCCACACCACCTTTTTTTTTTTTTTTTTTGTTGAATGGATTGCCCACACCACTGTTCTTGTATGTTATTTTACTGTAATATTTTTGAGAAAATTTTTGAGGCATGGTAGTAATGCCTCCCAAACCTCCGCTATTACTTCCTCTACTGTGTGATACGATACCCTATAATAAGTGAAAGGGGTGACATCTAACTTGTGACGTGATAACATACCTATTATGAAATATGTGGTGTTGTGTTTGAAGATTAAGGCTAAAGAATATAGTCAAATAGTAAACAAAAGAATAGAAAGCAATAAAGAAGATTAACAAAACACAGGAAGGTTTTCGTGGTTTGGTCAATAAGACCTAATCCACACAGTTAGAGACCAAGAGCTTTTCTAATCTTCAATGGTGAAATAACAAGAGGGTTACAAGGAGTCTCTCCAAAGTTGTTCAACCTAAATTTAATGACAACCCAAAGGTTCATCTTACAACATAAGGAAACCAAAAAACCCTAAAAGAATCTTTATTAGCTTTCATAAGCAAAGAAACTAAAAACAGAAAACTAGCGTAAAAGGAAACAAAGTAGATTCGGGCCAACCAACCCAAGGTGTGGGCAAATCATCAATGATGTAGGCGAACATTCTAGTCATTAACATTTCATCAAAATGGGCATATGACCAGTTGTTGGAAAGCCATCGAAACAAACTATCACCTCCCACGTGAATCATTATTGTATTGCACTTTAATCATTTGTAGATTGAGAGATATGTGGATTTGAAGTCAGTTCATTACAATTTGACATTGATTTCAAGGCATGGTTACAACATGTTTACATTCTTTGAAAATCATTTATTGGTACCCAAGAATTAAGGGTGGGATTGATAGATCGATTTAATCGCAATTGAAAAAAAAAAAAAACTTCTTGTTTGTTTGATAAGATTGGAAACAAGAACAACAGAATGAGATTGGAAATTGATGAGGTCAATTCCCACTATTTTATTACTACTTTCGTTCCTGAAAGAAGGTTATGTTTGCATAATTTGCAATTTTACACGATTAATAAAGAATATAAGATAGTGGAAATCAATGACTCGATGTTACATATGTAGTATATAAAGTATTAAGGCATTAAACTAACTTTGAAAATAGAAATGTTTGCAATGGAAATATGTAAATATTAAATAGGAATAAATTTCTGGGTTAATTGTAAATAAGAATAGTTAGATTGGGGGTATGCCAGTATGCAAATATATATTTTAATAAATGGGGATAGTTGCATAGAAAATTTGTATGTATGAGGGGAGTGTGTAAAAAAAAATTAATTTATATAATATTTAATTCTATAAATGAACGAAACATAACTATTAAAAGGGAATGAACGCCTAAAGTGAAAACATAACATTATTTAAAAAATAAAGGGAGTATCTAAGAAGGGTATGTAATAAATTATTGCTCGGAATTGGAATAGGTAAAAATTTGACTTTTTTTCCATTTATGAAAAGATTCGGAGAAATGTTAGTAAGGGTAATTTTGTAATTTTATTACTCATTTAACATATTCTCAATTCCTATGTCATATTTTAATCTCCAAACTCTCACTCCCATATACCCAATTCTTATGTCATATTCCTATGTCAAACTGTAGATTATTGTGCAGTGACTTAGGATTTGCATTTTATGGGAAAAATTAACTATGAAGGTTACACATATGAAGATTTTTAGGGTGATGGATGATGACACATAAGGTGATACATAACGCTCATGTGGCGCCAAATCATATTGAAGGAACGGTGATACATGGCGGTAACATGTTATTCCTTTGAGTTTTAATAATGGTAAAGTCTTGTGTAGGGCGGACTTACGCTGGGCCGTCCCAATGTATATTGAGGCCCTGTGGTGATTAAGAATAAATTGGGCCCTCTTTCAATTTATAGTATAAAATTATTAATTAATTAAATACAACTTTTCAACAATCACAATTGCTCCCGCCAAAAAAAAATGCTAGCAAATTGTGGATGATTTATCAAGTTTGTTAATTAAAGGTTGATACCCAAAGCTTATTGGTAGGGATTTGTTAAACATCGCCCACAAATTACTACATAAAGCCCACAAAATTCACTTGGTTTGCCAAAATTGCCCTTGACCTTAAAAAAAAAAACACTCACACTCTCATCACTCACACTCTCATTGCTCATCTTCTTTCAACTTCTCTAAAAAAAAAAAATTTCAAATAACGGCAATGTCGAGGCGGCAAGGCAAGGAATTGGCGGCGGCGACGGAGGGAAGGATGTCCCAAGGAGGAAAGGTACATTTTGTTTAAAAAAAAAAAAGGGAAAAACCGCCGTGAACGCGGTGGGGCGCCCTGGCTGGACGCCCAGCCAGCGGTGGTGGCGCCAGATGCAGACGCCGCCACCAGTTGGCTGGCGCCTGGGCTGGACGCCACAGCCACGGTTGTGGCGTTTATTCTAGGCGCCGCAGCCACTCCGACGGTAAACCGTGAATTTTAACGGTGATTTACCTCGTTTTCCGTCGACGACGACGTACCTCCGGCGTCCCCCGCATCTCCGGCCTGCCATCCGGTCTCCCCCGGCGAGCCAGTACGGCTCCACATTTTTTACACCGAGATTATTTCAATTTTAGAAAAAGGGCATAATGGTCAAATCATATCATATTTGTGGGCTTTATATGGTAAATTGCGGGCGATGTTTAGCGTTTCACTATTGGTAACGAGGAGTAGTCAGTAGGATGACAAATATTTAAAGCTTAAGGGTACAAAAAAATGAGGCTGACAATACTCGAACCTAGACTGTTTATAAACATGCTAAAGTATTTGACCATTGAGCTACACTCCAATATTTTTAAAATACACATAACTGTTTTTTATATTATCTAACTAATTTGAGGCCCCATTAACATATGGGCCCTGTGCAGTAGCTCACCCTGCACATGCTAAGGGCCGGGTCTGGACTTACGTTAATTTTATTGTAAGACGGTCAATTTTAGGGAAATTTTGAACAATTTTTATGGTAACTTTAACCTCTTTAAGAATAACTTTTAATTTACAATGAGTTTGATTGTATTTTAATGTGTAATTTATAATGGATACATTCTATGAACGCTAATATGATTAATCTAATACATTATAAGTGTTTTTTAAAGGTAAATTTTATGTTCTAAAAATGGTAACTTTTGTAGTATATAAGGGTAACTTTAGATAGTGTTAGGATAATTTTAACCCGTCTTATTAAGTTAACGAAAGTTCGCCCCTTAATCAAGAATTTGTGTTTAATAATATTGTAGATATTGAATTCTTACTAAATACTCCCTCCATCCCACATTACCTAGGACGTTGAGGTAGACACGTATTTTAAGAAAACTACAAGTGGGTCTATTTAAATCATTTGTTTATTGTGTAAAAGATTATCTTCTATATTTTTATATTACAAGAAAACAACAAATGGGGTGGGAGTGGGGGTAGGCGAGGAAAGAGAAAATGTGAGAAAATATTTTTTTTTATTAGTGGTCTCATTACATATTTAGGCTTCGTTTGGTTGATAAATAAAAACATGGGAAGTTGAAATTCCTAGGAATTGAAATTCTTTAGAGTTGTTTGGTTGACAAAATCATGGGAAATAGAAATTTTCATGAATTTTCACTTCCCACAAAATGGAGGTATTTAATTACCTAGGGAGACTTTTAGGTGAATGGAATTTCCACTTTTCATGGTTAACCAAACACAATTTAGCATTTCCTAGGAATTCCAATTATATGGGAATATACATTTCCAAGGAATTTGCATTTCCCACATTGAACCAAACAAGTATTCTTACTCCCTCCGTCCCATAATACTTGACACAATACTTAACACATAGGAAATGCATACGAGGCCTCCATCCCAAATGCAAATTCAACCAAACTTTGTATTGTGGGGCAGAAAAAAATGAGAATTGTGTCAAGTATTATGGGACAGAGGGAGTAAGAAAGTGTTGTAATTATTACAACGAGTAATATGGAGAAGTTAATGAGTACAAAATAGTTAATGAGTACTAACTACAGAGTAGTTAAATTAAAAAGCCTGTACACTGCACGGATTAGTGGATTACTTAATACTCCCAATTAGAGTTAGTGAGTAATTAAATTCAAATAAATAGGGTCACCCGCTTGAAGGGTTTATAACTGTAAATCAATGCAAAAACCCAGATTATCAACATACCCAGAAAAAAAAAATGGAAGCAGTGGTAGTGGATGCTGGTTCCAAGCTTCTCAAAGCTGGTTTTGCGATTCCTGATCAAAACCCACCTTTGGTACTCTCTTTCTCTCTCCTCTCTTTTACCCTTCAACATTTTCTGCCAAAACCCACCTTCAAATTTCAATTTTTGCTTTCATTTTCTTGATTTAATTTTTCTCTTCTATTTTGTGGGTGTCTGTTAATATTTTGTCAACGTATTTTCCAAAGTTTGTTATTTTTTAATAACTCTTTTTCTGTTGACGTCTTTAATTGCATGTTGATTAGGAATTTAAAGAATCCAATTTAAGCTAATTTATGTTGCTTACCTTTGCTTTTTTATGGGTTTACTTTGAAATTAATATTATCAGCTTTAATTTGTAGGATTTTTATGGCGTTATTGTTTCAATGAATATCATGAATTCATGTTTCTTGTGTTTTGTGGATAAATGGGTGAATGTTTGCTTTGGATGTTCTTATGCATGCTTGTTAAGCGAAAAAAAGTTCCCAGTTTTTGGATAAATGTCATAATTTCCCCTAATTTTTTGGATATAGGTTGTTATTATTGTTTAGGGACAGGAGAGATAATGTGTTAGAAGGCTAAAGAATCTGCCCAGTGAAATGTTTTTTGTTTTCCTCGAAATTTAGGATGACTTATGCTGTTCACTTGTGGACTTGTGGTACTATTTGGTGGTATCCTCTTTTAGAAGAGGGTTAAACAATTAGAAAGGAGTCATTACACGCATGATCGGGTATGGTAGTCTAGCCAAATTAGTACGTCAAGTATGAGATGGAAATATTTTAGTCAAGATTGCCCATTATAGATGTAGGGAAGTCTGCTTTTGCTAGAGCTTTGGATTGCAGATATGGGTTTTGGCAATTATGATTTTCGACACCCATTTTGACCCTTGAATCTTTTCACTTCAAAACTGGCTTATATGAGAAGGTTTAGCTACCTTGTTTTATGCAAAGGTTGCACATATGTTGCAATGAGATGCTAATGATAATTGAAATTTGGTTTTCCCCTTACTATGAAAAGAGGTGTAAATTGATATCGATCCATGCTTTTGTTTCCCCGCAAGTACAAAAAACATTTAAGTTGTAGAAACTTCTCACTCACTTACCCCATTTTGATCCTTCCTTTTATTCCTCTTTTAAAATATGTGAGAACATCGAGAGGAAGATTTTCGTGATCATGAGAAATTTGTTTCCCATGATGGCAACTGACATTAACATTATTGATTTTATCCAATGAGTCACAGGTAATTCCTACTCAGATGAAGAAGGTCTTGGAGGAGGGTTCAACAGTGAATACTTCAACAGTTGAGGATATCATGATTGACCCCATTGTTCGTGGCTTCGTTAGAGATTGGGATGCCATGGAAGATTTGCTGCATCATGTTCTCTATACTGGCCTTGGATGGGAAATGGGAAACGAAGGGCAGATATTATTTACTGATCCACTTTTAACTCCGAAGGTCAAAGATTATTACTCTCTCCCTTTCGTATAATTTCTGAATACTTCTTGTTGGAAGTGATTGTAATTGGACATGAATCATTCTCAAATGATACTAGTACGTGGGCTTCTTTCATGTTTTTTCATGCTAATATATGGTGTTAGGGGCCAAAGTGAAATTATTTGAATATAATCCAAGCAAGTTGTGAGCTACATGACCTGACCCAACTATTTAAAATAAATTGCAATTACATTTTGATCTGGGTAATAGTCAAGGTGTTGGCTGCAGTGGAATCTTGTGAGTGTTTCGTTGCTCTTTACGACCATAGTGTGAATTGATGAAATGGAAGTATTCCATGTTTTCATTGTAATTCCACAATTTTGGAATAGATTTTGTAGGTTATGCTTGAAAATATTTTTTTAAGCATGCTATCTTGTGAAGGAATTAGTGTAAAAATTTATGGTTACTAAGATAAGACTTTAAAGCTATGATGCTTATTCAAGACAAGGAAAAAAAAAAACTCAAATTTTTTCCTGATGTAGGTCACTGCTAGGGGTGAGCACGGATCGGATATCCGTATCCGAAAAATCATATATTTGATATCCGTATCCGATCCGAAATTTTCGGATCGGATAGTTCGGATATCCAATATCTGACCCATCTAATAATATGGGTTTTTATCCAAAATTGAAAAAAAAAAAACTAAATCAAGGAATAATCTAATCAATAAGTAATTGTAATAGCATGAAGCTGTATTCCCCATGAAATCGAATTTTAAGAAATACAACCATGAATTAAAAGAGAAAATAGATTTGGGTCTGACGACCATATTTCAGATTTGAAGCTCTCAAATGCTTCTTTTATGGTTGAGTAGAGTATTGGTTAGCACAATAGCACGGTAATTGAGGAGGTGTTCAATGGTTGAGTAGAGTATGAAGAAGATGAAGAAGATGAAGAAGATGAAGAAGAACAAGTGTTGAAAGATGTTCTGATATTCTGAGAGAAGCAGCAGATTGAGCGAAGTGATTTGACACTGGAATGCATCATTGCGCAGCGTGTATACAAGTTCGCAGAGGAAGGAGATCTGAGATGAGAGAGGAGGGAGGAGGAGATCTGAGATGAGAGAGGAGGAGGAGGGAGGAGGAGATGCTAGGGAGGAGGAGGGAGAAAATAGAGGAGAAAGAGAAAGAGGCGGATTCAAGATTAGGGACTTAGGGTTATCCTTGTCCGAATTTTTGTAAAATAAGGTTTTTTTTTTTTTTTTTTTTTTTGTTTTTTTTAAAGGTGTTTTTTTTTTTCGGATTTTGGATCGGATACCCGATCCGATATCCGATATCCGACTTTTTCGGATATTCGGATATCCGAAATCGAAATTTTCGATATCCGATATCCGAAATTTTCGGATCGGATATCCGATCCGAAAATGTTTTCGGATCGGTTATCCTAAATTTTCGGATCGGATTTTCGGAAAATGTTTTCGGATCGGTTATCCTAAATTTTCGGATCGGATTTTCGGATTATCAGATAGTTTTGCTCAGCCCTACTCACTGCACATTTATTATGATTTAATGAGATATCCATAATTCATCTATATATGTAAGAAAAGAAGAGCAGATGGAGTGTGCTTCTTATCCGTAACTGAACCTGAGATCTTACTCATTGTTTCTACTTTCTAGTATGGATTTTGGTCTCATTTCTATACAATTTTGCATGTGTGTAGTATTAACCAGGGAATTATTGCATATACATTTCTTTTCTAGTAGATCCATGATATTATACATCGACAAACATGTTCAATCCAATCTTGTTGATGTGATTCACATTGTAGCTGTTACTCAAATCTCAAGTATTGTTGTACTCTCGAACAATTGCAGGGCCTACGAGAACAATTGGTCCAACTGCTGTTTGAAACTTTCAATGTCTCAGGGTTTTATGCTGCAGAACAAGGAGTTCTATCACTATATGCTGTAGGGCGTATATCTGGCTGCTCAGTTGATATTGGTCATGGAAAGATAGGTCTGTGAATATAGAATTGAGAAACTGATGTTTTAAAAGTTATTCGCCCTATTTTTTAGCTTTAACGTTTAATTGTGGGAAATCTGCATTTCCTTGTGGATGCTTAGTATTACTTGTGGTCTTCTTTTATTGATGGAATGCTTCATTGTAGCTGAACTATAGTCAAGTAGTTGAATCTAAAACAAATATATGTTTCTTCTTAATTGATTTTAATGTGTATGTGGAGTGTTTATACTAATTAAAGAGATGCGTATATGTACACTAAGGTTAAGATATTAGACTTGATTGCAAACTGCAAAGTGCCTTTTCCTGTCAGCTCTCTGGTGATGATCCCTATATCAAATAGCCTAAATAATTATGCTTGATCTGCAAAAATGCAGTTTCAGCATTATGCTCATCAACTCATGTTCCTAACAATGACAGAAAAAATAAAAGCCTGACTTGTATCCTTCCATTCATAGGGAGTTAAGGTCTCACAAGGTCTTCATATTGCCTCCTTACCACCTAACCTGTCTAGACAGGTGGAAGGGCTGTTTCCAAAATCGCAGTAGTTGTCATTCAGAAATAGTGGATATATCTGTAAGAGGGTTACCCCACCAATACACATGACTAACTTTTTCAGAATTCTCTATTTAGCCGCAAAAACAAGCTGGGTCCTTATTGTTGGCTAGCTCTGTTTACTTACCTCAGCTGCAAAATGAAATAGTTTAATGACTTCCAATTCCCAGGTGTAGGAATTTCTACAAGCACTATCCTAGTCCCAACACACATGACTTGTCCTGATGTAATTTTCTTTATTTTTGCGCGGGCATGGATGTTTCATTCTTCCATGAGATACAAGTTGTAAAAATGGAGTCTAATTCAAAAAGTCAACGGAAATAAACAAGAACAATATAATAGAGGAAATTCGTTGTGGCGTGATAAATCACTGCCTTCGAAAACGAATTCCGGTGCAACCAGGGTGCACAATTGTAATCGCCGAGTAAGAGGTGGAGTCAAAGTAAACTTATGCCCAAAGAACAAATGTGTTTAGCTAATATTTGTATGTGTAAATCTGATTTCTTTTCATGGAATTTATAGAATAATCACAGGAAATTCAAGAGGTTGAAGAAGACCTAATGAATGTGGACTTAATTTGAAATAAAAAGGGGGTTAACAACCTCTTAAACATCCCATTAATTGTGGGCGTTAAGAGGGAGTTACAAAGGAAGAGGAAGAGAAAAGAGTTGTTGGTTTGCTGACGTGCAACCGCGCCCTATCGGGCGAGGTTTGCCCGACCGGGCGAGAGTGATATGTAATCTCAACTTGCATGTGCGCCTGATCGGGCGATCCTTCACCCGACCCGGTGAACAAACGACGAAAATTAACTTTGCACTCGCACTCGACCGGGCAAGCAAACGTTTCAAAAAAACACTTGTACTAGCTCCCGATTGGGCGAGAGTGCAACGGTTAGCTACCTTTCCTCTTTACTTTAACACAAGTCAGCATGCAGGAGGTGCAAATATTGTTTATTTTTATTTTACTAGTCTAATTGTTTGACTACTGGGCCAATTTGGAGGATCCAAAGTTGAACTTGATGCGTTTGGGTTTAGTATCTTACATCTAAAGTCATTCAGGTTATCATATTACCTTAAGAGGCTTATTGAGCTAAATCTGGATATTTGCTTAATATCAGGAAGTTTTATCTATAAAGCAAACCCCATACTTCCTCTATTTACTTTTATCGCAAGATTTTGACTTTTGCACTATTCAGGCATCCTACTTTTACAATCTCTTTACTTGTAATAGTATGTAAAGATAAACGTTAAACTGCAATAGATTGTTGTAGTTCTACTGTTTCGATATCATTATTTTATAATATTTGACAATACATGATTTAAGATTTTCATGGTTAGAGTAGTGTATTGACAAGTGTTAAAGTTGAAACGCTGCAATTAAAAGAGAACCGAGGAAGTATTGTGGTCTTAGTTTGATATAGAAAATATCCAAATAGAAGTATCCAAATCTTTTTCATCAAAGGTCTTTATTGCATATTAAGTTCCTTTGATAAAGTCAAGGGTATGTAACTTAACTTTTTATCACTTGCAGACATTGCACCAGTTATCGAAGGTGCAGTTCATCATATCTCTTCAAGAAGATTTGAGGTTGGAGGCATTGATTTGACGAAGTTACTTGCTCGGGAACTTGGAAAATCAAATCCTGAAGTGAATCTGAAATTGTCTGATATTGAAAGATTGAAAGAGAAGATTTCTTGTTGTGCTGAGGATGAACTTGCTTATCAGAAGCTATTGCATAACTCTCAGAAAGAACAACATACACTTCCTGATGGACAGGTTTTTCTTTTTTTTTTTTCTTTCCAATTTGTTTTTTACTGATTTACCACTTAAATTATTGATCTAATTTTCAATTTAAGATCCTTTCCCCAAGTATTAGTAAATTCCTTTTTTTCTTGCTGGCTTTTATATATACTCGATTGATAATTTATGATTTTGATCATCAGTAAAAGCAAAGAAGACAAATTTTGAAACAAATCTAAAGTGAGGAAGTCACAAGACAATGGAAAAAACCAACACCATATACCCCTCACTAATAAAGTAGGTGAAAAACAAGCATTTATTTATAATCACCCACCTTGCACAATCTCCCTTGATTTTATATTACAAAATCCCTTCTCTGAAGTGCGATCTTAAAATGAGTGTTTGTAACCTCTCACAAGGTAACTGGGCATGGAAAAATAATGACTCATTCCCTCTTTAAATGGATGATGGAATCATAGTTTGATACAAAAAAGAGTAATTCTAGATTCTTGCGTAGATCTAGTACAGAACTCTTCATTATTTAAGAAACTAGTATAGCTGTTAATATTCAAAGAGCACTATTATGTGTTAAGATTGATGTTTGCATATGCTATTATTAGAAAGCATGATATAAGGATAGAGGACATCATTAGATCTTACAATATAGCATGTATTCAGCCTGACTAGTTTAGACTTGGCTAGTTTGTTGGGAATCCTCAAGTTAGGTTATTGGTTCCTACGGTTCTACTTGTAACTCAAAAGTTCCATATGGGATGAAAGCTTGTTTGGATCATAATAACCACCCCCATTAAGTTTTATGCTTTGGGCAGTATTTGGGGAGGTTCAGATGCATGTTATACCTATCTGGTCGAATAACTGCTTGGACTTCTGTATTTGTGAAGGAGACTTTGAAATTCTTCTCAGATCGGAATCCCTGGATTAGGATAGTGTTCTCTAGGAGATGAAATAATTTTTGGAAGCTGCCATTTTCACTTTATGATAGGGGACATGATGTTTGTATTGGGGTTAAACAAGGAAAAGTTTTAAGGCTGGATTTAGGATTTTGGTGGAGTTTGCCTAATGTTTCTATAATAGAGTAACGGTAATCCTAGTGAAGAAAATAAATGAAGAGGTGCTGATCTATTGGTTTCACTTATAGCTTATAGCTAGGTTTTCAAGATATCATATCATGCTTTGCTAGCAGATAATTTTCTGTAGTTCTTTGAATTAGCTGACTCAATATCTATGTGTATCACCTCATCTACTCATACCTTAATTACATGGTACTGAATGTATTAGATTACATACACTGACCCTGTCCTTTTGCATGCAATATTCAGGTCATTACAATTGGAAGAGAAAGATACATTGTTGGTGAAGCATTATTTCAGCCTTCTATATTGGGTTTAGAAGCGAATGGAATTGTTGAGCAGCTGGTACATAGTATATCCACTGTATCATCTGAGAATCACCGTCAGCTTCTGGAAAACACAGTGCTCTGTGGTGGCACATCTTGCATGGCTGGTAAGTCAAAGACCAAGAACTTCCCAACTTCTGTACCTTGCTAGAGTACTGGAATGCAACACTTTTTTGTGAAATGCATAAAATCTAAAGCATAAAGGAATCTCCCTTAGTTTTACCTGGTGGAGTGGTGGCTGTTTGGTAAGTTCTATTTGATTGTCACAAATCATGATAAAAAAATAATAATGCACAACCGAAACAAATCTTGTTTATATTGGGTCTTATTGTTTGTAAATGCTGACCACCAGTAAATCTAAATTTGTTTTTCAATTTGCACTTGAAAATTATATTTCTAGCTGTTCACAATCCCCTCATTCTGAGCATTTCTAAAGGCCAAATGAATATAGTAATTTTGTGTGGATTCAATGTTACATGTAAGTGTAATAACAGTTATACAGGATTTGGTGGTCAAACTGGTCATGCTGCTCCAAAGACTTATAAATTGTATTGGCTTTCAGATCAATGATTAAACAGAAACAATATATTTTCTATTTTGGGTGTAAGCCTCGAAGAATCTCTTTGCAAATTTGCAATACGGTTAAGGCTGTGTATCTAACTCCCTTTTATCATCCTAGATTAGACTCATTAGATCCGTATCAGAGGCATTGGGATAACAGTAATGCTTGACACAATTACACAATTCCATCTCACCCTGCCTTGAATTTCACATGGTCTAGCACTAAGGTATCGTATGTTACATTCAATGCACATAAGCACATTAAAAACTTTAGCAAGTTCTTACGAGTAGATGAACGCTGGAAGTGCTTCTTTGAATCCAAAGAATTGTGCCTGAAATCCATTTCTTCTTGGTAAATAAGATTATTCACACCATTTTGAAGTTAATTAACTGCTGGGATATTTTATCTTTAAATCTCTACATCAATTTCCCATCATAGGTTTGGGTCTTAACAGTGATCAAACTTAGAATATTCCTCTTCGAGTTTCAATAAAATTTCCAAAAATATTTTCACTCTTTTTAATCAAGAATAAAAATTAATATTCAAATGTTTGCAGGGTTTTTCACCATCAAAGAAGTTTGGATTATTCAATTTATAATTATTTAAATCTTCAAAGTTAATTATATCAATATATATATATATATATATTTTTTCTTTATGCAAATTCTTGTAAATTTTGGGGACATTCAACTTAGCGAGAGTCATGTGCTTTCCCGTATTTAGAAGGGTGTGGTTCAGGAACCCTTCTAGCCTTTTGATGCTAAAATTGTTCTATAATCACGTACTGAAATCCCCACTTACATGTCCTTTTCCCATAGTTGACTTTGTTTGGAACTCACTTAAGATCAAAGCCCTAGTGTTTAAAACTTGTTTGGGAGGCTTAGAAGTTAGAATCTCTCTGACGCAACAACCTTGTCCTAATTAGTTTCTTAGGTTTTTATTATTTATTTATTTTTTTTTAATTTTATGTAAATGGATGCTGGATGTAGTTGTTATACTTTGGTATATCTTTGGATGAGCTCTCAAGAATCTTGACTTTTGCTTGGTACTGCAGGCTTTGAAGACAGATTCCAGAAAGAGTGCAACTTAAGTAGCTCAGCCATCCGTCCTTCTCTGGTTAAGGTAACATGCATCTTTGACACTGTTACCAATGCCTTGCTGTATGGGATAAGTTAATTTCTATTGTTGAGTTTTGATGTTTAGATTATACTTCATATTTGTGAGAGCTGGGAGTATTTATTGCATATCATATCCTTGTTTTGATAGATTCAAGGAAAGTAATATTTTTAGTTTTGCTCTTTTAATAGGATTCTTAAGCCCTGCACTACCCAAGTCATTACTGAAAGCCAATTTGTTAGACAATAGAGATGAAATGTGAAGACTCTTCTCCGTTTTAAAGATGTATGGAAAGTTTTCCTTTAATATGGTTCATTTTCCGTGAGATTAGGATACTTTAGTGTACCACGTCATAGAGGAAGAGCATATTTAGACCCTTTGTTTTGCAGTCCAACTACAGTTCTGTAACAAGTTTCAAAGCCTAGCATTCAAACTGCTTTCACAACCTTATTCATCTTCTTCGGGAAGTGTTAGAGCACATATTGTGGCAAACCAGTTATTAAGAGAAACATGCTCACTTCTAAAGATTTGGAGGCTGTTGTTTATATTCACAGCAATTTAAGATTACTCTATAGAAAGCAGCAGGAGTATAAAGATGGGCCATGCAAGAGTTGGGTTTTTGGTAATATATCTATTTGTTTTTTTTAAGTTATATAGACAAATGTAATTTAAATTTCCATATCGTGAACTAAAACCTAGGGAGGTGAAGGATTTGCTGGTTAGTGATGCATTGGTGGGATCAGCTTTTATTGAGTTTACACTCACGATGACGAATTTTTTGAGGATTGATATGGACTCCAGTTTCTACGACATGTGGAATACAATGATTGAAGAAGTGAAGAAATTCATTAATGATCATGAAATTATGATAGTATTGCTTTCCTCATAGGTCACTCTCACTGACTCACATATTCATATTTGGGAAATTGGGAAGTTGCAAAACAATTACTACATTACTTAATTTAGCTAATGGTTAACTCTTCATCACAAGGATCCCTTTTTATCTCTCTCCTTTTCTTTAAAACTTTGCATCTCCCACTCCCCCCTACCCCCTCGGTTGCAATTGAAAAAGAACGGAGGAAGAATGTGATTAACATGCAAACATTTGAGTTTAAAATGTCTTAAGATGATTCTATCTCTCTTATATTGTAATTTCCTTTCCGAATTTCCATGAGTTATCTCTTGGTTAGAAATAATAATTTCTGATAGTAGCTTGCCACATTACCTAAATACGGGAGTATGTATCTGCTGAATTCCTTCCCTTCTTGTACTGATGCCCTTTGCTCAACAGGCACCAGAATATATGCCTGAAGACTTAACCAAGTATTCAGCATGGATTGGAGGTGCAATTCTTGCCAAAGTTGTATTTCCTCAGAATCAGCATGTGACCAAGGCAGATTATGATGAAACCGGGCCTTCAATCGTTCACAGGAAATGCTTCTGAAAGTTCCAGTTAGTTCCCTGTATACTCTCAGTTTCACCTGTACACTTTGTAACATATTTTAGTAGGTAGTCATGTATTTGTTTTTGTAAAAAAAATTGATGTTGATCCATGTCAACTAAATGCATCCTCTTTAACAGTTATGCGTAGCATGCTTCAGTGTAGATATTGTAATTGTACTTTACTAAATGTGGTAGATGTTTTTGGTAATGTAAGAATGTGTATATTCTTAAATTACTTTTTCTTGGTGCTCGTACTACTTGTTTGCTTTGAGTTGGTTTTGAATTAAGTTGTGCATATAAGTTGCATAATAATTTATAAACTGAGTCTTCATACATTGATCACGTCAATTTTGAAAACTGTAAACTAGTTTTTCCGGTTTCCATAAACTAATCGAGGGAACGTAGTATTTAATTTACAAAAGATTTGCAAACTGAAAGCTTCGAAACGTAACGAATAATCAATAGGATGAAAACTGCAGATCACTTTGTTTATGAACTGTATTGCTCTATTTGTGGAACTGCCCTCGCAGTATAGATTATAGAATATGCCAACGTGCAGACTGCAGACTGCTAAGCACGTCTAGATGTAATTTGTGGAGTGACTTGCACAAATTCTTGTGTTTGACCTATGTCTTAAAATAAATGTCTAGCTTATTTTATAATATATAGTTTTATGTGTATTTTCATATCATGATTTTTTTTTTCTTAGAAAATTAACAGTATATCATTAATATTTCCAGAATTAATACATAGAAGAATTTTTTCTGATTTCATTGGAGAAATTCTAATATTTGTTTTCCAAGTATTTTAACATTCAAGAACAGCCGGCATTAACAACATATTTTGACTCACTCTTGTAAGGTGAAGTGAGGGAGTTTTCATGCTGAAGTTATCAGCAGCACGGCCGAACTCAACGTGCAATCCACAACATTCTCTTCTTAAACTCTACTTTCCAAAGCAACTACATTGTTATATCTTCTTTCATTTGTCTATAAACTTTCCAAATTTCTAACATTTGTTTTCTTGTACTAGCACATTGATTCTTGTTTTAACCCTCACCATGCCTGCACCCCTTCGACAATCCCCGACATCATCACCACGACGGTCCCCTCCTCATCCTCCACCTCCACATCCTCCCCCTTCACCACCTCAATCCGGAGCTACAACCACGCCAAACATGTCATTGTCACCTCGAGGACCAATATCCCTCCAAGCACCCTCTCAGAGGAAAAACCCTACTAAATCAAATAAACTCTTAAGAAGGGTACGCTCTGTCTTTAGGTCCTTCCCCATTGTATCCCCTACATGTCGGATTCCAATGTCCGGTAGAATCAACGACGGGCATGTCCATGGTGGGACCCGGATAACCGGGACACTTTTTGGGTTCCGAAAAGCAAGGGTAAACCTAGCAATCCAAGAAAATCCTAGGTGCCTCCCCATGTTATTGCTAGAGCTAGCCATCCCAACCGGGAAGCTATTGCAAGACATGGGCTTAGGCCTAGTGAGGATCGCGCTAGAGTGCGAAAAGCACCCGTCCGACAAAACCAAGCTCATTGAGGAGCCCATATGGACAATGTATTGTAATGGTAAGAAAACTGGGTATGGCATAAAAAGAGAGCCAACTGATGATGATCTAAGTGTAATGCAAATGTTGCATGCTGTTTCAATGGGTGCTGGTGTACTGCCTAGTGGTGAAGGTGTTGAAACCCCTGATGGTGAGCTTACGTACATGCGCTCGTTTTTTGAGCGTGTGATCGGATCAAAGGATTCTGAGACTTATTACATGATGAACCCAGATGGGAGTAATGGTCCTGAACTTAGCATTTTCTTTGTTAGGATATAGGTCACAAAATTATTATGTGATCAAAGATTGTATTGAACTAATTAGGGAATGCAGGAGTTGTTCTAGATTTTCACTTGTCCCTTTGTTACATGTATTTTATGTCTTCATGACCAAGTGTTACTAATTTTAATGTTGTGCAACAAAATTATGTAGTAGTGTTTTACATTGTTATGATCTACAGAAATTTGTAGATATGAATAACTTTATTTGTAGATAGTAATCAGCCTTGGGGTTATTAATAAGTTATTTCATAATTCTAATGGGTGTTAGTTTTATAATTGCGGGTTGTTTAATTTTACATGTCCTTCTTTTACCGTCGCATTTGCCAATGATGAACATTGATCAATAATATATTTAATTATTAATAATATAAATTGTAAAACGTTAGTATTTGAACATTATACGTTGAGACGATGTGCACTCATAACTATGTTTGATCTTATGCATAAAACACAAACTAGAGTAAAAATGGTATATTTCCTCCCTTTTTTAATACTTGCAACTTCGTTTATGTCTTTCATTCAAATATTATTATACTTTCTCCATTTTCTTTTAAATGCAACACACTTTCTTGACACACTTTGAGGAAGAGATTAAACAATGTAAACGGACAAGTTATACAAAATTATTTATACACATAGTTACTAATCCTTCTCTAATCTTGATGCTCAAATTATTTTGATAAAATCGCTCGTTTATTTACCCTAATCAACTCCTAAAAAGCGTGCCAATAAAGTTTAAAAGAAAATAGAGGCATCGGTATTTTCAAAATGTCTAATATATGACTTTTTTTTTTTTTACTTATTTTATTTTATACTTTTAGGTAGGTGGTAACGTTGTTTTTTATAAATAAAATTACTTGGCTATGACACCAATCTTCCCTTTGGTCTGCTGGATTAGACTTGGTGTTTGATTTAATGGATCCTGGGTTCGAAGGTTGGTAGGTGATTATGATGATGATGATGATATGATAATGGAACTAGTCAAGGTATTATGAAATACCTGTTTTTTTTTTTTTTTTTTTCCTTCTTTGTAGTTTGTACCTATAACATTGCACATGTTTTAAAATTGGAGACATGATAAAATATGTGTTGTTTGACTTGTTGTCATAAGAAAATAAAATGTCAAATGATACCTTGTTATTAAGTCAATTTGTGAACAAGTACCTTTTTTTTATTTTATTTTTATTTTTTTAATTTTTTTTTACCTTGAATTTAAATTTTGTTTTAAAAATAGCACCTTAATGACATATTCCGACTAAAAAGTTAAATTTTCGGTGTTTAACATATGATTAGCATTATCTATGAGATTATTATTGCTCGTATTATAATTGTGAGATTATATTTAGTATGATTGTAATTTTAGGTATTATGGCATCTATTAGCATTAGTTATTTTATTATTGATTTGATTGTAATAATATTCTAAGCATAAACATATGTGCAATCTAGTTCTTCAATAATAATGCAAACTGAACTTAACAAAAAGCAAAATTCAGAAATATGCATGCCTAGTTATTCAAAAACAAAAGAGAACGAAGGGGAAAAAAAAAAGCAAAGAAATCATCTTAGCTTAACAATCAATGAAAATTTCCTTAAAAATTGGCCGTACTAGTTCTGCAAGTATTGCTCATCAATTCATCCCACTATTGGACCTCTTAGACGATAAACTTCCAAAGCTCCAAACTAACAATGGAAAATAACGAAAAAAAAATGATAGTGTGATCAAAAGAAGAGATGAAGGCCAAAATTGAACACATCAATCAAACAACAGATTACAAAATCATACAAACTAATACAACCGATCGACAGGATTAGCACTTGTATTTCCACATACTGAAAGATGCAAATCCTAAGTCTACAAAAGCCTAAAGAATATCATCATGCTATTGTCGCTACATTACCAAACACCATGCTACTGCTACAACAACATTGAGGGGATCATCAGAGATCAGGAAACGAGTTTCTCTTGAATCTTGTGTTACTTCCAAATATTATCTTGGATCAAAAAAACCAGGACCAGCCTTTGAAAGAAGCTCCTTTCCAGCATCTCTTCCCATCGCTACCATATCATCGAAAGCATATGAACCCCTTCGAGAAGTCTCAATTACTGCAAGATACCATAAAAATAATTTAGCTCCCTCTGTCCAAATTATTTGGGTACTAATCTATAGTTCGCTATGATGCTTTTTGAACTTCTAGTAAGTCAAAATCTGAACATCCATAATACCCTTGTAAGAATTCTACAGATAGACTACATTGCTAAATTGGTTCGGATGTAAGTTAAGAGTTATAAAATTAAAGAAGTGAAGAAAAGTTATGATACTCTAGCGAGAGTTCCTTACAAATGGCCCTAAATCAAATGAGGTATGTCATAGAGCTAGGTAAGTATGGCTAATGCCATCCCCATCTATCAAAACAACCAGAAAGAAAATGGACAACCAGTGAAATAGATCTACCTTTCTTTCCGTCTGTAGAAGCCACAATTCCCCTGAAAAAGCAGTCCCCATTTTCATCTCTGCAAGCATAACCAGCAATAGGAGTACGACATGACCCATCCAAGGTCTCAAGGAATGCTCTCTCACAAGCAACTGCTAATCGAGTTTCTTCGTGATTTAAAGAGGCTAGGTAGTTTGCCTGGAAAAAAAAAATGGTTCAGTAAACAAAAGAGAGCATTAGTTTGGAAAAAGTGGGATGGAATTTAGCAAATAAATGACAAAGCACTGAAATTATTTGCATAATCACCGCCTGTTATAAAAACCAAAGTAGCTCAAATATTGAGAACATGAAGAAATAAAATCATTCATCTCCATCTAAGAAAAATCGATTGCAGATTTTATAACTTGAAGCATTGTAAATTCAAAACAATTGACAATGAATTAAACTTTAGGAGCCCTATGGAACATATTAGGCAACACATTACTCCTCCAAGGCTCCAAGTATGTGATTGATATAGTTCACGGTTGTGCATTCTCTCTCTCAATTTGATAGGGTACTAAATCCAAATTAACGGGAGTATTGCAAGAAAGTATGGCTTACACGAAGCACAGAGAGCTCAAGGAAACCTGAGTTTATCAAATTATAGTTTCCACCACTGTACCCAATAATTTGGTCTTTAATCAAAACACTTGCAAAAATGTATCTTTTAATCAAAACCTATAAGTCTTGAAATCACATCTGAATGACAAATTTTATATAATTCTCCTTCAAGTCTAACTAAACTCACCACAGAGCTTCCCCACAGAATTCATGTAATTCCAATTGCTTCATCATTCATTTAACAGGTAATAAACACATAAACTCACACAACATTTTCAAAATCATTTCTAGAATTCAAACCAAAAGATGAGAACAAATAAGGAGACCTTCTGATGTGCCTCATCACATTCAATTGCTTTGCACAGGATTTCATCATCAAGATAATTAAGTTCATTATACAAGACAAATCGTATTCTAAAATGATAGTAACAAGTAATACAGACTAGTCCAAGATTAATCTCTGCCCCACCATAAACAATAATTATTACACTTTCAACCAAACAAGGAAAATTCACACATTCCGGATCAATTTTAATTTGAGCATCCCATTTGGACAAGTAGAAAAAGTTTAAGAGTTGATGAGTGAACAAATAGTATGGATAAGCATCAGTGCCCATACTACTGATTACTTGGCATATTGCCCCATTCATGTAAAATCAATGTGTATATATGCTAAGGAATAACTTGGAATAATCAAACTTACCATCTTTTCATCATGATTTAGGCAAGCAATTCCAATTGCTCCTTGAGCAACAGCTGGAAGCATATCATCAATAGAAAGAACAGAAGAAACATTCTCAGTCATATTTAATCGCTTTAGTCCAGCCAATGCCAAAAGTGTTGCCTGCACTAATCCTTCGTTAAGCTTTTTCAAACGCGTCTGTACATTGCCACGGAAGTTATCCAGTACCTGCATAAATATATAAACCAAATCAGTAAGTACTGTCTAGTCAATGAAATTTAAATTTAAATGGATTTCCAAATTGTGAGTAGTCCCCCTCTGAAAAAAGTGATTTAAGAGAAGAAAACATCCATGTCTAAATAGAAAATGCCAGCACGACCAGCAATGAGTACAATACCCAAAGGTTCACAGTATCATTATAGATTAATAAAGTATACCAACTGCAGTAATTATGTTCTGTACCAGAACAGCCAATCAGTATACGGAGTAATAAGGGATTCACAATCCGATCCCAATTTTGTCATATTAACATAAAAAAAGCTTAACTTAATGTTTTCTGTTATTAGTCACAAGTTCTTTTAAATGCTGACACAGTACTTTCGGTAATCTACATTGTATCGATTGAGAAGCTGGCCCTTCAACACAACAAGCTAATTTTGTTACTGGACAGGATTTTATCACACAAAATTACTGCTATCAAATTTGAGCTTACAGCTTAAAAGCACATAGACAAATAATTAAATTATTATACGAAGTACAAAATTTGCAGTCTGCCTTGTTTATTTCAGTACCACCCTCAATGAAACTGGCAATATGCTTTTTCATTTGTGCATTACTTTGTTAAAACAGACGACACCAAAGTTTTTTCTCAACCACTGTAAAAGCCTTTAATGGATACCAAGTTTAAACACTCCTCCATTGGGTTTTGTAAAAGGTGGAAAATCCATGCCTAAACAGATCATAGGAAATATTGTACTAGCTCATTCTCTTGAGGTACATGAGACTATAATGGGAAAAAGGGGTTGTTTTTCAAGCACTGTATTAAATAATTAATTGTATCACTCAGCTATAACAAGCAGGGTATATGAATTTCCTTTAGTTTTCAAGGCATCCTTAGAATGATGGAGAAAAGAAAAATAGTAAGTAGACTTACTTCAAGGGATGGATATTTATGTAGTAATTGAGATTTCCTTCTCAGTGACGCGGTACCAACAACACTACCAGCAGGAAGGTCTGCTAAGGAAGTTGCAGTGGTAGAAATAAAGGCATCACGAACATCCTCACGCTCAAGGTTGCAAGGTAGAACTATTTTGTCTGGCAAATATGTTGGAACATCCTTCATGGAGTGAACAGCAATATCAATATCATTATTCAAGAGGGCCTCATCAATTTCCTTAGTAAATAAGCCTTTCCCACCAATGTCTGCCAATGGTTGAGTAAGTATCTTATCACCAGTGGTTTTTATTATCACAATTTCAATCGCTCCCTCCTCGGCCAGCTCCTCATGAGCTGCAATAAGCTTGGATCGTGTTTCATAAGCTTGAGCAAGTGCTAATGGACTGTCCTACACATACAAATAATGCATATAACTCCAGTAGAAATATGTTGATGAGACTACAACATCAATAAAAAATAAAGCCTTCTCACGATATCATACTATGTAAAACTAACAAGGAGAAGAGAATAGAATTAAAAAAAGACCATCAATTAGAGGATCAACATGGGCACTGAATTGCCAGAAGAACTGATGACCAAAAGATCCCTAGAGCAATTTGTGTTACAGGATATTATATTGATTTCCAGCTTAATCTGGAAGGGCATTCTACAAGTTTCATACATATGACTGAAGAACTTGGCAATGATCATGTAGTTTAGAGGAAAATGTGGATATCCTACAAACCGTGAAACTGCAGAAATTAAGGCATTTCTAGTGTCTGCAGTGATCAATGAGAAATGGACATATTTTTTGTGTATCCAAGGGGGACCAGGATAGACTAAATCCTGGTAGTAGTCATGTGATTATCAAAAAGGATCTAAAAGCTTGTAGAATCCTGCAATCCTTAGTTGTAAATTGCTCCCTCTGCTTGGAAATCATAGTCATGCTGATAATGTTTTGAACTAATAATGTTACAACAAAATCTTGATGGAGGGAGCCACAATTACTGATAACACATAATGCATCCAATAGCGAGGATTCGTTGATTTCCGAATTTCAATCAAGCACATTAATTATTCAACATCCAATGTTACCTATTGACGTCAATGTACTACTTGAACCAATATTCTTTAAATGAAAACAAAGCTCAAACTTATAAACAATGCAACCAACATGCCCCACGTATTGACTTAATCTAATCCTACACATAATTCATTAAGTAAGCAAAATCTTCAATTTTCCTTAACCAAGCCAATTTGTACAAATTTAGCAGCTACATACATCATACAGACCCCCTCTCCCCACTTCCTTCCCTCCTGCCCCAAAATATAAGGGTAATACACATCGTTTTCGTGGATGTCAACTAGCCTAGCGGGTTAAAGTCTTGGGGACGACACCCAATACCTCGAATCGAATCTCATCTACATCATTACCCTAGAGCTCTCGATACACTAAAAAAAACACATATCTCCATCCAAACATTAAACACAATTTCCGGTAAGTGTCAAACAGAACCCAAATCAGATCAAAGACATCAAAATCGAAAATAAAAGGTACATTTTGACAAACCCAGAAAATAAAACAAAAAATGGTACCTTCCTCGAGTTCCAATCCTAACAAGAGCAACTTTAGATTGTGGGGTTTTTTGTTCAACAGCAATGGAGGCTCTGGTAATCATTACCCGTTGTTGTCTTCCGAAATTATGCTTCATAGTTGGGGGTTTTATGCATGGAAAATAGATTCTAGAACCTGCTAATGCCTCCATTGTTGCAGCTTCAAGAATTGAATTGAAGTTCTGCGAGTGAGGAGAGAGAAAGAGAGAAATGAGACAAGTTTGGATTTGGTTTGATGATGGAAAAGATAAGAACTTTGATCTTGAGAATTTGGGAAATTTAGACTTTTGGCATTGGTTAGAAATGGCAAATGGGTATAGGATTCGGATATGGGTCTAATCCAATAAATTAGATTGGATTATTTTATAATTGTTTATGGATCAACCCATGGAATATAGATAAGATACTTAAGATTTTGTGAAATTAAGCACAATAATATGAACATAGTAGCCCATGTATATTGGTCTTGATTCTTGAACCCCCATTGCCCAATTGGCAATATGTTTCACAAATCTTGTTTTCAAGAATTAAAGCATATGATCCAATCTTGGTGTTGGTGATTTGCTTTTAAAAGTATAATCGTTAGTCTAGATAATAACGATAAGGTCTTGGCAAAGATTGAGGGCTGGTGTACAATAGGTAGAGGGGTCAATTTAGATGACTTGGCTAGGTTTGGTTATGTCGGATCGGGTTGGGTTTAGTTCAAGTTTGATTAATGCTAAATTATTGCGCCTGTAGATGTCGAAATATGGATTGAGTAACTTTAAGTCACATCGAGCGAGTTTTGGACATCTCAAATGATTTGTTGAAAGCCCCACTCTTAACAGAATCCCACTAATCCTAAAACTTCCTCCACCCCAAAACCTGCCTAATCCCCACCTTACCATTGAACATGTAAGACAATATTCAAGTTTAAAAAAACCTTGATGCCAATGTCAATGGGTGAAAGGGAAAGAGAACTCGGGTAAGGGGGTGGGGATGTGATAGTTTGGCAAGGAAAGGGGTAGGGTTGGTTTTGGTGAACAAGAACGAAAATGAGGTAGGGTTGGTTCAGGCGGGGGATCGAGGAAGATGGAAAAGAAACATGATGAGGGAGCTGATTTTTTTTTTCAATTATTAAAAAAATAATTAGGAGGTGACATGTGGCAAGTCACCTTCTTTAACTGATTACCAACCCAGTAAAATCGACCAGGAGTTGTTTTGAGCAGATTGATGTTCAAGATGGGATTATTTCCAAATTTCGTGAAAGTGAGATTATTTTAAGCAGACTGCACAAATGTGAGAATATTAGTTTCAATTTTTCCAAAAGATATTAACAAATGCATTATTATGGCACAATTTGTGGTAGCAAATTAAAGGTAGGGCAGCATTAGTATCTAAATTAAATTTTTTTTTTAAGGAAAGTATCTAAATTTGTTTATAAAGGTAAATATGCTCAAAATTATGTCATACAAAGATGTTTTTATAACGGTTGTTTGAAATATGAATAAAATATTATTTTAATGTTAAAATAATATATATGATCGGTTCATTTTTTCACATTATAATATGAAAATAATTAGTCTTTTAATATCTACAATGCAAATATAATTTTTGAAATTTTAATCCATCATAAAAGAGAAAAAAAAAACCCAATTTTTTATATGTGGCTGGCCTGTCATCTGTGTAGTCGGGATTACTTGTAGGGGGTTACTTGTTTGGTCAGGGGTTATTTATTCTAGGATTACTTATTCAGAGGTTACTCGTTTGGTCAGGGGTTACTTATTTAGGGGTTACTCATTTGGTCATAGGTAAATTATAGGGTTACTTGGTCGGTCAGGGGTTACTCTCACACTGAAAACACGCTAACCAACTGAATAAGTAACCCCTACAAGTATATCCCTACAAGTAAACCCTGAATAAGTATATAAATAACCCCTGCCACACAAAAAGTTGAAATGTTTTTCGAGAAATTATAAAATAAAAATTAAAATTACATAAATGAGACTAAAAATTTAATAAATAAATAAAAAATAATGTTAATGGTACTATTTTATACAAAAAATAAAGAAGTATACTTTTAAAAACATTATGATGATAGTCATATTTCAATCGACCACCATAAAAGCTCCAATCATACTAATTAGATATATTTCAAATAAAGCAATTATTTGTCTTGGTTTTAGAGTATCAAATAATTGCTACTAGATCATATTTCAAGTGCTAGATTAAGCTCAATGTCTTATGAAGAGAACGCTAGTAATGCTACAACAAGTATAGTAGAAAGGTAGGAGCTAAAATGGAGAGCGTTATTTTATTTTATTTATTTTTTTGAGGAAAAGTGTTATTGTAGTTGTTAAGTTGTAGTAGTTATATATTTTTTGTAAAACAAAGATGTAGTAGTTATATAGCCTAACATTATATTGTAATAACAAGAACAACAACTACAATAACAATTATGCAATAATAATTGATGTTAAAATCCCAATGTGGATCTTACAATTTAAAAATATGTCACTAATTCCAACTTATTATTTGTAGGACCATACTATCCCAAATCCAACTAGGGTTTAATTTTGCGTGATAGGATTTTACTACGACCTACCAATCCAATCATGCATATAATGATGATTTTATGTAGTTATAAATCTATATTCATTTTACATTCTTTAATTACTAATTAGCTCAACCACATAATTATTCGGTCAATGCAGTAAACAAAATAATTGTCGGTATCCATTAGACTATGTAATTAGGTTACGCTCCTTATTGTTGTCTTTACTTGATTTTCAATTATGATAAGAATTTAACTCAACTTTTGTTACACCTATAAATATTTAAAATCGCTTTGTTATCTTATACAAATTCTTCAAAAAGGCGGGTGTACGTTAATTTATTGTAAAACATGTTAAAGTTATGTTAAAAGTACATATAATGTTACCCTTTATATTGCTAAAGTTATTATTTTTCTATTAATAAATTTTATCTTACAAAAAACTTATAATGTATTAAATTAATCATATTAATCTTTATATTATGTAATCACGTATCTATAAGAAATTACATATTAAAATAAAATTCAAAACAACGACAAATTAAAAGTTACCCTTTAAGTGGTTAAAGTTACCATAAAAATAGTTAAAGTTACGCTCAAACCGATCGTTTTACAATAAAATTAATGTACACCCGTTGTGTACAAACTTAATTAACCTGAACTTATTTACTCTAGATTTATTGTATTTGAATTTATCAGCTATTTATTTATATTATTATATATATGTATATAATAGATTTTATATATATATATATATATATATATATAAAAGTAGTAAAACTAAGGAGATACATATATGTCTTCAAAATGAAACAGTGTGGAACAAATTTGGTCCCAATCAAAAGTTGACAAGTAGAGTGTTAATGACTAAGGTCTAACAATTGTTCTAATTTAACTTTTTTTTTTTTTACAAAAATAGGAACCAGCTTTATTAAGAAAGAAGCAAAATATCACAGTTTACGTCCTCTAAGGCACTCATAGGGAGTTCCTCAATCCATACCCTCATTACATCATAATCCTTACTAATATGCGCAAGCTTATGACCCTCCACGGCCTTAAAAGATAACTTCGACTGAAGCATATTTTGCTTTTCTGGCTCAACATTTCGGCTGAAGGACACCTCAGATTTTTCCATTTTCAATTTCTGACCCGAAGCAGACTCATAAGTAGCAAGAATATCAAGAGCGTTCTCCACCTCCTTATCGTTTGCTCGTATGAACAAAAGACTATCATTTGCAAAATATACCAATTTTAACCCCATGAATTAACTTTTTCTGCTCAGCATCTCTAAGGAGAGTAGAAAGGCCCTCTCCACAAATAATGAGGAGAAAGAGGGATAACAGATCCCCTTGCCGGAGTCCTCTAAAGGGACGGAAACCCCGGGAAGGTTGGTCGTTAACTAAGATGGAGAAAGAAGCTGATGTAACACATTTCATGATGTTCTCCACATAGGCACTTGGGAAGCCTAATTTCCTCATCATACTCTCCAAAAAAGACCACTCTACCAGATCATATGCTTTGCTCATGTCAAGCTTGAGCCCAAGATGACCCATTTTCCCCTTCTTTTTTCTCAAATAGTGAAACACTTATATGCCACCAAAATATTATCAGAAATAAGTCTTCCCGGAACAAAACCACTTTGGGACTCATGAATAATATCTGGAAGAACTAATTTCATTCTGTTTGCAAGCACCTTGGTAACAATCTTATAAAGCACATTACACAAACTAATTGGTCTATAATCCACAAGATTTTCACAAATTTTCTTATTTGGGATTAACACAATGAAAGTATGATTAATAGACTCAATTTCACCAACATTTCAAAATATTCAAGACACGCTTAGCACATCTAAACCAACAATATGCCAAAATTTTTTATAGAAGAGAGCACACATACCATCAGGACCCGGCGCTTTCGTGGGGTGCATTTGCTTCAAAGCCGTGTAAACTTCATCACCTCTAAAAGGTTCAGCTAGCAAATTTTAGCATTGGAGCAGTTAAGCGAGGCTCCACCAAATCAATGATCCTTTCCGAATCAACATGACAAGTAGAGCCAAAGAGATTCTCAAAGTAACCAGCAAGAACTTCAGAGATTTGAGCTTCATCCTCATAGCAATTACCCGCCTCATCCCAAATAGTCTCGATATTATTGCGATGAGCTCTTTGTTTAGCCTTGGCATGGAAGAATTTGCTATTTTTATCGCCATTCTTGTCTACTCCTTTGCTTCCAATATATCTCCTCCCTCTCTTCCTATTCATCTAAACCTTCGTCAATGGCTCTCATTAGAGCCAAAAATTCCGGAGTTTGCTCTTCTTCCATAAGCTAAGACATATGCAGTTTGCAATTTCTCATTTCTTTAACAATTTTTTTGAATTTCCCTTTGCTCCACGAACCCAAGCTACTAGCATCTAGTTTTGGATAAATTTGTCGCAACATCCCCACCACCATCCCATGTATCACAAATTATATTCTCACAAGACACATCCTTAAGCCACATTTCCTCAAAACAAAAAAAAAAAAAATTCTCTTCTTATCTTTCACCTTGTACACACGATTTTCTTCGTTCAAGGTGTGTTACAAAATCCCCAGCAAAAATGTCCTTCCATTCGGTAATCGCGACAAATCGATCAATTCTTTCTTGATCATTCTCATCCCCTCCCCTATTATTATTCCACGTGAAAGTCACAGAAATTGCAAAAATTCAGAGTATCACGCAATATGGCAGCTTCATGAAACTTGAAATCAGCTCCACCTTTCTTTTCATCGGACCACAAAGCCAATGTCCCTGGTAATCACTCTTCAAGTTTTGTAGCAACTCATTATTTTCATCTTGTGGATAGCCATAAAGCCCAGTGAATTGCCACTCGTCCCAATAATCACATTTAACCAGACCATCAATGTGATTAAAAGAATAGGATAGAATGCTTATGTCCCACTCAGCTCGCCACAATAGAGTCACTCCCCCGCTTCTTTTCCTTCCTTACCCACTACATCCAATTGCTAGCAAGCCACTAAACTTAATCTTATTTTTAACCCTCTCCATTTCACCAACACTAAGCTTAGTTTCTTTTTAAAACACCCACCCGAGATTTTCCGTGATAACAATACACCAAAGCGCATTGACTACCTGTGGAGTCCCTAACCCACGACAGTTCCACGAAAGAATGTATCTCGTTGATCACCTAGAGCCCAAGTTGTGGGGCTCGCCACATTTTCAGTCATGATAGTATAGGTATCAAGGTTGTCTATTCCCTCCCTTGGTCCTAACATTCTCTTCTTTTCATTTTTGTTTACCTCCTCCTCCAATAAAGCATTATCCTCCATGCATCCTTCTCCCCTCATTGTGGTTTTTCTTGTCACATGCTCTGTGTTCCTGCTTATATTTCTCTTCTCTTTCACAACTTTACTTTTTGTATTTTTCACCGGGGTTGAAGTTAGAAGAGCAGAAACTTCTTTTATCAGATTTTGGATAGCACACCCCTCGTGAGATGTGAAGCTTTGGTTTTAAGAAAATTCCTCCCCAAAGACTTATCATTACTTTCTTGTGTTCTACTTCGAGTTTGCTCTTGTCGCTCCCTGTCTCCCACCTTTCTCTCCCACTTCTCTCTCCTTTTCTTCATGATTACTCACAATGGAACACTCATTAAGTTTCCCCAACACTTCAGATATTTGGTTTTTTTTCTTTGCATCTATCGACCTAGTGACAAATAAACTACAAGCACAAGCAGAAACCGCCTCACCTTGTTCCACATTCTCATCTCTTATGTTGTTTTTACAGGGAGAAGCCTTTAGTGTTGAGCAATTAGGTTTTGATGATTATAAACTAATGATGATTATCTATCTAACGTGTATGTTAAGTTGTGCATAGAAAAAGCAAATTATGCTTGGAACAGGATACAAGGAACCTGAGTAATGACAGGTATATATGTAAGGAACTTGAGCAATATAGGATAAGCAATAGAGGAACAAGAACAACGATAAGTGTTATGGTTGATAAGCATGATGATGGCTAAGGGACCATGAAGGTAACTATGTAAACATGTGTTTACATATGTTAGCTTCATAAGGTAAGTATCCTATACATATATAGGTTATGTATGTGTAGGAGTCTTTTAATTTAGTTTAGTTTTCTTTATTGTTTTTATAAATAAAAAACTAACCTTCTGTTTTACTTTGTTATTCTCAGAAGTTTGCTCAGTTCGTCATCATCAAAAAGGGACAACTTGTTGATCCTTATGAGGTTTTGATGATGATGTTAAGAATTGAGCAAACTTCCATTTAATAAGGATTTTCTAGTGTTGTGATGTTTGCAGGTTCAGTAAGCGTTGAGGGCTGAAGTAGGAATTGAAACAGAGGAACTTTAGAGGATCCATGAGGATACAAGTAAATTTAGAAGAAGAGTTCCAGAAATGGAACTTCCAGAAGTTTCTTAACAGGAACTTCAAAACGGGTTGTAACGACCTGGTTTCGGTGTAATGCTGGGGAAAACCCTAAGATCCAGAATATATCAAGACTACAGGATTCCAGAACAAGAGTTTCAGAGAAGCAACATGAAGACAGAGAAATAGAAGTATATTGCTCTAGGATTCATGTAAGTATGTTGGACATAAAAGTCGGTCTGGAACAAGTCTATATAGAACCAAGGTGAATTCCAAACAGTCAATGAAATTAGAGTAACTGACTTGTCAGGAACTCAGAGACTGTCAGAGTTCAGGAACCTAATAGGAACTTAAGTATGAACGTCGTTAAAAGTCGGTTTTAATGATATATATATTTACCTTATACGTGCATATCTTTTAGGGATTTGGTTTTACTGAATAAAGATATTTATCTTCTAATAAATCCCTTTTGGAAAAAGATAAGATTGTTTAAAAAGTATTTTAAACAAAAAGATAAGTTTTGAATAAAATCTGATTTTATGCTAAGTTTATCTTATTATTATTGACAGTTTTTATTCTTAACAAAAAGGTATATTTTCGGAAAACTGATTTTTAGAAAATATCTTTTAAACTTATCTTTTCAGAAAATCTATCTTTTTCAAGATGAAATGAATAATTCGAGTGTACTATAAATATGCTCATATGCATTCATTCAAAGTTGAGGCTGACGAAGTGTAGTGGTCGTGCTTAATGGTTTTATCCTTCACCACGAAGCTAAGTCAGTCCTCCTGGTCAAAGTTCCTATCAGGTTTTTGGTTACAATACGTCTAGTGAGTTCCAGACAGATCTTGAGTGTTCAACATATTAGTTTTATACATTATATCTTTTATATGTATTTGAGAGTTGTTTAAGGGTTTGAGTGAACTCGTGTAATGGGGAATTAATAAGGGTTTGAGTGAACTCTTGTATTAGGGTGAGAACTTGAGTGAGTTCTTTGTATGTAGAGAAGGCTTTGAGTGAAGCTTGAGAGAAAGAGAAAGAGTAAGGTTTTGAGTGAAGTCTTGAGTGAGAAGAGAGGTCTTTGAGGGAAGATTTCAAGCTGCAACTATTAGAGGGAATAGTTGTTGGGGATATGAGTTCGTTGAGGAACTCGGTAGAGGCTCAAGTTCCTCATAGGTTGTAACAGAGTCGTTGGCCTATTTTAGTGGAATGTTTTGAGTCAAAATCCCTTTGGGTCGAGGTTTTTCACTTCCTATTTGGCCTAGGAAGCTTTCCTCGTAAAATCTCTCTCGCACTATTTCTCTATTGCGTTAAGTTTCTTTTAATTCCGCAAAAAGTGACTAGCAATCTCCATACTACAATTCACCCCCCCCTCTTGTAGTATATCATCCGAAATAACAATTGGTATCAGAGCCGGTGCTCTTGATAAACCGGGCAACCCCGAGGAGCAAGTTCCAGGCTAGGATGGATACCTACAAGGAATGCAGCGAATGGAACTCAACCCTAGAACGTTCCCAATACCACGTGAAGACCAAAGTCTGCTTGTGAAGCAGATTTGATTCAAAGATGAACATCTTTGAGGTAAGTGTCTCGTCTTTGAAGTCTTGATTATATATGTGTACAAGTTCCTTGTAGTATTTCTAGTTAAATTTTGGATTTTGTTTTGAAAGTTTGCAAATCAATTTTGTGTAACCTCAAATCTGATTTATAGAGTGAAAAGTATTTGTCAAATTTACAAATTGATTTATTTTTAAAGAATCGGTTTACTGGAAATAGTTCAAGGAACGTATTATGTAGAATTATGCATATTTGGTCTCTTGGAACCTAGATTACCCCTGTATGGAAACTTAATTCTTTGGGCAAGGTAATGAACGTATATTTTGAATATTTGCCAAAGAATGACCTTATCATGTGTATGTGTTTTTCTGAATATTTATTATGTAGACATATGGTGTTTATTGTTAGTAAAGATAGTTGGTTTAACCGTAGTTGTTTTAATTATGGATTATTGATGTCTATTACTAACATGAAGGTACCTAATATAAATTGGGTAACCAAAGCCAAAAGATGACCGATTTTGCAGGCTAAGTGAGTGGAGACAACTTATTAATAATGATGATCTTTGGTTGTTTGTATATAAGCAATTATGTGCAAATTCCTCTCACTAGAAAGCCTTTATAAGAGGTTTGTAGTAGGTGAAGCGACAGTGGATAAGTGTGTAAGTCGCCTATACATCTCTCTGTAAATATTGGTCATGTGCTTTTAGTATGTATTAATCCTTCACAAAGTCCTATTGAAATTCAATTCCCTAATATTATGAAGGTTATTTGTGAATGGATGAAAAGAGAAGTTGTTTGGATGTTTATAATGTATATCATGACAAACTAACTTCTCTTCTAGCTTTGTGCAAGTTATTAATGATTGTTTTGTAGGTTTGTCCATTGAGACAAATTGGTGCGCAAAAGTTTGTTCCATTAGGAGCTCAGTGCTTAAATTGGTTGGAACTTGGTAAACTTGGAATGATAAAACGAATTAGGGATACAGGAATAACAAAGCTTCTATATCAAGGTGCTATAGGAGTTAGCGTATACGTTCCTGTAAAGATTCTTGTTCAAGTTCCAGTTAAGTTCTTATTATTCAAAGTTCCTTGGAACAAAGCATTAATTCCTGTAGCAGACTCTTATGAAGGATGATGAGCTAAGATGATTATATTTGACTTCGTGTTAGAAATTCATCATTTCGTTGATGGAACGACATCTAAAAGGGAGTATTCTTACAGGAACTTTATGTTTTAACACTTTTATGCTTTAGGTTTTATCTACCTCTTTTGACTAACCTACTGACATTTTAAAGGCACAAAGGAATCTCTTGGGTTGTGAACTTTCATGTTATATCTTTTGAATGATAATATGAGGGACTTTGACAAGGTGTTGAAGAATTTGAGATTTAATCAACACGTTCCTCTACCCAAGATACAATGGTCTAAAGGACCAGAAGGACATGTTCCAACTTTATGTCAAAAGGAACATGGAAGAGTCGAAGGTTTATAATAGGAGGGAACTCGCATTATCTCGACAGCGAAGTTCCAAAAGAGATGATGATAGCCAAATCAAGGTATCTCTTTCTATAAACCTACAATGGAAGAACTTTGACTTATAATACTAACACGAAAGGTAAAATTTCTACAGAACAGGAAGTTAGTAAGTCAAGTTCCTATCCCATTGTGAATATCTTTCTTGTCGAGTTTTTAATGCACATTCTGGTTTTCAATTGCTTGTAACTCTAGTTGTTTCATGGCTTCAATAAGACATCATCAATAAAGAGTGGAAATGTCACATATGAAGGGAATCAAAAAGGGAACACATCATTTGTGGATCTCAAGGTGATTCCTAACAACAACCTGACATTTCTAGGTTTTATTGAAGATGAGATACTTCTATGCTTCAAACTGTGAACATGTAAACCTTTTCATGCTTGATAAACCTAGTAGGAACTCGATAATAGGTATATGTATATGTAAGTTCCAAACAGGTTAAGATCGAGAAGCATGAGAATCAAACACATGTTACATTCTCTTTCAACATCAGGTATATGGTAAGCAACACTAATCCATTGGATCTTAGTGATATGAATATGTTTACCATGTGATATGTAGAGACTAATTGAAAGATATGTCTTGTTTATAAGTAATGAAAGCAAATGAATACTTGGTTAATTTTCTTAACAGAAGAGATGATGAACTGTTTGTTGAAAGTCTTTTCTATCACAGGGTATGTGGCTAAGCGTTCATCATTTATGAAGGTATAGATCTAAAAATGGAACCTAGTTCCAGTAATTGTTGATGTTTGTTGCAGGAACACAGGATTGACAACAAGTTTCCAACTTTGAATCATGAAAGACACGGAGAAAACAAAGTTATATGCTAATGGTCTTTGCAGGTTCTTTGGAATAGTTTTCAATGTCTCTTGCTACATCATCAACACTGAAGCAATAGATCTTTGATGAACAAGACACCCTATGTTCCACTTAGGGATGTTTGATGATATAAGTTCCAAGGCGATTTATCCATAAACGCCTAGACTAGTAAAACATAAAGAGTCTACACTATCATGGTTAATGTGCAATAAATGAACATATTTTGAGACTGACAGGTTTGTTCCCATCAAACAGGTTATAAAAGATGAACTCATGTGTTCTTGAAGAACTAACGGAGTTCCTAATAAAGAAATATGTCACTAAGGATAACAGCAAGGGCTAGCTACATATGTTGAGGAACTTTGAGATGTTAAGTTCAAACTCATGCAACAAAGGTCAATGAACTCAATACAAGAAAGCAAGTTCCAACAAAGTTCCAGAGCTAAGATAATATTTGTTCCGACCAGCAATATCTCAACAAACTATGGAACTAAAGTGTTTTTCATGCATATATATAACCAAAGGGAAAACCTCAACAACCAAGGATCTGAGAAGAGCCCGAGATATCAATCGAAAAGGATGGACTTTATAACTCATAGTTGTATAAAAGATAAGTCTGTTTTTAAGGTTGATGTAAACATGTAATTGGTTGTTATCAGGTTAGATGTGCAGCAGGAACTTAATAAGCTTAAAAAGAAGAAGATGCATGTCATATCCTGAACCTATTCTAGAACACCTAAAAAGGTTCGGAGATTAAAAAAGGTGTTCTGGCAAAAGCTTGTTGAGTAAGGCACGTGAATGGAACAAGGCCAGGTTGGTTCTTAAAAGAAACAACCAATACAAAGGTATGTATTGTCTTTAAGGAACTTGTTGCGTGTGTAGCTAGACTTGAAGCAAGTTGAATAATATTTGTTCTTGCTGTTTATATGGGATTAGAGTTGTACCACATGGATGTCATGTATGTCTTGATATGAATTTTTGTAGACGTCTATGTGGAACATACTCTAGGATAGAATCCTATCCAAGTTCCTTCTTGAAAATTGAGTTTTAAAAGTATCAATTTTTGTTTTCAAGATTAACTGAGTTATTATTAGTACTTGTTTACATTGATATATCTCTGGTACTACTAACGAGCCATTGTGAATTGGTTTTTGCTAATTTATGATAAGAAAATATATTTGTAAGATTAACCACTGACAATGGAACTTGAGTTAGAAGTGGAAGTTCATATTAGATTCGAGATCATCAAGGAACATAACAACCACTTCAAGAACTCCAAGGTAAGCCATCATACTCAACCAATGCTTTAAAGTTATATTTTTACTGGTAAGAGACTACATAAGATATAAGTTCCTTTTCACATGTCGGCATTAGATGAATTGAATTGATATTTTTTTGGTATGAATGCAATATGTGAATTTGTGAATTGATTCTCTTATGGTCTTGTCTTGATTTGTCATATTCTTGTTTATTGCTTAATGGAACAAGACTTGATGAAACATAACACGAGTATAAAGTATTTTTTCCCATAAGTTATGTCAAGCTGGGGTTCCTATGTTATACTTAAAGTAAAGAATATGCGCTTATTTTTTATGTGTCACACTTAGTTCTTGTGTTGTAAAAGACATACTCACTTGCCTAAGAGTATTAGAGGTCTCATAATAGAACTATGGGTGCTGTCAAACACGAAGTTCCTAAGTTGTCAAAGGAACAATGGAAGAAACTTTGATGGAACAAGACAGGTAAGTTCCCAGACCGTTTGTAACTCACTTGTTTAAATTTCAGAGGGAACTAACCTATCTTTTAGCCAACTTTCAAGCATCTACGCCATATATCTTCGATCGCAACATTATTCTACAACTCTAAGTTGTGTGTCCGTGTTGCATATACTTTAATTGTCCCATATTTAGAAAATCGAAGATTCTTATTAACCCAATTCAATTTCCTCTTTCCGTTCACACACTTTTACTTTTTATTCTTAATTCCCATGTGCTCTAAGTTTGTTCACCATCTTTTTATGGTTCAATGAAACGTGAAAAAGGGTGATTACATGTTGAGGGGGAAGTTGAAGAAAAAGAAAGAAGTAAGTACTTGAAAAGGAAGAAGAATGGTAAGGGACTCAGGGGGAATAAGGTAGGAACCAAGAATTCAAAATGGTTCAGAACTGGTTGTGGAACTCAAGTGTATGAGTAAATATTCTCTTCATTAATTTAAAATGTGTTATACTAGGAAATCATGCAAAATTTGTGTAATGACACCCTTTGAAAAAAAAAAAAAAGAGAAAGAAAAGGAAAAAGGGTGGTCAAATATTTAATTTCCTAGATATCTATATATGAAGAATGTTGACTATGTTGATGTCGTGTACTCGTATACTTGGTGAGCTAGTGAAGAAACAATAATAAACGATGAAGGAACTTGATTATGATGAAACTGAAATCTATTTAAGTTCCAGCATGGAGAATGTTCCTCAAAGAAGTTGGTGGTTAAGGTAAGGGAACTTGGTTATCAATTGGAAAGATGAATATGTGTTGTGTTCAATAGGAGATTCAAGAGTTTGAGATGAAGTACAATGTGGCGGTTCTCATCTCAAAAGGTCTAAACGAAGAGCACAAATTCCACTTCACGTTCCCTCTACTTATTTTGTTCCATATGCTTCTTTATATATCCTTTAAGCTTGCGCTTTAATTGGTCTATTCATGCAATCCATTTCTAACTTTTTAGCTCTGATCTTTACTTGAATTTTAACTTCTTATTTGTCAAGTTCAATTAAGGGTTTTGAAGTTGGGCCTTTGGATTGTGAGTTGGAAGTTAGTGTGGAAATGGTATCCGTGTTTGAAAAGTGAGTACCTTGAGGCTTTTAGGAACAACAAGTGTTTAACTAGTATATACTTACTTATTATATGGTGGTAGGTGTGACATATGACTTTAAGTGCATATAATTTACGAAAAACAAACGTGTGGAACAATACCCTTTTTGATAATGACAAAAGGGGGAAGAATATGTATGATGCTTATGGTATGCAGTAATTAAGTCTAAAGTTATTACATCATGATTGTTGAAAGTATTTATATATTGATAAATGATGTGTATTGCTAAGTTCCTAACTATTAAGTTCTTGTGTATGTTCTTAACTTGTTTAAATGTTATTTCCTTGAAAAACTAAGGGGGAATAAATGTACAACGATTATCCTTTAATATGTGATGAGCATCAATAGTTTGTCATCATCAAAAAGGGGGAAATTGTTGAGCAATTAGGTTTTGATGATTATAAACTAATGATGATTATCTATCTAACGTGTATGTTAAGTTGTGCATAGAAAAAGCAAATTATGCTTGGAACAGGATACAAGGAACCTGAGTAATGACAGGTATATATGTAAGGAACTTGAGCAATATAGGATAAGCAATAGAGGAACAAGAACAACGATAAGTGTTATGGTTGATAAGCATGATGATGGCTAAGGGACCATGAAGGTAACTATGTAAACATGTGTTTACATATGTTAGCTTCATAAGGTAAGTATCCTATACATATATAGGTTATGTATGTGTAGGAGTCTTTTAATTTAGTTTAGTTTTCTTTATTGTTTTTATAAATAAAAAACTAACCTTCTGTTTTACTTTGTTATTCTCAGAAGTTTGCTCAGTTCGTCATCATCAAAAAGGGACAACTTGTTGATCCTTATGAGGTTTTGATGATGATGTTAAGAATTGAGCAAACTTCCATTTAATAAGGATTTTCTAGTGTTGTGATGTTTGCAGGTTCAGTAAGCGTTGAGGGCTGAAGTAGGAATTGAAACAGAGGAACTTTAGAGGATCCATGAGGATACAAGTAAATTTAGAAGAAGAGTTCCAGAAATGGAACTTCCAGAAGTTTCTTAACAGGAACTTCAAAACGGGTTGTAACGACCTGGTTTCGGTGTAATGCTGGGGAAAACCCTAAGATCCAGAATATATCAAGACTACAGGATTCCAGAACAAGAGTTTCAGAGAAGCAACATGAAGACAGAGAAATAGAAGTATATTGCTCTAGGATTCATGTAAGTATGTTGGACATAAAAGTCGGTCTGGAACAAGTCTATATAGAACCAAGGTGAATTCCAAACAGTCAATGAAATTAGAGTAACTGACTTGTCAGGAACTCAGAGACTGTCAGAGTTCAGGAACCTAATAGGAACTTAAGTATGAACGTCGTTAAAAGTCGGTTTTAATGATATATATATTTACCTTATACGTGCATATCTTTTAGGGATTTGGTTTTACTGAATAAAGATATTTATCTTCTAATAAATCCCTTTTGGAAAAAGATAAGATTGTTTAAAAAGTATTTTAAACAAAAAGATAAGTTTTGAATAAAATCTGATTTTATGCTAAGTTTATCTTATTATTATTGACAGTTTTTATTCTTAACAAAAAGGTATATTTTCGGAAAACTGATTTTTAGAAAATATCTTTTAAACTTATCTTTTCAGAAAATCTATCTTTTTCAAGATGAAATGAATAATTCGAGTGTACTATAAATATGCTCATATGCATTCATTCAAAGTTGAGGCTGACGAAGTGTAGTGGTCGTGCTTAATGGTTTTATCCTTCACCACGAAGCTAAGTCAGTCCTCCTGGTCAAAGTTCCTATCAGGTTTTTGGTTACAATACGTCTAGTGAGTTCCAGACAGATCTTGAGTGTTCAACATATTAGTTTTATACATTATATCTTTTATATGTATTTGAGAGTTGTTTAAGGGTTTGAGTGAACTCGTGTAATGGGGAATTAATAAGGGTTTGAGTGAACTCTTGTATTAGGGTGAGAACTTGAGTGAGTTCTTTGTATGTAGAGAAGGCTTTGAGTGAAGCTTGAGAGAAAGAGAAAGAGTAAGGTTTTGAGTGAAGTCTTGAGTGAGAAGAGAGGTCTTTGAGGGAAGATTTCAAGCTGCAACTATTAGAGGGAATAGTTGTTGGGGATATGAGTTCGTTGAGGAACTCGGTAGAGGCTCAAGTTCCTCATAGGTTGTAACAGAGTCGTTGGCCTATTTTAGTGGAATGTTTTGAGTCAAAATCCCTTTGGGTCGAGGTTTTTCACTTCCTATTTGGCCTAGGAAGCTTTCCTCGTAAAATCTCTCTCGCACTATTTCTCTATTGCGTTAAGTTTCTTTTAATTCCGCAAAAAGTGACTAGCAATCTCCATACTACAATTCACCCCCCCCTCTTGTAGTATATCATCCGAAATAACATTTAGCCATCCTCCAAACTTCAGTTTCAGTTCATCATCATCTCTACACCCGTCATAATCTTTCACCCCATGGCCTAGCTTACCACAGAAGAAGCAAAAAAGTGGTGGTTTCTCATACTTTACATAAAAAAAAAACTCTTTTGCTCCCCCTCTCATCTTTACCTTTACCTTCAAAAGTAAGGGCTTGTTCACATCAATCAGAACCCCAATTTTCACTGACTTGTTCATCATGTACACGATCCCCAAGTGAACTGGATTCCATAGCCATGATCAAAACAAAAGAGCAAAAGAAAACCCTAAAAAACCTAGGCAAAATCCTCCCAAGGAAACCTAGAGGGAACTCGATTACTCACTCTATCTTGTGAAAACTGTTCTAATTTAATTTCTAATAAGCATGTTTTAGGCAAATTTCATATAATTAAATAGCTTTGTAAATTGTAACCTTATCTAAATTATAATCTAAACTTATTAGATATTTGTTTATATGTATATGTATATCATATATGTTAAAATAGAATTTTTATTTATTTATTTATTTTTATTATTTTCTTATTTATATATATGATATAAGTAAAAATAAGGTGATACATAGGTGACTTTAAATTGAAACACCGAAAATATTCAAGTACGAAGCATAAACTTTTGCTAGTACTTTTGCGGTCGACCATTACTCTAGCTCTGGTTGGGCCTAGCCGCCTAGTTACGTGCTTGCATATGTATTTTGTCAGCAAATTTAGCCTCATGCAAGCCATTAACATATTAAATTATTCAATTATCAATATTAATAGGGGCCAATTAAAATGACCGATTTTAAATCTCCACTTAAGCAACATGCCTATCTCAATAATTATTTCATTGTTGCACATTGAATACTTTCTATATGTGTGTTCATCTAATTGGTAAGTTAAAATAGTTTTGGTGGTTTTTTACTGACTTTTAATTATTTATTTATTATTTTGGGGCCGACCAAGACCCTTAAAGTGCCTTGCCTTGATAACTACTCCCTCGTTTATTTACATGCAACACTTTGACCCACGCAGAGTTTTATGTGATTGAGTTAAATTTATTAAATATTATGTTATATTAGGGTTTTTTGAAGAGTAAAAATACGTTTTTGGGATTCACCTTTCATACTTTTCATCATTTAAAGACTCACTTTTTATTTTTCATCATTAAGCCACTGTTGGTCACTGAAATTAAAAACTTCGCCCACTTAATTACAAAACTATACTACTTCCTAAATGTGTTTTAATTACAACTGTCACCACAGGGAAGTGTCTAATAGCCTCCAAAAATTCTTAACATATAATTAATGAAAGAGTTATTGGCTCTACTAAATAATTACTTTGCTTTAATTTCCAGAGACATATTTAATTCTTTTTCACAAACAAAATACTCAATCTTCTCCAACTCGGATTATTTCAATCTTGCCTAAGTAGAAAAAGAATTAAAAAATTCTACTTAAAGCCTGAAAAGTTCAGAATTTCTTTTAAAAAAAATAATAGGTGTAATTGTGTGAGTGAGTAATATGAAATTTTAAACACAATAGACCAATATAATAGTGGAACGATTTTCATGGATAATATGAGAAGAGAACAAAATTCCATAAATTCGCTATATTTTAATAAAATTTCCGATGTATCGTCCATGTCAGAAAGTGTAGTTATTAAATTTTTTTTGCCAAATGTAAACCAAAACCGCAAATTGAAGTAGCGATTTCATATAATGTTTTATGTACTGTAATATTGATTGGCTTGCTCGAGTAAATGGGTGAAAAAATAAACCGCTAATTGAATTAGCGGTTTAGTTTAATGAACCGTAATTAGCGGTTTCAAGCTTTTTATTTTTTTTAAAAACATCAAGTTTACAAAAGATGATGTGGACAATACGCCGGGAATTTTATTAAAATGTAGCATATTTATGGAATTTTATTTTCTTCTAACATTATCTATGGAAATCGCTCTAATAGTGCTTTAATTAAAAAAAAAAGAAATTATATTGTAATACATATTCAATTACAGTAGGAAAATAAAAGAAATAAAACATATGAATAACACAAATATACGTATAGAATCTTTTATCATAAAATTAGGAAGACACTTTTTAAATTTCAATATGTATGCATATTTAATTTTAATAGTAATAGAAAAATTTATATGTTAAGCAGAGATTATAGCTGAACTGTGTAAATGACATCAAAATATACCGTAGCCTTTTTTAACGAACCCACATTAACATTATCAATGATGCCGTTGTAAAACAATAATAAATATTAAATTAAAAAAAAAAAAAAAAAAGCAATTTCTTCACCAAAATTCTTTTAATATCCACGGATAGTCCTGAAAAATGAAAGGTGAATCCGCGAATGATAAAAACTATGAAAGATGAGTCCCTAAAAATGTATTTTACTCGTTTGTTGGGGAATAAAAATGATTAAAAGTGATAGTGAGTGAATAGTTTATGTAAAAGTAGAACATTAAAAAAAAAAAACTTCCTCTCGTTATTTTTAGTTGCCACCTTTTATTTATGACGCTTGCAAATGCACAATTTTAACGATTATATCTCTAATTATCAATATTGTAAATTATAAAAAGTGAATATTTATAAACGTGAAAGAACCACTTGACACTAAAGTATAGTCGTGTCGTATTGATTCATTTACTTAAACGTGTAAGAACCACTTGACACTAAATAATCCCCTTTTTTCGTGCTCGGTTGATGTCTTACTATATGAAAAAGTATCAACCTCATTCAATATATTTATCATGAATACTACATATTGTTGTTTTTTTAAGGGAGCTAGGTTGCGTGTTGAAAAATCTCAACACTAATCAACCTGTTTAATAAAACGTATCATGTCGTGTTGACCCATTTAATTAACTAATGTATCGTAAATCCTTAACACTAATCTAATTTTTTTCGGTGTTCGATTTGTGTCATATTGTCATATCGTGTCAACTTTTGCCGATTTTACCTTCAATGAGTGATTTTTTTTTTTTTTTTTTTTAGTGTTCCTTCTAAAGTTGTTAAATTTATCTTGATTCTTGATACATACTACCAAATTACCAATACCAAACATGTGTTCTCAATGCAATAGATTCGACGTACCATGTGCTAAATGTGATGACAAGTTGATAACCCTACTTTTTTGGAGCTAGTTATTACTTACTAAGTTACTAGTACTCTGATTGGGCCTACGTACAAAAATTTGTCTTTATTCTCTACATACTCTCTATATAAGAGAACTATAAAACATCCTTTACATATAATTCTTAAAACCATTTTAAACTCATCTCAAAATATTGCTACATACTTATCATAAATGGATACTCTTAACTTCCAAAAGAAAGAAGAAGAAGAAGAAGAACAAGATGAAGAAGAGTTCCTAGGCATAACGCAAAATTGCAAGGAGCTACTTTTATCCCTTCCTAAAGTTAAAGGATGGAGAACTCCAATGCTCTACCTTTTTCAAAGTTTTTGGTGTCAACCCAAAGAAATTCAAGCCATAATCTCAGCTCAAACCCACTTTGAAGCTCAAGATAGTGATGTGATCGTTGCCACTATTCCGAAATCCGGCACTACTTGGTTAAAAGCTCTTGTTTTCGCGGTAGTGAATCGACGTCGATTTGATGTCAACTCCATAGAACATCCCTTGCAAAAGTCTAACCCACATGACCTTGTACCATTCTTAGAATACAAGGTTTATGCAAATAACCAAGTTCCAAATTTATCAAATCTTGATTCTCCAAGACTTTTTGCATCTCATGTCCCTTACAATTCCTTGCCTAAAACCTTGATTAAGAACTCTAATTGCAAGGTTGTTTACATATGTAGGAACCCTTTTGACACTTTTGTGTCAATTTGGCATTTTATAAGTAAAATTAGGCCTACTAATCTTGGGCCTTTCTCATTAGAAGAGGCCTTTGATATGTATTGTATGGGTCAAGTAGGATATGGTCCATATTGGGATCATATGCTAGGTTACTGGGAAGAAAGTCTAAAATCACCTCAAAAGGTTATGTTTTTAAAGTACGAAGATTTGAAAGAAGATATTAATCTTCAAGTTATGAGATTAGCTGAATTTTTAGGTTGTCCATTTTCAGCACAAGAGGAGAGAGATCATGTTGTCGATGAGATTACAAAGTTGTGTAGTTTTCAAAATATGAAGAATTTTGAAGTTAACAAAGATGGAAAATCTATACTAAATTTTGATAACAAGGGCTTATTTAGGAAAGGTGAGGTGGGGGATTGGGTTAACCTTCTAAGTGAGGAAATGGTGGAAAGATTGAGTAAAATCATGGATGAAAAGTTGGCTGGTACTGGCTTGGAATTTCCAAACATATTCAAGTCTTAGTGTTTTATGGTTTATAATTTGTGAGTGTATCTTTTGAAAATTTCCTTAATATATGTTTGTAATATAAAGTACATAGGCTGTCTTCTCTAATGCCCTATTTCACCTTTATATGAACTAGTTTTGGGTTCAAAAGATGTCATGTATTGTTGATTTGATTTTGGAATTAATATTTTGACTCAAATGCCAATCTATTTTACTTATGGTTGTCATGATCTTAGTTACTTATATGCATTTCTCTCTCTTTAAAAATAATGTAGTACTTTATTAGTTTTAGTAGAAGTATAATAAATATTTATGCCTTTAACTAATTATATTCATAACACAATCCAACATCATTGGTTTTACCCCAAAATAAAAGAAAAAAAGAATGTTACGACGACTTTCTCTTCTTTTCTTCTCTCGCCAAGTGGAAAGGATAAGATCGAACTTAGTACATGTTTATCTAGTCATTTTTCGAATGACCCAGAACTTTTAATGATACGAAATTTAAAAAGCACATTGAAAAGTTTGAACAAACAAATGAGTAGCAAAAAAATAAAAAAAAAGGAAAAAAAATAAGAGCATGAGTGTGTAATGAACTGTCATTGAAATAATACGTGCTTCCCATAATGTCATTTGCCGTACTTTTTTAATCTTTAAGGGATAAATTAACAACAATTAGAAGCTAGACTAGCTTAACTTTATTCAATTCTTTTCCCCTTTGTTTATGAGGATACATTTGCTTCCATGTTTCAATAATTAATTTGACGTATTATTGTTTCATCCACCAAATTTCCACAAAAATGGAAGCCAAGGTTCTATTATTCAGCACAATCTTGATCTTTGCCTATGTCTCTTTTCCAGTCTATTCATGGGTAAGAATCAAAATTTTTGTTTGTTGTTAGATGATCTTTCTTGTTTTTGTTCTCTTTTGATTGATTTAGTTGATCACGATTCACGAGTTAGCAAATACTTGGTATTATTTAGTTGATCTTTAGGGTTGACAACATGCAAAAAAGATAAAGCAACAAGGGTAACAAAAGCAAGAAGTAGAGATAGAAAATACAACATTTTTTTCACGAAATTAAGACTAGCAATAACTTGTTATTATGATAAATATTGATAATTTAGTTACACTCCATAATCCAATCTAATTCAAAGTTGCAATAATTACTAACGTTGATCTATGTTAGTGGACTGGTTGAGGCCCGTGGATATGTTTTTATACTTTACACATTTAATTAACCTAAAATACGTAATTTGTTCAATTCTTTCAGGATGATGATGAATGCACCTACGTAATTTACGTGCAAACCGGCAATGCAAAAAGCGCAACAACGTATGCTAAAGTAAACCTTGAATTACGTGACAAATATTTCAATCGTTTAAACATCACAAACCTTCAATCTTGGGGGATTATGAGCAAGTATCATTACTATTTTAAAAGAGGAAATTTGGATACCTTTGCTGTGAAAGGCAAATGCTTAAAAGGTCCAATTTGTAGCATGACATTGAGTCATGATAACACCGGCGTATCTCCCGGTTGGTACGTGGACTATGTTGAAGTTACGTCTATTGCACCAAGTCGGGGTTGTCGAAAGATTAATTTTCCGGTTAATGCGTGGTTGGCCATCAATGAGCCACCGTTTGGTACCGCTAGTCGGGGTGTGTATTTGTGTGATGATATTATTGGTGATGATGGTAAATGCTCCTAGCTAGAAGATTTTGATCCTCTAACTTGGTTATGCTACAATTAATATAACTTGTAGTGCATTATTGCTTAGTTATTGATTGAGTTTTACCCTTTGGCTGTTATTGGAATGTGAGATGAAAATGAGAAATTTGTTGTCTTGGGATATTTTTCTATTTCAAGTGACTAGATTAATTTGGTTATTTGACACGCATAGTAATTTTCACTGTTTATAACTCTTTATGTTCAATTTAATTTGTTACATTTTTGAATCCTCAATTTGAAGAGAGAAAATTTTACATATAGAAGATCTATAACCAATAATTAATTTATAATTTATGAGCTTTTATCTAAGAACTTGCTAGATCAGATCTTGTTGTGTAGTTTTAAAATATCAACTCTTTTTATATATATTTTTTAATAAAGTGTTGTTAAAATATATATAAATGATGGATCTTATGAAATCAATTTACTAAAAACAAAACACGATTTTACCATACTTTATAAAATTATATCCTTATGAAAAACTATTCACCCTTATAATATGGGGCCGACCAAGGGCACAGAAATACCTCGCAAGATTCTAAAAATTTCGAAATGCCAGAAATTAGAATTCTTAGCGTTGGTGCTCGCTCCCTAAAGCCATTGACCATCAGTAATGGAGGAGAAATTACTAAAGGTGAGACAATAAAAGCAGGGGACTATTAAATTTTCTGGCTATAAGAGTTTATAGAAAAAATTCAGTTTAATAATCCCAACTTCGAGTGATTTACTTTTAAAATTCCAACGTTGATGTGTTTTTTTAAAAACTATGTGTTAGCATGTGATTGCTCTAAATTTTTTTTTATTTAAAAAAAAATAAAATAAAACCCATCCCAGCCACCCCCTCTTCCCCCCACCGTGAAACCCTAGCCCATCCCTAACCCCACTGGAAACCGACCGGCCGCCCCCCTCGTCCCTCCCCTGACCCCCCAAAACCATCCCTCCCTTCCCCCACCCTCGAAAACAATCCCCCTTCCTTTCCCCACTGCCAACATCGCCTGCCAAGCCGAAACGACCGGTTTGGGGGATGGGAAAGGGAGGAGGGACGGTTTCATAACACAACATTTGATAAACAAATGATAGAATAAGTGAGAATAAAGGGAATTTCATAACACAACATTTGATAAAAAATTCCTATCAAATATAATTCCCTACGCACGTAAGAAACTGTATTTGTACATGAATTAATGGAAATCAAATAGACGGTAAATTCACTAATAAATCTGAAAAATTAGAATCTGTATTGAAAATCCAACTTAACGGAACTACCCAACAAACAAATAATACAAAAGGCTCACAATTTGTACAAAAAACCCTCTAAAATAACACAAGTTATGAGGGTAGTTTAAACAGACTATAAATTACTTGAAAAAAAATTAAAAAAGAGACTAGAATTAGCAGTGTATCTTGGTCACACTGTTGCTTAATGTATAAACAAGGTTGAAACTTTTAAGCTTTGACAAGCTTCTAGAAGGGTAGAATCAATATGATTGTCACCGAAAATATTTGCCAAACTCTGCTTGAATGAATGTCTGAACTTGGAGAGGCTTTCTGCAGCTCTAGAAGGGTAGGACCAATATGTTTGTCACCTGATATACGAAGGTATGTGCAATGCTATTAGGCTAAAGATTTTATATGCCATTGTTTTTTAGTCCAAACGCGCAATAAAATAAAGTGCTAGATCACCAGCTGAATCAATCATTCTATCAACATATGGGAAAACATGATAAATAAGTGAACATAAAAACAGAAGTTTATTGTAAAAAGATGAGAAAGCATTTACTCATAATTCATTGTCCAAAAAAATGCAAAATGATAAAACCTGAAAATCATAGAATACCTAAATGCCTATAAACCATCTACTATCAGTATGCAGAAGCCAACTCCATTGTCCTTCATTCCGTAACAGATAATAGTACGCAATGCCACTGAATTTTTCATCCTTCATGTATAGCTTCTCGCATAAGCAATCCGAACATCTCATGTAGTCTTCTCAAGAAATGTCAATAGTTAGAATGTGGATGTGTTGCAATTAAGTTTTAAGTAATGTTACATAAGATTTGATGATCTTTCAAACGAATAGTTAGGCTTATCGGTTCAGGGGCGTAACCCACATGATTCAGAAGTGCCTGGCTCATACAAGGGGAGAAAAACACCTTAACAGTGTCAAAATTTTGCTGGTTCAAGATAAGTACAGTATACTGTAACAAGAAGGTGAAATCAATTCATAATGTTCTTCCTCTTTTCTAATCTGAACACTCATCTGATCCATAATTTCAAAACTGCTATACATGATCAGTTTCTATTCCAGCTCATATACCCTAGGGGCCAAGACCAACTGAGAATTGTCAAGTTTTCGAATATAAACAGCAAATATCACATGTAATTTCTCCTAGAAAACACAGCAGATTTCAATATTAGTTGTAAAGCCAAAATGATCAACACATACAAGCAGTATACAGCTTAAGCCTCCTGCTACAGATTTCACAAAGTAAAAAAAGCAAAAACATCATAAAGATCACAAATGACAAAGTAGCCTCAAAGGCTCACACAGCAATGTATATAATAATATTTAAATGGATGCCACACATGGAGATAGATGAAGCATTCCTATTTCTCAATCACGAGCATGCAACAATAAAAGAAAGGCCAACAATTCCATTCTATTTCCCTACCAAGTGATAGCAAGCAGTAGTTTTAAACTTGTAGTTGGAATATCTCTGATTGTATTCACGCTCTTTTGAAACCAGATGTGGCAAGTTTGTCTTCCATTATTCAATTTGAGCCTCGCAAGAACTTCTTCATCTTCCAATTGAGCAAGTATTCTAAATATAAGCAAAGCAGCTACAATCATTAGTTTGAGCCGAAAAAACAAAAGATAATCAAATTAAAAAAACAGAACATGCTTCTTAAAAAATTAATGTGCATTTCCCACATAATTAAACACCAAAAACATCCTATTTCTAACCCCCAAACTCCTAATAAGCAATCATCACCCCCATTCTACATTCTCCGAAATTCCCACCCAAATCATAATCAATAATTCTTAGAAAACGCATAAAATCTACATTATTTCAGCAGTAAATCAACACACATCCAAAGTCGAAAACACATCAAAATCTACCCCCGATTCCTTCCCAAAATATAAATAAATAAAGACTACCAGACACTTCAGATGGAAATGTAACAGGATATCAATATTAATGAATTGAATTTAAGCCTCTAAATATATACCTGTTACATGAGTTTCATCAATGTGATTTGTTTAAGCCTCTAACAGGATATCAACTCATGTAACACACGACAGATTAACAGATTTGAAGCCTCTAAATATATACCTCCAAGTTCTTTAAAATGAACATCAAACGCAATTAACAGAGAGAATTTAACTACAATAAAAAATAAAAAAAATAAAAAGGAAATTTAAAGTCTTCTGTCGGCGCTGCAGTAGCTGGCTTTCGGCCTGCCCGCGGCGGCAACGGCAGTGAAAGGACATGTCAGTTGGGGTCGGGTAATGAATTATTTCATGGTAAGATGTTACCATCATTTATCAAAAAAAGACAATACTTGTATATATGATGCTTCTTGGTACTATAGCACTGTATGTTGGCCAGAGTGTTACTTAATTTAATGGAACTTTCTAGCTTTAACAAGCTTCTACTTGGTACAATACTTGTTCATGTGCAGAAAACCCTCACAATTGAGAAGGGCTTTAGCATATTATAGGTTGATACAATACTTGTTTGATACCACTGTGACTTGTTCTTTTTAATGCTTCTTTAGCTAAAGGACAAGGCTTGGGCCTTTACTGTTAGAGAAAATGGTTGATAAGAAGTAATTACCAAATTAAAGAACAATTAAGAATCCGATCGTTTTAGTGACTCAATCAAGTAAATTTATTATCTGGAATCTGATTAAACACTTGCAGACATTGAAATCGGTCCAAAGTAACTTGCCTAACCAAAGCACGAGAGCTGCCACAAACTCGTGCAGATGTCTAATGCCAGTATGCCACCATATAATATATGTTGCTTCGTACTATAACTGTGTATCTTGCTCACCCAATTGCTTTTATTTGATATGTCTGTGGTGTAACTAAGAGATTATGCCGGGGTTGTATTTATCTGCAAATTACATGCCACCTCTGTAATCCTTGAATGAAAGTCAACAACTAGATTGAGCGATGGAGCGCCTGATAATTAAAATTACGAGCAATTTTAATAGGGGATTTTTATTTTTTACGTTACTTTCCAGTTTTCTTGTGTATACTTGCAACTCAAGTGCTAGCTAGATCATCAGGAGAAATTACTCTAGGAGAGATTGAAATGACAAAAAATAAATATTCTTAGCACTAGTGCTTCCTAAAGCTATTGATCGTCAATAGTATAGTGGAAATTACTAAACGTGTCGAGCAAAAGCAGAAATCCTGGTTGCTATTGAACAACAACCAGATGAAAAGTCAAAAACAGATGAAATGCATATACATTGACAGTGAAAAGCAAATCCTCAATTTATGTCTCTCTAGTAATAAAAGGCGCATCTTGATGACTTGTCTCTGAATCAAAAATGAAAAATGCCAACAATTTAAAGCAATAACAAACCTTGAAGTTGTAACATATAGAGTGGTCTCAAGTATATTGGCTAAACAAAGTTGCTATCAAGCTCAAACAGAGAAATGCCAATTTATGCTTATCTGATGCTTCTTGGTACTATAGCGTAACTAAAACACTCTGCCCGGGATCTGATCACTTTGCAACTATGAAATGACATTAATCCTTGGATAAATGTCTGAACGTGGACAAATTTTCTGCAGCTCTAGAAGTGTAGAACCAATGATGTTTGTCACCTGATATAAGAGAGTATGTGCAATGCTATTAGGCAAAGGATTATATGCTATTGCTTCTAGCTTTCTACAAGTTTCTAGTGCAAACATGAGATGAAAAATTGTACAAATCATCTCATTGCTTAAAAGAATAAAAAAAAAAAAAAAGATGATACTTGAAAATTATAAAATACCTCGTTGACTATAAATCACCTACTAGCAGTATGTAGAAGTCAAATTCATTGCCCTTCCCTTACAGATACTCCGCAATAGGTTAATACAATACTTTGTTTGGTGCAGCTGTGAAATTTTCATCCTTAATGTATATCTTCTATTATAGTCATTGGCTACGAGTCTATGACTGATGATTAACTATAATAGCATAAAAAGGAGTAAAATTTACAACTTTGAAAGTGATTGTTTATTTTACAAAAGTTTACACAGTACATGACACAGAAGAAGTATCTTCTTACCAGTTATAAAAAGTGAAGAGCATACAATATCAGCAAAAATGAGTTTTTTTTTTTTTTTTTTTTTTTTTTTTGAACTATGCAAGAATGAGTATCGACAAAGTTAAGTGAACTAACAAGCATTATTCATGGAATACTAAGTTGGATACATGAATTAACACTACATTTCAGTTGGTGCTGAATAACTCAAAAGATTTTCGGAGGTTGAAATCATCAGTAGCCGAAAAAATGGGTAATGGTAGGAAAACAAACGGAACCAGCAGGAAGTTTTATCAACAGAGCAAAGAAAGAAGAGTATTAGTACTTAATAAGCTATGAGTGATTATACATCAGAATATACTAGTTTGGGATGATCAAGACAATGAATTAGCCAAGAGATTTTTGTAATTTGAGATAACTCTGCAATAACACATGCCTAAAGAAGAAAACCTGGTTGTTATTGAACTACTAGAAGTCAAGAACAGATGAATGGCACTTTAATTGTGATTAAAAAAAAATCCTTTAATTTTCTGGTAGACTGAAGAATATGTTACTCGAGTCCTTGAGGTATCCTTTAAACTAGAAGTACGGAATTGAAAGAGCAAAGGAATAAGTTCAGCAATAGAAGTTAGACACGAATAATGACAAGATAGCCAAAGAAATAACCCCAAAAATCTAAACCATAAACACATGCCATGAGTTGAAATTTCTATCAGGTAACGCAGTTTTTCAGATCACCATCAGCAGCACTAGAAATTACATCTTAAATTAAAAATAAATTGAAAGCAAAGGCAAGCTTAATTTTTTAGTACCTTAAAATTGTAGATGTTACTACTGTTAGGCTTTTCAGTTGCATGAGTTCTTAGCACCATAATATGAGCAAACAGTTGCATTTGAAGGTCATGTACCTGCTATAACAATATATATCAGAACATTGCACATTTATTCTATAATAACAGCTTCAAGATAGTAAAAATATTATTATTTGTATTTCATCTGAAAAGGTAAATTTGTAACAATCAAGTTAAATACATAGAAAAGGTATCTACAACTACAATATCCATTAGTTTCCACAATGACACAAAATTGAAATCTGATTTGAAGTTAAATTGTAGTATGTCATGAAAGATATGTAAATATGTACACCTAATTAGTTGATCAAGTTTTCCCTCCCGCGATTACTATTTGCAATATTTAGGAAAAGCAACATCGTGATAATGTTCCTTCACTTTTCTAGAACTCTATACTAATTATCTGTTTGAGAATGCATAATACAAGGGGAAATTCCCTGTTTCTCATATTGAGAAACGAAATTTGTTTCTCACATGGCATTTTCGTGAATAAATCAACAACTTTTTCATTATTGTGGGCTCCACAATTGAATAAAGTTGAATAAAGTTGTTGGTTTATTTACGAAAATGTCATGTGAGAAACAAATTATATTTCTCACTATGAGAAACTGGGGCATCCCCACTAAAAGTAGGCAAAAAGGTCAGGCAATATAAATGTACTAATGTTCTGGTCTATAGATGTTACATGGTCTTAGAATTCCTAAACAAAGTATCGCTTAACGAATACAACAACCAAGTTTCAACAGCATGTAATTATGCTGAAATATCAAGATCAGCTAGTTTATGTATCAATTAAGCCAGTGCACGGAAAACCTGAAAATAATAATCAGCTAAAGAATATGTCCTTAAAAGAAAATACCTTTATATATCTAAATTTACAGATCCATTGCATAAAAAATTTGTTATTCCCAATAAAAAAAAAAAGAAAAAAGAAAAAAACAATTAAAATATATTCTATGACTGAATGATTGATTAAACTCAAAACTGACAACAATTGTAACATAAAACGCATATACAATTAGCTTGAATTATGATTTTTTGCTTGAGTGAAGTTTTATTGATTTCTAGGATTGGTGTGTTTTAAGAAAAACCTTCATATATCAATGAGTGAATGATTGGTTAGAATTAGACTGAAAAGAGACAAAAATTGCAAAGTAAAATGCATAAATTAGCCTGAGAAGGTTGAATTCATGCTAACCAGTTTATAATCTGTTGTTTGAGTGAAGTTCCATTGATTGTTGAGTGTTGTATCAACAAGCTGTCAGAAGTGAAATATATGAAAATGTAAGTAAATGTAAAAAATGAAACATGTATGCTAATGTAAAACTTACTTGTTTCGGCTGAGCTTGGTAGACTTCCACACAGAGGCACCGAGTATCGTCCATTCTTTGTTTCTATAAGGCCATCGGGATCACTTGTCAATTGTTGTTCTATCATATCACACTCTTTAATTTGGACACGAATGTGTGGAGGAAGGCCATTGTCACCAAAGGATTCCAATTTGGGGCAAGAATTGATATCCATATAGCGTAGTCTGGGAAGAGTGGAACAACATATTGTTTTCAAATTTTGAAAACTCTTGATAGTTAACCGAAACAAGGAAGAGGGAAAGTCAGGATAGCTAATGGACTCTAGTGTATCAACACAGCTGCCTACATTTTCAAGTATTAGAAATTCAAGAGAAGTAAGAAGGTGCAATCCCCACTCTTTTATTGGTTTGTCTATCTTGGTTCCTCTGATTTCCAGATCCGTTAGGTTTGTGGGTAAACCTCCTTCGGGAAAGTTGTGTAATTCTGGGCAATCATCAACAGAAAGAATAGTGAGGTTTGGAAGGGTGTTGCCATTGAATGATATGGTTTTAAAATTTTGGAAACTCTTGATTGCTAACCAAGACAAGGAAGAATGGAGAGAAAGGTGTTGGTACGGAATACACTCTACTGAGTCTGTGGAGCTGCCTACATTTTTTGGCATAAGAATGTCATGGTAATGAAGGAGTTGCAATTCCCACTCTGATACAGCCTGCTTTATGTTCACTTCTACAATTTTAAGTGATGTCAGGTTTCTGGGTAAACCACCTTCTGCTAAGCTATGGATTTTAGGGCAATTTTTAATTATTAACCTCTGGAGGGAGGTAATATTGTGCAATTCACCAGGAAGCTTTTCCATATTTTCGCATTCATTTAAGCGAAGACGTTGTAAAGCTGGGAGAAGCAGGCTTTGCTGTAATGATATTAGACTTGGGCATCTTTGTATACTCAATTCGGTGAGAAGAGGAAGTTCCAATGCAGCCTTCGAGGAGACTCCTATGCTTTCTTCACTCCTTAGGCCTTTCTCATTGTCACTTCCACGAGACAACTTCGTAGATTGTTCATCAAATTCTACATACCCTAGTTTCTCGCAATTATCAATACTCAGCGATTTTAGAGTCAAGGGAATTTGACCAATAGAGACCATAGATTTGCACTCTTTAACAATGACTTTCTCAAGATGAGAAGTTGAGGAAGACGAATTCTTCAATTCCAAGGATTGTAGCTGCTCGACTCCATAGATTTCCAACCTTCTAATAGAAGGCAAATGAGGAGGTAGATCACCTTGTAATGACGGACAATCAATAATAGAGAGCTCTTCAAGGTTGGGGAATGCCTTGTTGTTGTCAACTACTGGGTGCACCCATTTCTCCCAGGATTTCACACTCCAAACACCTAGAGACTTCAAAGATGGAAAAGTAAGAGTTGAGCAATTCCCATAAAATTCAAGACCAACCTCCTTAATACCATTCATATCATAAATCAGAAGACTCTTCAATGAGGGTAGATTCCCCAATGGAGGCAACCATTCGCATTTGTGACACTTTTTCAACTGTATGTCCACCATATTAATGAAAGAGGAATCTCCCAACCAACTTGGGAATGTCAGGCCCATGTACCCATCCAACTCACACTCTTTGATGGAAGTGTGAGGCCGCAACTTCTCAAGCACATCTCTCCTTGTCTTGTCATCGACCTCATCACTACAAGTTCCCCATTCTAAACTCAACCCATCTAGATGCTCTTTCTTACACAACTGGGCTTCCTCTGCGTCCTCAACCTCTGTCACATTTTCTAGCCCGGATTTGATTATTAATCTTCCACGGAGCTGATTCAACTTCCCCAACTCCCTTATCTTGGACCCACCTCCACCTGCCAACACAAATGTTTCCAGAGTCTGCAAGTTTGTTAATTTCCCGATTCCAAGCGGCATCTCCTTTAAAAAGGAATCATTAATATACAAATGGCGAAGTTTCCCAAGCGATTCAATACATGGAACCTTCTCAAGATCAAAACATCTTTTCAAGCAAAGTGTTTGGAGATTCCAAAGATCGTTGATTGAAAGTGGCAACTCTTTTATTCTTCTAAATTCGAGACTAAGGTAGCGCAAGTGCTTTAAATCACCAATACATTCTGGCAAAGCTTCAATTTCATCCGAATATAGAAATAGAGTGCGTATGTAACGGATTTTGTTGAAGAAATCAGAATAGTCCATTTTCAAACCATATTTGCATAGTAAAGTACGCAACTGAGAAGCCATAATTTGATTTCCCAAGGTTTGAACATGCTTGGTGATAAACAAATGGCGAGTTCTTCTGAAATCCATTTGTGTATCCGTGCCATCCAGTATGTTGCATAGGTTACCTGCAGCAAATTGAGCCACATCATGGATGAGGTCATGCATGATGAACATTCCATGTCCATATGGACTTTTTTCAAATAATGACCTTGATACCAAATCATTGAAGTAATCATGGCCTATATCTTCCATTCTTTCATTTGTTGTGTTGTCTGGTAGGAAGCCCTGAGCCATCCACAGTCGGATAATCTCCATCTCCTTGAATTGGTAATCTTTAGGAAATACGGAACAATAAGCAAATAAACACTTCAGAAGAGAAGGCAGATGATGATAACTCAACCATAGAACAGGCAAAACTTCACACGTCTTGCTCCAAATATTGCTATCTATTATCCTTTGGCGCTGACTCTTCTCCACCGTCTTTCGTAGCAGACCACCAAGAGCTTTTGCAGCCAAAGGCAATCCATCGCATTTGCGGATAATATCATCCCGCCTCTCAGCAAGGTCTGAATGCATAGTATTAACATGCTGCTGAAATATACTCCAACAATACTCACCAGACAAACGTTCTAAATGGATGATGGTGTTGGGACAAAGATTATTCATCACCCTTGCAGTGACCTCCTTTCTGGTTGTGACGATGACTCTGCTTCCTCGTGGTGCACCAAGAAAAGGTATTTGTAGCTGGTTCCACTCCTCATAATTCTCACTCCAAACATCATCAAGAACAATTAAGAATTTATTGTCCTTTAGCACTTGCTGCAATTTTTCTTGTGCTTGATTCAGGTTGCTACAATCAAAATTGCCTTGGGTGGCCGAGTTGATGATATCGTTTGTTATGCGTTTGGCATCAAACACGTCTGATATGCACACCCATGCCTTAAGAGCAAAGTGAGTCTTCACCTCCTTATCATTGTAGACATACTGAGCAAGAGTAGTCTTCCCAATGCCTCCCATTCCAACGATAGGGATCACGACATAATTCTCATAACTTGGTTTATCTTCCAACAATTGACAGATGATATCTTTTTTCCTACCATTCCTCCCGTAAACATGAGGCTCACTTATCAAAGAAGAGGTCTCTGGCGTCTTTCGTTGCTGCACCTCTACTGCGTATGTTGGTAGCCTCAAGTTGTTGGATATGAGACCCAAAGTCGGAACCCGGGTTTGAATCTTGTTCAAGGCATTACTTATCTCAGCAATCCTTGATGAAAAGTCTGGACCAGAGTATCCGATTTGCCGGGTAGTACTACATCCACACGCCAAAACACTGCCAACCTGATTGATGCAAATGATGCGTTTAGACAATGCTAAAATTCTATAACTAATTTATTCAAGAAAAAAAGCAAATCGACTATTAAAACTAAACTTGTATTAAAATATGATAGAAATCCTTTGTTTTCTATGCATAAACAAATTATTTACTCTCTCCATGTTTATTTTTTAGTTTATATACTTTTCTATTTCACGGAAACCAAAAATCTGTACTAATATTTAATAGCAAGAATTTTTGCAAACAATATACATTGACACGTGTCTCACTCTTATTGTTACACTTTCATTTTTATTTTTTTCATTTAATTTTTTGTTCTTTCATTTTCAGAATCTTATTTCACTTAAATGTCACTTGTATTTTGTGATCCTCTTCACCTACATGAAGTTAGTTTCTTTCAAAAATATAATTAATTGTTCACTTACGTCTCTTGGTTCTATCAATTTCTTATATAGCAGAAGATAGTTGAGTCAAATATTATAAACACCTCTTTATATATCTTTTAACGTGGAAAAATAAAAAATTGAAAAATATTAAACAACATCACTAATTTTACTACTAATCTTTCATTATTTTGCTAATATCTTTGTATTGATAGACATATTTGGCTTAATTCCAATTAAAGAGCAATATCAATATACAATTGAACAACATGTCATATTCCCTCCGTATCTAATAAGTGTTACACTCACTAAACGCGGCTATATTTTAATAAGTGTTACACTCACTAAGTGCGGTTATATTTTAATAAGTGTTATACTTCTTTTTTTTTGACAAAAAATTACGTTTTTAATATTATATATTTATCTTTTCATGGTCCCGATCTAAACCCATTTCTACTTCTTTTTTTTTAGAAAAAATACAATTTAATAATCCTAACTTTGCCAAATTTACTTAAAATAATCCAACTATCAATTATTTTGCAATAATCCTAATTATCACCAGAGTTTTTTTGTACAATCCCAAACTGGTAAAAAAAAGTCAACTACCCTTTACTCTAGATTACCTAACACGTGTCAACACGTTATTAGTCCAAAAATTAAATAAAAAATAAAAGGAAAATGAAAGGGAAAAAAAAAAAGAAAAAAAAATTAAAAATCTAAACATCCAGCCACATAAGCACCAGTGGTGGCCCTTGCCGGATTTTTCCACCAAACCACTCTAACACCTAAAATCTGTCCCCCCACCTCAACCACACCTTAGAAACCGCACCGCCCTTCCAACGCCGCCACGATACCATTCCTATCCCCAACCCAAACCCCAAAATAGACCCCCTCCCTTCCTACACCACTGAAATCGGCATCCCCTCCCTTCCCATACCACCGAAACCAGCCCTCCCTCCTTTCCCCCAACCCAGAAACTGACTCCCTCCCTTCCCCCACCTTCAAACTAGGTCCCAACGGCTACGATTTCGGGGCTAGCTAGGTTGCAGTGGGGTAGTCTTGCGGGATGGGGGAAGGGAGGAACGAGAAATGGTGGTGGGCGCCGGAAATCTGAGTTGGAAATTCGGCTGGGCTGGGGAGGTCGTGGCCACCGGTTGTGGTCATGGCAGGCTTGGTGTTTTGAATATTTATTTTTTTAAAATCTTCTTTTCTTAAACAAGCGACACGTGGCATTTTTTTTTTTTTTTTTAAGTTGATGTTATTGTAGAATAATCAAAGGTTGGGATATTTAAAGTAAATTGGGCAAATTCGAAATTATTGAAGTGTATTTTTTTTTTTTTATTATTACTCCAATATTATATTTTTCCTCTCACATTTATTGCTTTTCAATAAATTATTAAGCATTAACCCCATTATATTTCATTTACAATTTTTTAATACTCCAACTACCCTCACTTATCTCTTATTTTTATAAAGTTAATTAAATTACTTAAAGCTACGTATCGTTCGATCCGAAGTCTAATAAGACCCATATATTCCGTAACTAAGTATTATTAGTTCACCTCCATTTTTTTTTTTTTTAAAAAGTGAGCTTAATAAAACATAGTTCACTTTATTTTTAGTTCATCTTTTTTTTTTTTCTTTTTTCATAAAAAATATAAATCTAGATGAGATCATCGTATTATATGCGATTTTCATTGCTAAATATCTTTAATTTTGAAAGTTATCAATTAATAAAATACACTCTTACGAATATAACAAGACCTCCACTTAATACAATTTTTATTTAGATAAAATGAGACAATCAGATCAGATCAGCAACTATAAATTGAATTAAAAAAGCTCTAAATCACAAAATGAAGTCAAAGTGGGTTAACACAGTCAAAACATGTTAGCCCGCTAAAAGAAGTGGATTAAGTTTAATTTATGCACATTATTTAGCACTACTATATCCTACTCTACATGTATCTACAAAAGTGTACGAGTAACACTTTGAATTAAAGAGCAAATATATACTTTAGAAAATGCAATGGAAAAGTCGATAGAAATAGAAGTACAAACCATATTATGGAAGGAAGTTGAAAGACATCCACGAGCATTCTTCTTGAAATGATGAGCATCAAAATCACCATTATTACCCTGATTCATTTTCAAGGCTTCAAGGGCAAAGTCGTCCAAAAGATCCTCCAAATCAAAAGCCAAATCTTGAAGGTTCTCCAGCCATAATCTGATTGCAGCTCCGTGTTGCTCATCACATTGCTTCCGTTCAGCATCGCTCAACACCGCTTCAATCATCTCCAGCTCATTCTTCCAATCTTCGATATTGATTTTATTTTTAGAATTCTTTCCTTTGTTGAGCAGCTTCATGAACTGCTTCACTCCTTCGGACACCAGTTTATCCAACACTTCTTTAAACATTGCTGAAACTACCATCTCTACAACTGCCATACTTGCTTTTCTTCTTTTCTTTCTTTTTTTTTTTTTTTTTTTTTTTTTTTTTTTTTTTTGAGAAATCAAGTTAAAAACAGCAGAAAGATAATATAGATGAGAATAGTTGGAAATACAGAAAACGTGTGATCGTGAATGAAATGTGGAAAGAAGTGGATAAGTGAATTATTATTTGATGTAAAATGTGGGTACTCACAAGGGCCAATTACTTGTATTACTTTATGTACGAGTATCTTGGAAAAATTTCCAAAGTAAGCGTGTATTTAAAAACAATTTTTTAAATTAGACGCGTGGCAAAACTATTTATCAAATTAAGCTTTCAGGGTAAAACGCCAATTAGGCTGGCGTTTTTGTCCTGGCCATTTTTTTAAGAAAAATTCAATGTAGGCAAAAGCGCCATCCAAGGTGGCGTTTTTATCCTGACTGAAATTTTAAAAAAAAATTGGCCAAGGTAAAAACGCCAGCCTGGTTGGCGTTTTACTCTCAGCCATAAAGCGCCAGCCTGGTTGGCGTTTTTCCTACAACACCCAGTCTGCAAACTGCAGGCGCCACACCAGCCACAAACACAGCAGCAACAGCATCAACAACAACAATAAAAGCAACAACAACAACAATAATAACAACAACCACAACATCAGCAACAACAACCAGTTCAATGAAAAGAATGAATGCGTATGGTGAAGTTGATAATAGACAAAAGTCAGTAAAATTGATAATATTTGTTTGGATACAACTTACTAGAGAATCCGATTACAACAAACTAACAAAAGAATTTCTAAGATCCTGATTCATCTATTCGACGTAATTGCTATCTATCAACTCGCGGTCTCCGACGACGATAGTACTGAGATACCGTTGTGAAAGGATCTCGGGCAGAAGTCTAGGGAGGAGTCTATTGGCTGGATTATGGTCCCTCCTGTGATGAGTATGGCGCAGACATGGGTATCGCGAAATCCTCCTGAATGTCAAAAAACTCCGAGGACGCTGTAGGGGACGTGTAAGTCTGTCCCCTACTATTCTCTCCTACCCACGTTTTGAACGCTGGTGTGATTGGTCCCGCCCCTGGATAAGATGACCATGACCATGTTTCTGTAAGCTACTCACAGTCATTGCCTGAATTTCATCTATCTGCGGTATGGTGGGATATGATATGCTCTAGACTCCTAGTGCATCATGTATAGCAAGCATATCAAACGCTTGCATAAGTTAATAGTCAGTCAATTTAATAATTCCAGAAATTGTAAATTGATAAATAATAAAAAAAATCCATCTAAAACTCACATATCCACTGATGTCTCCAAAGCTGGCTGATAATGAGTTGAGGGTGGGGTGTAGTTAGGGTTGATGAAGCGTCGGGTAATGCTCCTGTTGTAACACCCCAATAATTCTCTATTAAAACCTGTAAATACCTTTAACAATCTGAAAGAGAATTACTAACGTACTACCGCCACGTGTTCAAACGTTAAGGCTAGTTCAGAATTTAGCAGCGGAAAAAATAACTCAGTTATAAATAAGTTTCAAATCCAATAATCAAAACCAAAATTTAGTCCTATAAGTTGGAACCATTAAGGCCCTTATTCAAAACCCAATAAAATTAGTAAATAAATCAAACCATAGTTAAATTAAATCCAAACTTATGAAACGAAATAAACTGTGGAAATATCTAACACTACATTCCAAATCCCACCACCTTGATGCAATTTCTTATTACGTAAAAACATGTGATTAATATGCTCCCCAATATTACAAGTGTAAAAATTGGATCATTACAGGGTCATTGAAGGGCGAAGGCCATGACCAAGAAAAAGACACACAAAAGCACGCAATCAGCAACGCTGAGTACATACAAGATGCCAAATATAAAGAGTCCCTAGAATGTTACTAAAATCAATCGGCAAACCCAATTTAATTATTGACTATAACACATGCCTCAACTACTAACATTACTAAGACTTCACTTATTACTAACAATAATTCATTTCATTCATTGATTAGATTAAGCAATAGACAAGATTGTCTCCCCATGCTCTATTTCGGAACATCAATAAAAGAAAAACCCCATGCCTCCTTTCGTAAACATCAATAAACATCCAATGACAGACGGGCACAACTCCGTGACCATAACTAGTATAAGATCTCATCTAACTCCTTATAATTTTAAAAAGCATTTGTAAACAAGAGGCTCGTAGATCAGACGGCCTCTAGAAAGTACACGGCTAATACCCCGTGAACCCCAACCCCTGATTGTCAATACTCTAGATGTGCACAAATCCATAGTTTTATTGCTCATCCATCTTGCACTTTACATGATTTACAAGTTTAAACTTGGTGATGACTTAAATGCAAAACAATACAACCAATCATACATCAATTCTTCAAACAATTCAAGTTTCCAATTCAATTCTTAATTTATTAGTGACAAACAATACTTTTTATTAAATCCTTTAACTACCTCGGTGTATAAACACCTTAAGTGCATAAGACACCTCAAATCATTAACCTCGTCTCATAAGACTTTAATTCTCCCTTTACTCATTCCAATTCATATGCATGAACGAGTAATACGATAATTCATTTCACGTATTTATGTACCTTAGCCTCTTAGCTCATCTTGCAAGTTATTGCATAATTAAGTTACACTTACAAGAAAAAAAATACACATTTCTCATACATGAATCAAACCAATCATCAGATTAATCATCAATCAAACTCACTACCAAACAATTTCATCCAATCTACAAGTTTCCTAACATGATTCTAAGTTTTCCCAGTTCTTAATCATGCTCCTAAAGTCAAGGTTTTCGTATCCTTGTACATACCTTGAGTAAATGAGTTGGTTAGCCACTTTAGGAACAAGAAATTTCCTTCTACAAAGTCCTCTCCTAACCCAAACTATAATAATTCAATCAATACCCAAGCAATAATTTACAGCAATACTAACTTACTTTAAAACCTTCAAAATTCAATTAAACAACTCTTTAAAACCTTCCCTTTAATTAAAATCAAAAGGTTATATATAGTTCTTTAAGTTTCCTTCATAATAACCTTGAAATACATACTTATTCATGAAATTACAGCTAGTTTAGAGCTTTATAAAAATCTGAAAAATTTATTTTACACATGAAATCTTAAAATTATAGAAATCTTTATCACTACATACATTATATAGGAAGTTAGTACTTAGTAGAATTTAAACCCAAAAATACCTCAATTCAATGTAATTAAAGACTCCAAAAACAATAACCAAAAATCGAAAAATTTATTCTTGCAATTAAACTTTATAATCATAAAATAACCACAACCTTTGTTTAATGAAATTAGAAATTTGAAACACATAAAATAAATACAATTTAAACCCAAGATTAAAACTTCAATTATTTAAAAATTTATTTTAAACATTAAACCTTTATTAAAAATCAAAAACTGCCCGAAAACCATATTTAGAGGCTGAATTTGGCCACCAAAGGGTGGTGCACAGGACCAAAGATAGTGAGTTTTGATTAAAACGCCGTTTACAAACGAAAAACACTAATTTTTTTTTTTATAAAAATCGGACGAGTTAGATCTAAACGTGATTAAAACGTGATAAAAAAAAATAAAACGGAGATCATAAGTTGATTACGGAAAGCTAAAAATTTATTTTTATGCTTAATTAATCATTAGGAATTCAATAGGAACAAAAATCCCAAATTAATTGATCATTAGAACCCTAAAATCCCAATTAAACTAAATTAAAACCCTAGGTTTAAAATTACAAAATCTGAAAATTAAACAGCAATTATAACCTGAAACTATTAGTTTAAACTAGGGGTGAGCATAGGTCGGTACCTGTATCGTTAACACTATCGGTTCGGGTACTCGATAATCAATAACACTAAAAATGATATCCATTACCCGAACCAATAAGTTCGGGTACCCGAATTTCGGGTACCTGGATTTTCGGATTGGTTATCGGGTACCTAATATGATATCCAATAATAAAAATTAGACTTTATAATATAGTTATTATGATATCATTCAACACTAATCAACAATAATACCACATAATCATGACCAAATTACTAATAATTACCAATCATATAAATTATGAAGTGATTACGAAGTAAAGTAAGAGTTCAAATTTTGGATAAATAGATTTAAGTAGGAAAAAAAAGAAAAAATTGCTTATCGGATCGGATCGGATTGAATAACCGTTAATTTTAAAATGATACCCAATAACCGTGGGATTTGTTAAACATCGCCCACAGATTTCTACATAATACCTACAATTTTTTTTAGCTTGACACTTTTGCCCTTTTTTCAAATTTTTACTGAAAACGTAATTTTCTCTCTCGAAAAATGTGGAGCCAAACTGGATCGCCGAGGGATGACGAAGAGCCGAGGGACACCGGAGAGTCGTCATCGTCGCCGGAAAGCGAGGTACTTTTTAGTTAGTATTGATGGCTTTTATACCTTTGATATATGGAGAAATTGGGCCTTAGCCCAATTGGCTTGCCTTGAGGACCGATCTTTGACTTTAGCACATTTGGAGAGTTGAACCTTGACCTTGGGCTTTTAATTGGATCATTTAATGACTAGGCCCGATTGGACTAAATTGGACCCAAACACTTGTTTTGTTCAATTCAGTGTTTTCAGCCTCTTTTTTCAATGGAATAAACTCTTCCAAAACTGGTTGATGAGCATTTCTTGTTTTGTATTGTGATGAGGTGAAAACAATGGGACCTTGTTGAAGGTCTGATGAGGTGAAGAAGACTGGATTCGGTCCAAGTGATGTTGGGCCGAAGGTTTCCTGCACAGTAAACACACGTAAACTAGCCTCGGGGGTGTTGCCGAGGAAGGCCCCTCCGATGCTAAAGTCAGTACAGTGTGTAGAGAGAGAACACTATGCAAGATAATTAATTGCTTGAGGCTTTGTTGAATTAATGTGTGTATGTCATACAAAATGTAATATTGATGGCTTTTATACCTTTGATATATGGAGAAATTGGGCCTTAGCCCAATTGGCTTGCCTTGAGGACCGATCTTTGACTTTAGCATATTTGGAGAGTTGAACCTTGACCTTGGGCTTTTAATTGGATCATTTAATGACTAGGCCCGATTGGACTAAATTGGACCCAAACAACTTGCCCCCCAGACCCGATTTGGAAGGATGACGGGTCGGGTTTGATTTAATCAGAAAAGGAGGGAAGTGAATGATTTAATTAATCCAAAAATTTGAAGTCTAGGAACTTCCCGGGCTTCCTCCAAGGTCTGCGGGGTATGCATGACCATGAAGTCTAGGAACTTCCCGGGCTGAAGGCCATTCTGCATTGCAAAAACGGCTAGCCCCGGTCCAGCTGAGAGACGCTGGATGACTCGTTGCTGAAACGGGTCAGATAGTCTCGGAGGCTTTCGGTTTCCCCCTGTTGCAGACTCATGAGTTCTGCAGTAGTCTTCTCTCGGCGGTTTGCCGTGGAAAACTTGCTCCTAAATTTGGAGGACAGATCATCCCACCCTGTTATGGAGCCTTGCTTTACTCCCTTGGAGATCCATGCTTGCGCGACCCCCTTGAGAGTGGTTGGGAAATATTTGCACCAAGTCGCTTCGGATCTGGGGCAAAGATGCATATGAGCCTCATACGAGGCAATGTGGTCCTTCGGATCCGAAGTTCCATCATATGTGATGTGCGACGGCATTTTAACCGTGGGCACGTGCTCTTCCAGTATCCACTGCTCGAATGGCGAACTGTCGGGTAGCATAACGGCCTTGCCCTTGTTCCTGGCCGAAGGGACCGCGCTCCGCCCTCTTAGAGAGGTAGGAGTGGTTTTCGTCCCTGGCTGGGAAGTCTGGGCCTCGGCCGCAGGGAACGAGAGGCGACTGTGCACGCTCGGTTCCTTGCCGCCGAGTCGGTCGAGGACGCTTCGGCGAACAGTCTCAGGTTGTTCTCGGTGAGCAGATTCTGGCCGAGAAGCTGAACTGCTGCTCTTATGCGTTCCTGATCGGGAGGTTGAGGATCCTTTGAAGAATTGAGGGTTCTTTTTCCTCTCTCTTTCAGTTTTCCAGGTATCCTCTTCCCACTCTTCCAGTTCCCGGAAGGAAGGAAGTTTCCCACCATCATGGTCTAGCTTCCTCCGCTGATGCCGGGTATGCGGGGGAGTTCGATCACGAGGTGGTGGCATATTTTGTGCCCTCATTGCCTCCATGAGCACCGCCAACGCTCTTGCCACCTCTTCCGAGCTGGGCCCCGTCAAAGGGGTCCTCGGCTGAGTATGGGAATGAGAGCGGACGGTCGATGGTTGGCTTTGGGGCACTGAATGCGTCCTATGATCGGATTGACCCCTGCTAGACCGAGAATGACTCGGCCTATGATGAGAATTATGAATTACGGGAGAAAGGGAATCCTCCCTGTATGATCCTCGCCCCGAACTGGCACCCTTGGGAGAGTTCCGGTCCGGTGAAGGTGATGGTGTAGGGGTTTTAGGCTTTTCACCTGCTCCTTGACGGAGGCCTTTGCTCTTGCGGTTCTTAGCCATTGCTACTAAGATAATTGCAAGATGATCTTGGTTAGAAATTTGGCTTAAAGATTTTTTGAAAGTCTTCCCCACAGACGGCGCCAAATTGTTTCGGGTGAAAACAATGGGACCTTGTTGAAGGTCCGATGAGGTGAAGAAGACTGGATTCGGTCCAAGTGATGTTGGGCCGAAGGTTTCCTGCACAGTAAACACACGTAAACTAGCCTCGGGGGTGTTGCCGAGGAAGGCCCCTCCGATGCTAAAGTCAGTACAGTGTGTAGAGAGAGAACACTATGCAAGAGAATTAATTGCTTGAGGCTTTGTTGAATTAATGTGTGTATGTCATACAAAATGTAATATTGATGGCTTTTATACCTTTGATATATGGAGAAATTGGGCCTTAGCCCAATTGGCTTGCCTTGAGGACCGATCTTTGACTTTAGCACATTTGGAGAGTTGAACCTTGACCTTGGGCTTTTAATTGGATCATTGAATTTACGAAAAGCTAGCCGGCGGATGCCCTCACTGCCTGGCCACGACGCCACAGCCGCATTTCAATTTTTTTTCTTTTATTTTATTTAAAGTTTTTGTTTTCTCTTTTTTTGTGTGGTTTTTTTAACTTTGATTAATTTGAAATTAAATATGTGTTAATAATTTCAAAAAATAAATATATTATGTATTAATTTTGTATGTGTTAAATATTATGTAAATTTATGTTTTAAATAAGTGTTAATAATTTTTAAAAAAAAATAAAATTATGTTTTAATTTTGGATGTGTTAAATATTATGTAAATTTATGTTTTAAGTATGTGTTAATAATTTAAAAAAAATAAAGTTATGTTTTAATTTAAAATTATGGTTTAAATATGTGTTAATAAAATTATGTTTTAATTTTTTATGTGTAAATTAAATATGTGTTAATTATTTCAAAAAAAATTATGTTTAGTTTTGTATGTGTATGAATACTTTTATACATAATTATGTGTTAATTTTGTATGTGTATAAATACTTTTATACATAATTATGTGTTAATTTTGTGTTAATTAAATTTAGAATGAAATTAAATGTATTATGCGTAAATATAAAAATGAAATTTACAAATAAAAAATTTAGAAATTACTTATGTGTTAATTTTGTGTAAATGTATTAATTTAATCTTCATATAATTCTATGTATTTAAAATTTTTTAATTGTTGTAGGATTTTGGTGGAGATGGTGTTGATTACACTGGGATTTTTGTACATGATGGTCCCTTCGAAGATGCTCAACAAGCGATTGAATGGGCAATAGAGGTTGCAATTAGATCTGGTTTTTGTTTAGTAGTAGCAAATCATAAATATCAGCGGGATGGTAGAATGGATCGCATTTTGAGATGCGACCGTTATCGCAAAAGGGAGGAACGAAATTTCAGAAAAGCGATTCGGTTCGATACAAAGCGGAAAGGTTGTGATTGTGAGTTCAGAGTAAAGGTTCGGCAACACTTAAGTCGTGATGGTTGGGAAGTGAAGGGTTACTCTAAATGGGGGTATCACAACCATGAAATGATAGTATATGAAGTGGGTCATCGACAGTTAAGTGGTCTTAGTCCTGCTACAAAACTAGTTGTCAAAGAAATGAGTGATGCTCAAGTGAAGCCTGCTAAAATATTAGCATCTGTGTTGGAGAAATTTCCTAAAGACCAGCCAAATCGAAGACACATCTAAAACGTCAGACAGAAACTGAGGTTTGAATGGTCAGAGGGAAGAAACCCTATTCAGCAGCTTCTACACCAGGCACAAGCATGTGGTTACCTGTTTGGTTTAATTATGATGAAGAGACATCGGAGGTGACTTATTTATTCCTTGTGCATCCTGATTGTGCTGATATGATCAAGTCTTGGCCATCTGTGATTTTGATCGATTCAACATACAAGACAAACAAGTACAAGTTCCCACTGGTTGAGATGATTAGGATGGCTCCAACGAACCAAAACTTTCTGATTAGTTATGCAGTCATCAAGGATGAAACTGCTGCGAGTTATTACTGGGTGTTGGAGAAGTTGAGAAACTACATCGGCCCTAATGTTCAGCCATCGGCCATCGTCAGCGATTGTGAAGGAGGTCTGTTTGCCCCTATAGCAGAGCTGTTTCTAGAATCGAAGCATTTACTGTGCACATAGAACATCAACAACTGTGTGAAAGTTAAAGCCTACAACCTTTTCAACAAGAATATAGATTTAGCATAGAGATTGGTAAATGGTAAGTGGCGGAAGATCCTGCAAGCTACCTCAGAGGCAGAGTACGATTGAGCATTGGATAGCTTCAGGGATGCGTACCAATGGTGTCCGGCAGTGGTAAACTATGTGATGCAGCAGTGGATACCTCATAGGGAAAAGTTTTTCAAATATTGAACAAACCAAGTTTTTCATTTTGAAAACACTACAACATGTAGAGTTGAGAGCGCTCACAACAGAAAGTCGTTTTTCCTCTGCGTGAATCCCAAGGATGGCCTCGACGTCATGCCGCATGATCGTCATCTCACCGAACGAAAGGTGGAAAGAGTTCGTATCCGACTATCATCGCTCAACGAAAGACGTGATCAGCGTTGAGTCAATCTTATCGTGCATGGTGGCAGGAAGGTGACTCACTCAAATGTCCTGCAATCGGCCAAACATCTCGCTCTCCTCTGGCCAAGCCTCAGCCTAACTACACAAAAAAGTACAAGTCTTTTCCCGGGTTTGGCATTTCAAAATGCCCGTCTCCAAAGCCCTCTCCTGGTCCTCCCATAGACGGGTAGCTATATGTCTTAGAAAGCTAGGAATCACACTCCCGTCTACAGGTCCCCCAGCCACCTCACCTAGGGGTGAGCATGGATCGATATCCGATCCGAAATCCAATTTCGGATCGGATATCCGTATCCGAAATCCAATTTCGGATCGGATATCCGTATCCGAAAATCCAGATATTTGATATCCGGTATCCGATCCGAAAATTTCGGATATCCGATATCCGGATATCCGAAATTTTCGAATCGGATAACTCTGATATCCAATATCCGACCCTTTTTATTCAGTCTAAACAATCATACAAACAAAATATTCAATAATAACCACAATTTCAATCAAAATCACTCCCGATCTCCATTAATCAACAATAATCAAGCTAAAAACAATTATCAATTCGCACAAATTGTACGGAAAACAAGCAAAATCAGAAGATACAAACATCAATTCAATAAAAAAAAATGCAAAAACCGAAAATTGAATCTCCGATACTTCTACTACAACAAGATTAGGTCTCCAATACCTCTACTACAACATTTCTAAGGATCGGAGTTTGAACGATCGATAATGGTATCATCGGAGTAGACTGGAAAATTGGAAGAAAGGATCTCAAAAGAAAGCTGTTTTCCTTTTGATTTCAACACCATTGAAGAAATTGGCTGTTGAATTACTCAATTATTTGTTTCAAATCATCGAATTCTTGAACAGAAATTATTTCGAAAAGTGCAAGATGATCAACCAGAGAGAAGTGTCGAGCAATCGTTGGTTGGGTGGTGTGCTGCTGAGTACGAACGGTTGGCTGTTTGGCCAGCTTCGATCTACCGAATCTTTGCGAGCAACCTACAGAACAGAAGACGAAGAGGGAGATCTGAGAGGAAGGAGGAGGGAGATCTGAGATGAGACTATGAGAGAGGAGGAAGATCTGAGATGGGAGGTCTGAGATGAGAGAGGAGGGAGGAGGGAGATCTAAGAATCTGAGATGAGAGAGGGAGGAGGGAGGAGGGAGGAGGAAAGAGAAAGAGGCGGATTACTGATTAGGGACTTAGGTGAGTTAGGTCTTAGGGTTAATGGGTTATCCGGATTTTTTTAAAATGGTAAAAAAAAAAGTTTTTTTTTTCGGATCGGATATCCGATCCGATATCCGATATCGAACTTTATTCGGATATCCGAAATCGAAATTTTCGATATCCGATATCCGATTCGATATCCGAAATTTTCGGATCGGATATCCGATCCAAAAATGTTTTCTGATCAGTTATCCTAAATTTTCGGATCGGATGCGGATCGGAATTCCGGATTTTCGGATTATCAGATAGTTTTGCTCAGCCCTAACCTCACCCCTCACCACCCAAGAATCATTAACGCCCCTCGACCGTTTTCTGCTTACCGTTGACATAGTGGACGCAGATGATGTGGCAGATCTACTAACAAATCTACCATCTCTTCCCTTACGCACATCTACCCTATGCTCCTCATACATATCATCAAGCCTTTGACTGAATGGACCGTAATCATCATATGGTCCATTCTGATCATCCACATCCGCATCCTCATCTGCATCCTCCTCCTCCTCCTCACCATCATCATCTTCATCCTCTTCAGGATGGTGAACCCGTTCTCTGTGTGCCGAGGCCGAAATACCACGGGATCTAACGTGTCTGGGCCCCGAACTCTCCATTGAGTAGTTTCTACTTCTAATAACTTCCATACTCTTCCCCGCACCAAGTCGAAAATGCAATACCTAACTCCATTAAAAAATATTATAATATATATATACATAAAAAAAATAACTAACCAAAAAAAATACTAACAAATTGACATAAAAAAAATAACAGAACACTGAAAAAAATACACACAAAAAGAAAAAAAAAACAAAACATACCAAAAAGAATATAAACATAAAAACAATTAAAAAAAATAACTAACCAAAAAAAGTATCAAATAAACAAAAAAAATACTAACAAGTTGACATAAAAAATAACAAAACACTAAAAAACAAAATAAAAATAAAATATTACCAAAACATACAAAATAAATATAAACATAAAAAAAATTATAAAAAAAACAACAAATAAAATGTAACAAAATTGGAAAAAAATATAAAAATAAACAAAAAAACAAACAAATAATTGAAAAGGAAATATAAACACAAAAAAAACAACAAATTTGAAAATTACATATGAAAATAAACAAAAAATTTAAAAAATTGAAAAAAAAAATAAACAAAAAAATACAGAAAACTGGAAAAAAAATATAAACATAAACAAAAAAAAATACAAGATAAAATAAAAAAAAAGGAGGTGGAATCTTTCCCAGCCGCCGCCGCCGCCGCCGCCGTGAGGCTGGCGTCTGGCTGAGGCGCCACCACCGTGGCCCCGGCATCTTAGTCAGGTGCCCCTCCCTCTTTGACGATTTTTTTTTAATTTAAAAAAAAAATTACCTTGCCACCGCGTAACCGTCTTTCCGCCGCCGGTTCCTTGCCTTGCCGCCTCAACTTTGTCGTAGTTTGAAATTTTTTTTTTATAAAGAGAGGTGAGAGTAGAGAAAAGACGAGTTTTTTTTTATTTTTTTAAGGTATAAGGGCAAAAGTGTAAAGTCACCTAAAATTTGTGGGCTTTATGTAGAGATTTACGGGCGATGTTTAGCAATTCACATAACCATACCCGATAACAAATTATCGGATTGGGTACCCGAACCGTTATGGTTATCGAAACGGGTACCCTAATTTTCGGTTCGGTTACGGTTCGAATTTTCAGGTTTTCGATTTTTTGGACAATTTTGCTCAACCCTAGTTTAAACCATCAAAAACATGATTTTGATACTAAATAAACAAATTTCAAGCAATAAAAATCAAAGCCCAAAAATCAATTACATAAGCTTTATGAAAACAATAAGAAATAAAGGAGGAAGAAAATAAGACTAACCTTTTTGTGTGAGGGAAAATTTGGGGATTGATGGGATATTTAGAGGAGAGAATTGTAGGGTAGAATTGGGCCTCATGAAAATAATGGGCCAATTAAATAAATAATGGGTTAGGCTTTATTTTATGATAATGGATTGTAGGATATAGGTTCATAAAATAATTTTGCCTAAAATAATTTTTGACCCAAATTAATAATTTGAAACTTTTAAAATTAAATTCTGGAAGAATACAAATAAATATTATAAATAAAATAAATTTCATTTATAAAATATTTAAAAATACGGAGGATTACACCTGTACAATACCATGTATGGATCGTGATGCTCTATTCGGCCTTGGAAAGGCGCACCATCTGCGACGTGCTGCACCCGCTGATCCCACATGTCAATGAAATGGGCATGCTAAACTGCCCAGCTCACGTCCCCCCTTTCCTCGTCGGTCTGTCCTGTGCAAGTGGACACTCGTGTTACACGTGGCGGGGACGACCTGACGAAGGCCGGATTGGCGTATGACTCTATCGGGGAGGTGAGCCTCCACTACCTCAAAACAGATGAGGACTGTCATGGCACGTCACTCCATCTGATGATCACAAAGATATGGGGGCATGGAAGCGACTAAGTTAGGGACGTACATGTCCCACATCATCTGCATTAACACGTCGTCATTACTAACATCATAATTAACTTATTGAAACAATGAAAGAGGTGTTAAATTAATTTTTATAATGAACAATCACCTGAGACTCGCTCAGTCTGTCGAATGTGTCTCTGTAATACGTAGACCCCTCGCTGCATGCACACGAGTAAGTCTCCGCACCAGCCACCTAATTATATATAATAACTGCATTCATGAGAAATTATTAGCAAAATAAAGCGGCATGTGGAAAACTTAACAATAAGTCATACATACCTGCAACCGTATGCCAAGTCTGGTGAGGGAGTGGCGGAGCCTCATATGCATGCTCCTGATCGTCTTCCTCCCAAAGTTGAGTTAAGTCACTAGGCGAAAAACACAAATGGGCATCGCACAATGCACACAGGTTTTTAAAAGAGTTTTCGCACCGGTTTGAACCAAACCGGTGCGAAAAATGAGTTAATCGCACCAGTTCGAACCAAACCGGTGCGAAAAGCGAGTTAATCGCACGTCGTTCGAACCGGTGCGAATGATATGGAAAAAAAACCGGTCTTTTTTACATACTCCCTCCGCCCGGAGTTATCTGCAACAAAGGACTAAATTGCGGACTCCTAGGCAAAACTTTTAGGGGGTTTCAATTAAGTTTGGGTGGGTTTAATTAAGGTGGAAAATGGAGGGAAAGAAGAGGTCCCACCTATATATATTTGTTTTTTGGTGTGTTTTAGATATTGGGTAAAAAGTGGTGGAGGGGACCATTAAGCTCCCCCATTATTCTGAATTTCGGTAGGTAAAGGAGGGAAATCTGGTTCCATCTTTTTTTTTTGCCAAATTTTTTGATTCCCACCATATTTTGTTGAAATGGTTCCCTATTTCAAATTTTTGGTGGAAATCAAATTTCATGGCCAATATTTTTTATTTTCCACCAAAATCCAATAGTTGACTAAAACAAAAAATTTGACCAAAAAAAAAATTGACAAACTATTCAAACATAAAGTGCCTAGTATAAAAGGCATACAACTTTGTTCAAATTTGTTCAAAAAAAACCATACCCACCATGGTATTCAAAGCTTCCAACAAAGTTCACAAAATACCCCATAAATTACAAGCTTGTTAAGTCATAATATTTACTGCCTACACTACAATTAGTCCTACAACAAGGGCAGCATCGGGGTTTCGCTTCAACACCACTTCCAAAAAAACTAGCAGCCAAAAACTTCATCACCATCCTTCAAATCTGTGCAAGCAAAGAGAAAGGGACACACAACACATGGAGGAGTACTATGATCAAGATTTTTTTGACATAGACCAACTGCTAAATGAGGGACCATTTGAGTAAAACACAGATGATGACAACATGGATTAAGACAGTGAGGGGGATAGCAGTGCAAAGGAACATCAAGCAGAGGCACATCCAACAAATAGACAGCAATTAACAGTGCAGCACATACGCCAAATTGTTGATGACTTCCTACTACACATGCATGGTGGGGAACTACCCAGAGGGTGTTTGTCACAAATGGCAAGAAAATAGGGGATACACAAAAGCACATCAATGAGGGTCTGGCAGTTTGTAAAACAAAGTATAGCACAAGGGAATGTCATTGATGTCAGAAGAAAAAAATTGGGGAAAACAGGACCCAAACCCAGAATTATTACTAATGAGTACTTGCAATCAGTGCCTCTATACAAAAGGACAACAGAGAGGAGTTATGCAGCTGATCTGAAAGTATCACATGGATACCTCCATAGCTTGAAGAAAAAGGGAAGATTAAGAACACATACAAGCGCCAACCATCCAGCACTCACATCAAATCACAAAGTAGCAAGACTCAAGTTGGCATTAGCCCATATTCACCCTATCCCAGCAGTTGGAGATCCAACTTTCATTGATATGCAACAGGTTATACATATAGATGAAAAATGGTTCTATATGAACCCAGAAACAAGGAGGTTCTACCTCTTACCAAAGGAAGAAAACCTATACAAATGTCAACAGTCCAAGAGATACAAGATTAAGGCTATGTTCATGGGGATGATTGGTAATCCCTTTTATGACTTAAGTGGCAATATGCTACATGATGGTAAGTATGGAATTTTTCCATTCACCTACCAGCAAAGGGCAAAAAAGAAAAGCAAGAACAAAGATGCAGGGGTCATGGAGACAAAGGCTGTGCAAAATGTGACCAAAGAAGAAATCAGGAAAATGCTCATGAACAACATCATTCCAACACTACACAGGAAATGGCATCCCAGTCTGTCTAAGGACATATACATTCAATGGGACAATGCTAAGCCACATCAAATTCCAAGGGATGATGACTTCATTGCAGCATGCACAGCACATGGATTCAACATCCAAATGGTATTCCAGCCAGCACAATCTCCAGATCTGAATGTACTGGATCTTGGTTTGTTCAAGGTCATTCAATCCTTGCAATACCAGTCATTTCCCACTAAAATTGATGAGTTAATAGAGAAAGTCTATGAGGCTTATGAATGGTTTGATCCAGTACTGAACAAGTACTCATGGATCACTTTGCAAGGTGTAATGAAAAAGATCCTAGAGAAAGAAGGGGGGAATAACTTCAATCCACCTCACATGGGCAAGAAAAGGTTGGACAGCCTAGGTCTTCTGCCAGAGCTTTTGGAAGTTGAAAGGGGACTCATTCAACAAGCAGTTGAACACCTCAACACTCTTTTTATTCCAACTAATCAACAGAATGCAGACTACATGGAGACAGAGGTTGATGTAGACTAGGTACAACACCATCATTCAATGAGAACATGACTTCCACACATAACCAAATATGGACTCACAACTAGTTTTTGTGTTAAGTAAGCAACTGGTTTTTTTGTTGATGCTTATAATGATTTGGTTATGTGTATTTTGGTAGATAAAATTTCCTTTTTTCAGGCAGTCATGTAATGAATGATTAGGTGCAGGCTATGAGAAAATGTAAGTTTTTGAAGTCTATTGAATAAATTTTAGTATGAATGTTGAACAATGAATTCCATCAGGGATTTTCCTTTTTTTTTCAGTGGCATGGTGTAGGTTGTTACCTCAACAACAAGAGTTAAAAGGCACTTGTTGGAGCAAAACAAACCTACACATCCAACTCAAAGTGAGTCCCTTCATCATTTGGAATTTTTTCACACATAACAAACTTTATGGGGGACTCATACACAAACATAGAGGCACTGACTTGCAAGCACAACTAGGAAACATTCAAATGGGACTATACACAAACAACCATCCAACAAAACCCATCATCCATCAATTAAGCATTCCCTTGGCCATTCTAACACCACAAACACCCACCAAATCCAACAAAGAACATCCACCAGAATCTATCCAACACGAACCATCCAACAGAATCAATGCACAATTAAATAACCAGGCATACTTAATCAATAACCAGCAACGTACACAAACAACCATCCATCAGAATCAAAAACCAGAAGTGTACACAAGAAACCGTCTTTCACATAACTAAGCAAAATCCAAGATTCCAAAAGAACACATGCAAGCATCATAATCCAGCAACAAACACATGTAGGGACTCACACCCACACACATCACATGCGTTTCACAATGATATGCACCAACAACAACCATTTACACAAGGCAAAGTGAAATAAAAAAAAACTGAAAACAAAATTAGGGTTTAGTAATAGTTATGCTGCAACATCAGTTTGTGGGGGGGAAGTCATGAGAGTATTTTTCCCTTAGATAGGTCATGTAATCAGGGTCCCTCTGACTGGAGTCGTCGGTGAACACAGATCTGGACCTTTTCCCCCCACTACTGGAGCCAGAGGTGGCCGTAGCAGTTGGAGGGTCAGTGAAGACCATAGTCACCTCCACCGAAGATTCAGAAATGTCAACAACCACCACTGGTTCCTTCTGAACCCCTTTAAGTGGTAGATCTGTACTGGAACCCTCCGGAGAGTCAAGAATGACCACAACTTCCTTTTTCTCTGCAAATAGCGTCACACCCTCCTCCTTTTCTTCACCACTAGTGGTGTTCTCAACCAGTTTTGCCCCTCTTTTCCCATGACTGAATCTGGAAAAGGAGGAAGAGCACCGACGAACTGGTTTCAAGATTTCAGTACCTCGCTGCAACTTGTAACGAGTGAAATATGGCTCAGTTTGACTCTCTGGGGTCTTTCGTTTAGGGGACTCATTCAGATCTTGGAAGTTACTCATAATGCTAGAGAGATCTTAAGAATTGTGTATTTAGGGTTTCGCACAGAAAATACGAAGAACACCAAAGAGAGAAGAGGAGAGAGAAGGGGTGAGACAGGAGAGAGAAAAGGGGGATGGGAAAAGGCTTTATCTAGAAATCTGGAGAATTTGTGAAGAATTCAATGATTCTGGGCAGCATCTTCAAGGGAAATTCAATGAAGTTCATTGAATGTGGTGGTTGGCAAATGGAAGGATGGTGATAAGACAGTAGGGGAGAGGGTTATAATTTGGTGGGAATCATTAAGGGGGGGTTAGATAATTAGATGTTAAATGTGTGTAATTAATCAATTATAAAAAAAGTTAAAATTTTTAAGTAAGGGTAAAACTGACATTTTCATGGTAAAAATTTACCAAAAGAGGAAGAAAAAAATTTGTTGCAGATAATAGAGAGCATCCATTTTTAGTAAATGTTGCAGATAATAGCGGGCGAAGGGAGTATATCTTCTTTCTTTCTCTTTCCTCGACATCTCCTCCTCTCTCATCTACCTCTCTCGGTCTCTCTCATCTACAATAATGGAGCCTCAGCTCAAACTCCTTCTCTCTCCATCGATCTCCTTTTCCTTCTTTCTATTTCCCTTCTTCTTTCTTTCTGTTTCGTACTTGTTTTTTTTTTTCGCCTTACCTTAGCTTCTCTCTCCTCCTTCATTCTTCTTCATCTTCTATGAAGGCTGCGATTTTGAGCCTATTTTGAGGGCTCGAATCCCACCATTTTTACTATCTCTTCCTCTTTAATCTGCTGCTTTGTATTCTCTGTTCATCCAAGATCTGTTGATTTTTGTTTTTCACGAACTGATTTTACGTTGGGTTGCGCGGATTTGAAGCTTGATTCGGAATTGATTTTGATTTTGGGGGTTTTAACGTTTGTGAATCAAGTTGATTTGTTGTGTTGATATTCGAAATTCAATGAGATTTGTGGTTCCTCGTTATTGTTGTTGTTGTTCATCGTCTAGGGTTTGCGATTTTATTATGTTAAAAAGATTTTGGATCTAAATCTATGGTTGGTTAGTTTATTAATTAGGGTTTTTGTTGAACCTTTCATCTTCCTCTGGTCAGCCACCGCCGTTCAACTCGCCGTCTCTTGATTTCCCTATTTTATGTTCTCTTTTCTATCCTTAATTGCGAATTGTGATTATCAATAGTGGTCAGATTCTAGGGTTTATGTGTTCGAATTGAAATAATTGATTAGGGATCTCGAATCCAGTAAGTTTCAATTTAATGTAATTTGTTTTCGACTTGTTATTAGATTCAATTCATTTTCTTTGTCTTCTTCTTGTGTATTCAGGTCAGAAGCCGCGTTTTCACCTCTACTTTCTCCTAAAACAGGCTTGAGAAACATTTGGTTGGGGTGTTCATAGCGCTTATTTGGCGAACTTTGTTCCCTGAGGCACCGCAAATTACTGAATTTTGACAACAATTAATTATCAGTATTTCTTGAAATTATGTAAATCTGTGTTTCAGAGCTTTCAAATTACTGATGTGCAGTGGAGCGAACCTGGGTATGGGATATAACCCGGGTATTGTGGCGATGTGAAGGTTGGGTATGGTGATGAGTTTGATGATGATGAGGTAAAGGATGTCTCTTGATAATTTTTCTGCATTTTCATGATAATCTGACCTTAATTATATATACCATACAAAGTATTATCTGAGCTCAAATTTATCAAGTGTTTGTTGATGGAGGATTGTGTGTTGCTTGTTGATAAATGGTTGCCAACAACTTTGATCTGTTGCTAGCCAGGGGATGTATGATTGTGATATTTTGTTGTTGCTATTGATGTTGGTGTGTGGCCTGAGTTTCTTGGATTATGTCCCTTTTTAATGTCCCTTGATTAATGTTATTTGGAATATATCCCTTAATTATGTCCATTTTTTAATGTTGCTTGGAATATGTTCCTTGATTATGTCCCTTGATTAATGTTGCTTGGAATATACTCCTTGACTATCCCTTTTTAACTGACCCCTATCAACAAACCAATGCGTTGAGTCCCTTGGCCGTAAATAGTTACACTAGGATAATCCATATGATGAAGGGACTCACTTTCATCGTACAACTTCTCACTTTGATTTGCTCCGGTTTGTTCGTTGAGGTAACATAGTTTGAGAAGTTTTTGGATGAAAATAAAACCCCTGATGGATTCATAAATTATTTGCTTTATTTTGATGAAATTTGCAGTTTTTGTTGTTGTGTTTGAATAGTCATTGAATGCCAAGCTAACCAGGCGAGTGCTACCAGTGAAGAGTGTATTGTTGCTGATAAAAAAACCAGGATTGATGTTGCTGATAATAAGAAGAATCATGAATTTGGCTATTTGTCTATCTTGTTCTATATCACATTCTTAATTTAGTTTTAAGTTGCATTCATTGAGTAGTATAATCATGCTTGTGCTGACTATGCAAGACAGAAGATGTCAAAAGCTGATTTCAGGCTCGGACGCTCAGTGATAAGTCTCCTATAATTCAGTGTTGTTGTGGCAAGTTAAAGAGGTTACTTGAGATGGGTTTTGTGGAGCTCTCAATATGCGGGGAATCTCACATCATGCATCAAGTAATTAAGCCTCTGTTGATTGCCTCTCTTTCCTTTAAGTTTCATACTCTAATAATTTTTCATTTACTCATAGCCTGCACCATGTTGCAATATTAGATATTATAGTGTGATGAAAAAACATGGAAAAATATTGTAGCTTATTCAGTAATAGAGGCATAGGGGGATTTTGGATATCTTCTAATTGAGAGATGCATGCTCCAAGAAATGCATCTTAGAAGTTTGCTCCATTCAATGATCAATAGTCTTTGAGCAGGTTGTTTCTTGATAATCAGCATTTTGCGTTTTATTTATTTTTATTTATGTATCCTGATTACATTGATATAATTTCTGCTTTCTAATTCATTTCTGTTTTGCTTGTTCTGCTGTTCAGTGGTAGTCATACCTGTTGCCTATTGGTTATCTGCAGTCCAGGGGTTGTCATATTGCCTATACTTGCCTCATTGGATTATTTTCCCTCTTGTAGGTCATCTTTTATTGATTAAAATCATGCCAAGCTTACTCCTCTAACAAAAGATCATCGCCAATTAGAACCAAGTTTAGAAACATATTTGTGTGTGACCTTGTATTTTATTTTATATTTTTTTTTTGGACGAAAATTGTAATATTACAGCCTTTTTTAATGAAAAAATGTAGCTTTATATATATATATATATATATATATATATATATATATATATATATATATATATATATGTTAGTGTTTGTATATCAATTTAAGTGAAAAAAATGCAAAAAAAAAAAAAAATTAATTTTTTTGGGGTAATTTTGGCACCGATTTTGAACCGGTGCTAATTTTTTTTTGGGCCTTTTTTCGCACCGGTTCACAGCAAGAACCGGTGCTAAAATTTTTTTAAATAATTTTTTTGGGACATTTTTCGCACCGGTTCACAACAAGAACCGGTGCAAAATTATCTAAGTTTTCGCACCGGTTTTGAACCGGTGCGAAATCTTTTGGTTTTTGGCATCCCTCAAATAAGGACCGGTTCAAAACTGGTGCGAAATAGGGGTTTTGAACCGGTGCCCATTTGTGTTTTTCGCCTAGTGAGTGGAGTTATGGGGGCGTAACTCGTTTTCTTTAAGGGGGGTAGAGTGCGATAGAGTTACGCACTTGTTTTCCTTAATTTTGGCATTTTAAGTGCTTTTTCATCAGTTTTACATTGATTTTGTTGTTAAGTTTGATGATTTTACACACTAGGATGTGTAAGTTTATTAGCAAGGATGAATCTTACACAAATAATAGTGTGAGTTTGTTAATTAGTTTAATATTTTACAAAATGTTTTGTGTAAGTTTATTAGTTGAGTTGTTATTTTACACACTACATTGTGTAAGTTGTTAGGAAGTTCATTATTTTACACATAAGTTTGTGTAGAAATGAGTAAAAGAAATAGAAACTATGAGTCACAAAAAGTACAGCAACTAAAAGTATTAAGGAAATACCAATTTGATTTTAAGTATTTATTTGTCTTTAAAAAAAAAGTTTTAAAGTTTTCGTACATAAGTTTCGGGGACGAAACTTATTTTAAGGGGGGTAGACTGTAATACTCCATATTTTTATGTATATTATAAATTATTTAATTAATTATAAAATATATTTTAAGGACTCAAGTATTTTAATTAAATATTTAAAGGGCTAAAGTATTTAAATTATTGAGTTTTATAAAAAGAAAAATGTATTTTGGGCTAAACATTTATTAATTGTTTAGGCTCGTTTAAATAATAGTATGTAAACAATCCTTACATACTCCTAGTGGACCAACCCATTTCATTTAAGTAAGCTCAATTCTTTTATTTGAACCCTTGTGGGTCAAAGATTTTACAACTAAAGTCCATTTATTTATTAAGCCCAACCCTAATTTATACTCTCTACTCTATAAATATCCCCTAAAACCCCCAAAATTTTCCCACACAAAGAGACTCAAAAATCAAATTCTTGGGGGTAAGTATTGTTTTCTTTTTTCCCCTTATTTTTCTTTTCTTTTTCTTTCTTTTTCCCTTATTCTTTTTTTTCTTTCTCTTGTTTCCTTTCATGCTTCATACGTGAAACATCACCCAAGCAAGGTCACGCATGACCCAACTTGGTGCCACCCTTGCTGCCACGTGTCCTGCCAGCAGCCACCTTCCACCGGCAACCAGTCCGGCCAGCCACCCACGTCGGCCACCGTGGAGGTCTTCTTCTTTTTTCTCCTCTTGTTTTAATTATTATTCCTGTAATTTTGAATGCTTTCCCTAAATAATGTTGGGAAATTCTCTAATTCCCAAAATGCAGCCAATTTTTTTTTATTCCCAATCTACCGTCCACGTCACCGGTTCAGTGGAAATTATTTTTAAAACCGGTTTATAAGAAATCCGCTACTTGAAGTAGCGGTATACTGAATAAAAACCGCTAATTCAAATAGCGGTTTTCCTTACTATATTTTTCTCTCTCCTCTTTCCTCTTCTCTATGAAACTCGTCTCTTTCTCTCTCCTATCCTCTTTCCTCTTCTCTCTGAACTCCTCTCCTCTCTCCTTCTCTCTCCTCCCTCCTTCTCTCTCCTCCGCCATTCTCATCATTTCTATTTTCCTTCTCACTTCTCCTCTCTTCTCACTTCTCCTCTCTTCTCCTTCTCCTTCTCACACTTACAACAAAACCCACACCCCTGCGCAACCAACACCACCACCACTACGCAACCTACGCTCCTTAGTTATTCAGGTCAAATTCGACCATGAAACCTCTAGATCTAGAGGTTTCATGATCGAATATGGCCGTATTAAACCAAATTCGATGAGAAATTGACATCCAATTTCGGTGTTAAGGTATGTTTCCTTGATTTTAATTTTCTTTTTTTTTGTTTTTGTTTTTTGTTTGTTAATTTTTGGGTTGTAAGGTTTTCGGCAGTAGTGGTGGTTTTGATTGGTTTTTTTTTTTTTTTGTTAATTTTTGGGTGGTTGTTTGGTTAGGGATGTAGATCTGGGTTTGGTTTGGGTGTGTTTGGGTGGTAGATGTGGATTTGGGTGGGTTAAGGTGGGGGTACTTGGTGGTGGTAGTGGTGGTCAAGGTAGACGGTTTTCTGTTTATTTTTTTTTATTTTTTTTTATTTTATAGTGTGGGTGGTGGTCAAGGTAGACAGGGTGGGTGGGTACGGTGTTACGTGGGGTGGTGGTGGGTGGAGCTGCGGTAAGTTGTGGCGGTCACTTTCCCCTTCTCCTTACTGATATTTTTTTAAAAAAAAATTTGCAGCAAAACCGCTACTTGAAGTAGCGGTTTATACTCAAAACACCGCTACTTCAAGTAGCGATTTGTTGCTAGGCCGATAAAAAAAAAACCGGGTTTTTCCCCTAAGCTGACGTGGACGGTATAGTGGGAATTAAAAAAAAGAGTGGCTATATTTTGGGAATTAGAGAATTTCCCAACATTATTTAGGGAAAGCACTCTATAATTTTATACTATGGGTTTTATTTTAATTATTGAAATATGATTAGTATGTTTTATAATTGTATTTTGATGATTAATGAGTATAAATTTCATATTATAAAGTATTTTAAATTTCAGATTTTATAAAGTATTAAAAATTAGGGTTTTAACTATTAAAGTGTTGATTTTTAGGGTTCTAATGATCAATTAATTTGGGGCTTTTGTTCCTATTGAATTTGTAATGATTAATTAAGCATAAAAACAAATTTCCAGTAATCAACTTCTGATCTCCGTTCTTATTTTTTTTTTAAATCATGTTTTATTCACGTTAAGATTCTAACTCGTCCGATTTTTACAATAAAATAGTGTTTTTCGTGTGTAAACGACGTTTTAATCAAAACTCGAGTACCACCCTCTCATGGCCAAATTCAGCCTCTAAATATGGTTTTCGGGCAGTTTTTTATTTTTAACGACGGTTTAATATTTTAATATAATTTTCAGATTTATTTCAGGGGTTTAAATCTTAAAAAGTGTGCTGTAATTTTTACATAAACACCATGAATGAGTTTATACTTTGTGGTTTTAATTACCCACTTAAAGAAAGAGTTTTAAAGGTTTTAAACCAAAATTTCAGCTTATTGGAAAGATTTTAAAGTGTTTAAAAGTTGCTGGAAATTTGTGTAATCAAAGGAGTACGTAATTGAGTTTATGTATTTGGTTTTGTAGGAGACTTTAATTTGAGTAAAATTATAGCATTGCGGCTAGTTGGAAGGATAATTTAAGGTACGCTCGCGTACGTAGTAATGTTTAAGTGTATAGAAGCATGCTAGGCTTTGTTAAATTAATTCCAAGTAGTATCATGATAGATGTTGGATGGAATTTATGGATTGGATTGATGTTGGTGAATGATTTGTAATGTATGAATTATTTATGGTGAATTGGTGATTGGAATTAATTATATTGACATGTTGGATATGAACCACACTTTTAATATTGGCATGATCGAGAGCATGTTTAATTAAACTTAATGTTTAATTTGGTTTGGAATATGAAAAGAGAATTTTATGATGGTTCATATAATTTTTATTGATGCTATAAGCATGAGGAAAGAGCTAAATAAGTGTCTTTGTACACGAGGATTAAATTATATTGTGGTACCTACGTGCACTTAAAGTGTTTCTAACACCGAGGGATAGGATTTGAGGTTCCTTATGCACTTAAGGTGTTATTTTAACACCGAGCTAGTCTAAAAAGGATTCAACACTAAATTTATGTAGTCACTAATTATTCAAGAATTAAATTGTTATGTTTGATTGCTTGAATAAATTATAGTGCATGGTTTGTGTTGTGTTTGTGAGTCATCACCAAGTCTAATAATTTGTAAATAACGTAAAGTGAAAGAGATTACGCACCAAACTGTTGGAACGTATATACCTTGAGTATGAACATATAGGGGGCATTATGGGGTTTTATATTTAACCATGATTTCTACTAGGAGTACAGGACGCTGTATTTTCCTTTTTATTATGCGCAGGAATTCCGCCACTTACGAGATTTTATACTTTCGCGGTTAGCTCCCGTGTTAGTACCCCTTTATTGGGGCAGGTTAGGGGGAAACCCATTCGATGCGTAATCAAGCTAAATAAATGGCCTAGTTATTGGTCTAGTTAAGCGTTAAGTGTTTGTATGCTTGTTTACAGGTGCAACAAGGTAAGTTGTGTGTTGATAGGATGAAAGCATGTTAGTGTGTTTTATTACGCTTATGTAATCAGCATTGTTGATTGTGTGTTTGTATGTTTGTTTGGCCTTTGTCTTTACCTTGGCCCTACGATGACTGATTTATAATGGCGAGTAGTGGGGACAAGTAGAGAGAACCTTTCAGGTGATGAAGCATATCAAACATGATGGGGTTGAGCGAAGAGGGTTACATGTTTCTTTGTTTATTATTTATTGTATTAAATTATTTATGTAATTGTGGACACTAACATTAGTTGATGTTTACATTTCTTTGGTTTTAAAGGGCCTATAATGGTTCCAAGTTATTGTTTTAGTGCAAGTTGGTTTAAAAATTTGAGTTGATTTTATTAAACTTTATTTCAGTTGAGTTTTTAAAAGATAGTCTTCCACTGTGTGTCTTTGATATTTTTCTTAGCCGTTTTCACGGTGGCGGTAATGTCTTAGATTTTCTTATTTCGTATTTTGAAAAGGGAAAAATGGGTTATTAAAGAAAAGAAATTTCTAGGGTGTTACACTGGCGTTTTTCGTACAACGGTAAAACGCCATCCTGGTTATCGTTTTTACCTTGGCCAATTTTTTTTAAAAAAAATTTCAGTCAAGGTAATACGCCAACCAGGCTGGCGTTTTTTCCTAGACTGAAATTTTTTAAAACAAATGGCCTGGATGGCGTTTTACCCTGGAAGCTTAGTTTGGTAAATAGTTTTACCACGCGTCTACTTTGGAACATTGATTCTAAAAGAATCTCACTTTGGTCATTTTTCCGAGTATCTTTGTTGAATTATTCTCTTCTTCATTTTACAATAAGCCGAACTTGTTTTCATAAATAAAAAGATCTAGTTTGATTTTAAATTGGTGTGATTTAATTTATTAATTTGATTATACTTTGACCGTATTTATTTTAATAATAATCTACTTAGTACTCCCTCTGTGTTTTAATAAGTGTTATAGTTTGGCAAACATGCATGTCAAGACACAACTTTGACCATAAATTAATCTAATTATATGTTAGTAAAATCATAGTATGAAATTTTATAAAATGAACTTATACATTATAACGAATCCAACAATGTCTTATACAATAACATTTGTTTTTGGGTTTTTCTACACAGTACCCCTAAGGTATTCTCTTTTCCAAGCTGTGTCCACTCATTTTCAAAATTCCACACCTGTAACCCCAAGGTACCTTTAGAGTGTACGATGTAACCCTGCCCTAATTCCTCCATTAACCTAAGTTAACAATCTGTTAACATCAAAATAAATAAATTTAAAAAAAAAACAAAAAAAAAACCCAAAACACCCAAACACTTCTCTCTCCACCTTCACAAGTACCCACCACTACACCTCCCGCCGCACCTCCGATCCAGCCGCACTGCCGCACCACCGCGCCTCTCTCCTCGACCCACCACCGCGTCACCCTCTTCTCTCCTTCTTTCTCAACTCCTCTTCATGCCTAGATTTTCGACCATTTTTCGAAAAATTTTAGGCAAACGTTGAACAATTTCGACCAATTGAACCATAATTCGTGCAGATTTACATTGGAAAAATAATTTAAAACAAGTTTAGTGTATTTAATCTCAATCTAATTGAACCAAAATTGATGATTTAACAATTAAAATCAAATTAGGGGAAAAAAATAGGGTTTTCTATTGTTTTGAACTAAATTCTTTGATTTTAAAACGAAAACAACAATTAACAACTTAATTTTGCAATTTGAATCCAATGAAACAAAAGCCCTAAACCAATTTGTCGAAATTTCTATTCGAATTAAATTCCTCTATTGCATTCGAACACTTTCGTTGGTGGTGAACTAGGTGGTGGTGGGCATGCGATGGGTGGTGGTGGGGTTGTGATGGATGATGGTAAGGGTCCTTGGTAGGGTTCGGCTCGCAGGTGGGGTTCGGCGGGTGGCTTGGGGTGTGTTGATGGGTGGTGGGTCATGAGGGCTGGGTTTTGGTGGTAAGGAATATAAAAGTAACGGCAATAGCGAACGGCAACTTTACGGTAGGGTTACATCGTACATGAATTTTGAAAATGGGTGGACACAGCTTGGAAAAGTGAATACCTTAGGGGTACTGTGTAGAAAAACCCTTTGTTTTTTAAACTTCGTATATTAGTAAAATAATCAAGTCAAAGTCAATATGTGAATAGTGAAATAAAGTCAAACTGTAACACTTATTAGAACACGGAGGGAGTATAAGAAAAACATAATCAAATTGGATTTTATTGGATCGATTCATCTCATCATGAATTTTTCAAATATGTCATTTTTATAAATTTTTTAATAAGCAATTAACAATATTTAGCAAAAAAAGTGTATGATAATTAAAAGTTCTAATATTTGATATGATCTTAATATTCTTGGTCCGGTCTATCTGAAACAGGTTGAAGAGAACAAATCCGTTGTTCACACTCTTGAGACTTTTTGGATATTTTTTGTATCTTGTGATACAATTTTTTATCTAATTACATAATACATATGAAAAGCAAACTAAAGGATGCTTGGCAACGTATTATTAAAAAAATCCCTCCAAAAAAATTTATAAAAATAAAAGTTTTCAAAAAAAATAGTACACAAAGTTTCATATGTGGCTAGCCACACCGTGTGATCGATCGAGGTTACTTATTACTGACCAAGTAACCCTTGACCGACCAAGTAACCTCTGATCGACTCATGAGTAACCCCTGATTGGCCAAGTAACCCTTGACCAACAGAGTAATGCCTGAATAAGTAAAACTGGCCAAATAGAAAACATGCTAAATAAAAGTAAGGGCTGTATTTAAAAATAATACTTTTACTTTGTATAAAACCTCCCGAATTATCAACTTGCACATTATAACTAATTAACTATTACATAAGAAGTACTCATTGTATATATTTTCTTTCACATGTTTATATTGTTTTAATATATTCTATACGTTATAATACTTGGTGAACTGATTTATTACTATAACTTAATAAATTATTAAATAATTATTTAACATTCGTGCTTTGCAAGCGATTTAACCTAGTTAAACCATCACAATGGTTGTAATTAGGTCCTTGCTTCCAATTTTTAAACATTGGAGTTAGTAGGCTAGTAGCTCACCAATGCTACAAGGGTTGTAGATTTGGTGAAACTACATAGCTATACACTTCACCCAAAACATGTATTGCCGTCCTCTTTAAATGAATAAATTGTTTGTGATTTCGATTTGTTTGCATATATTTTCTCTTTTTTATTTTGTTTATATTTTGCAATAGGTAGAAGACTAATAACTTACAATGTACTATAGAGGTTGTATGTAGCTTAAATGATATAGTTTGAATATTAATGATGTGGTAATCCAAAGCTATAAAGGGAGATAGTTATTCATTATAGATACTTTTAGAGTATAGCATGAATACTACCTCTAAGATAGACTTGTTTAGCCAAAGTAGCAATTAGTTGCAAATAAATCCTCTAGTTTCAAAAGTGACATTTAGTCCCCTTAACTACGTACTTAACCCATAGGATTTAGCTTGTGTTCTCATAGTAATCAGCCATCAATAACCACCACTAATAACAGCCGTTCAACGACGAAAAAATTCCATCGGAATAACCCGAAATTCCGTCAGAACTGACCGTTCCGACGGAATTTCGTCGAAACATACCGTCGTATAACATTGTGTAGGAATATCGCTGTATTCCGTCGGAATAGTCAGTTCCAACGGAATGATGGTTGTCGGAGTCAGAATTAACTTAAATAGGAAATCCGTCGCAAGGTTCCGATGGAAAGATTTCCGTCTTTATACGTAACGTACCGACGGAATATTCCGTCGGAAATCGCTATGCTTCTGACGGAAATTCCGTCGGAAAACTTAATAAAAAAAAAAAACAGCCCCATCCACCCAGATCCACCACTGCCCACTCCCCTGCTCACCACCCTAACCCACCCCACCGCCACCCCCTAACCCATCAACGACACCACCACACCACGACCCACACCAAAACCCACCGAAACCACCCCAACAGCAGCCCACCCAACACCACCGACACCACCACAATCCCTTCCACACCAAACCGAAGCCACCACACCACACCAGCCCCCACCCCACCACCACCGCCACCACCACACCACACCACCACCCACACAAAAAACGCAAACAAAAAACACGAATTAACCCAAAAAAAATGGAAAACCAATCCCACAAAATCAAAAATTAACCCCAAACATACGAAAATTACCGAAACAAAATTATATTAACACAATATAATTAAAAAATACCATTACAATTACATACAAACTGTAATATTCATCAATTTTCCACCAATTCAACCCTAAAAATATCAATGAATTAACAGAAAAAATCAACAAGAAACCCAATTTTTGTGGGTACTAATCAAAGCAGACAACAATCCAGCACAAGAAAGAACAAGTGGCTGGCAACGGTGGTTGTTACGGTTGATGTTGATTGTTGTTGTTGACGGTGCGCCCGTTGATGTTGATTGTTGTTGTTGACGGTGGCTGGCAACAGTTGATGTTGATTCTCTCTCCTCTTGTTGTTGTAGAAGAGGAGAGGAGAGAGAAAGAGAAGAAGAGAGGCGAGAGAGAAGAGGACAAGAGAGAGAAAGAGAATGAAGGAGGAGAGGAGATCAGGGAGGAAGAGAAGAGGAAAGAGGAGAGGAGAGAGAAAGAGAAAAGAGGCGGAAGAGAGGAGAGAGAAAAGAGAAATGAAAGGGGAGGGGGAAATTAGGGTTCCAGGTTTTATAAGTAGGTTTTTTTTTTTTTTTAAATTAAAGCCAAAATCCGTCGGAATAAGCATTAAATTCTGTCGGAAATCAAATGTTCCGACGGAATATTCCGTAGGAAGTTTAATGTTCCGACAGATTATTCCGTCGGAAGCTTCCGACGAATTTTATTTCCGTTGGAAGTTTAATGCTCCGACGAAATATTCCGTCGGAAAGCCTATATTTTCCTACGGATTTGTATTCCGTCAGAAAATTCCTACGGAATAAAAATCCGTCGGAATATCTGATTTTTTCGACGGAAATACGTGTCCGTCGAAAACTGTCCGTCGTAAATCGACCTATTTCTAGTAGTGCACCATCTTTGAAAATTTTTACATGAACTCAAGGGGTTTTTGCTCATTTGATAATCTCAATTCATTTTAATATAGGTTACACCTTTCTCTCTCAAGTCCTAACCTTGGTGAGAATTGAATCAAATTGTAGCGGGCATGAACGATAAAAACACTTAACTACTAGACAACTACCTCACTTGCACAATCACTCAACTACTAAAGAAATGGTTTGCATACAATTTGATAAAAACACTCAACTACTAGGCATGAATGATATCTAATATACTACCTCTATTATTAGTTGCAACTTTTGTCAAAACGGAGTGCTACACTTTTTCCTATTTTGATAAGTTTTATAAAATAAAAGTACTATATTTACGATAAAAAGTGAAAATTAAATGTACAATTTTACTAATTTACGTAGTAGTAGTATATTTGTTAAATTCAATACAAAGATTTTTTTTTTATTAAAATATCAATTTTTAATAGTTTATGTAAATACAAAACAAATGCTACTTGTGGATGTGTGCACTAAGACATGCAAAAACAAGTGAATTTTTTTTTTATTTTTTTTAAATGGAAAAAATTTAAATTTTGACAAGAATAAATTAAAGTTCGATTCAAATAGAGGTCTCAGGGCCTTTTACAAAAAAAAACTCCAAACTCAAAAGTATTGAGAGTGATTTGTCATTATATATTTAAGAAAAAAGAGTATATTCATCATAGAAAAAAACTACAAGAGTTAAAACTACAACTTAAAAAAATTCTTCACTTTTTTTTCTGATTATTTTCCACATAAGAACTTGATTGAAAGTGTTTGAGTAAGCTTCAATTATGTTTGAAGTATTTCATTTTACTTTTCTAAAACCCAGTATAAAATTACATGTATTAAGGAGTAAAGGAGTAAAGGGAAGCCTCCTGTCAAAAAAAAAAGAAAAATGAATAAAAGGGAAGCCAGGAGGGCACATAGATTGGCAGAGATTCTTAGAAAGGGAATGAAGTTATCCCTAGGCAAAAGCAGATGATCCCTAGATCACACCATTCTACACAATCATTGATAACAACAACGTTAATTTGTGTTGCTCACATCAGTGCAACATTGAAGCCTGTGTTGATTCCTTGTTGTTTGGCAGATTGATTACACAATCTTGTACAGTTGTACCCTTTTGGGAGATATTGCAAAACTCCGTTTTCATCGAGATTTGAATGGCGTTTTCCCGCTTTGTTTCTTCTTCATCATGTGATTTTCTTAAAGATGGTTTTGGAATACTCCCCTCCTCCATCTGTTTCATAATAATTGACATAATCTGACTGAATATCTTGAAAAGGCAGAAATTGTACGAGGTAGTAGATTCAAATATTAGTTAAGGTTGTTAAAACAAACAGTACCAAAAACCTTCGATATAACTGTGCTGCAGCAACAATAACAACAATGCAATGTAGATGCCAGCAAGAGCGCGGTCAAGGGAACTCAATACGTATGATATTTACCGTTCAACACAGCATAATCACCACAAAATAGGTCATTGCATCATCCGTTCGAAAAAACAGAGTGGGGCTTTTATTTAATCAGGGGAGAGGAAGAGGAAACAACAGATAGACCAAATTGTTTAGACTATTAAAAGATTACATGAACTTCTGTTTCAACTTAACAATCCATGTTCTGATGTTCGTGCACTTTACACTTCAACATTGACATGGACACTTCAAAAGAGAATTGGTCAGAACGTGCTGAAAATGGCCAACTATGCAGCAAAGAAAGATAAACAAGTTGAGTACTTATTATACAATTCTAAAGATGATTGATCACAATGTTATCAATGTATATACATTCACAAAATACAAGGCCGTAGTGTTAGGATTAGTGTGGAGATAGATAAATACATGGAGACATAAGGAGATTGCATAGAAGCTGCCTTATTGTTAAGGTTCGACCAAACTTGTGAAAAGTTCGGTCGAACCCGGTTTTAAGTCAGTAGGTGCACCAGTTTACATTTCTAGAGGAGGAGTGACCAAACCCAAGGAGGTTCGACCGAACCACCCCAGGTTCGACCGAACTCTGGGTAGGTTCGGCCGAACCTCCCTGCTCCCTATTTCGTCGCTTCGTTTTCGGCTTGTGCGATTTGCTTTAATCTTAGCCGTTGGATTGTATTTTCTACCTAGACTATATATTCCTTTTCTAAGCCTCTTTGTTGATGATTCACAAACATTTAAACACATAGAGAGGTTTTGAGAGGGTTTGTGAGGAGCATTTGAATTCTATACAATTCATGCTTGTAATTCTTGAGTTCATTCATCATCAATATTACTCCATAGTGCAAGGGTGGGTTTTTTCTCCCGGTTCTCGGGTTTTCCCACGGTAACATTTTCTTCCTTTTACTTGCTTTAATTCCTTTCAAAGTTGTTCTTGATTGTTATGCTTGTTTGTTCATTGCTATTGTGGGTTGATTGCAAGTTAGTTGAACACTTTAATCCTTACACGTAGGTCACGCATGCAACATAACAACTAAAACAGAGCCTAATGGGGAAATAAAACAACACACTTCAGCAACACACAGCATACTAATAAGATAAACACAAAGATCAGCAAAATATTGAGTAGAGGCTGCTTGAAGGTGTGCTTGCGATAAATTTTCTTTCGTCCCTCGTTTACCACAGATCTTGCTAAGTTGGATACTAAAAGATCAGTCCATTACAACAAAATCCACAGGTTCATACAAGATCTGTGTAAAAGGTCACTACAACTCCACACTAGCCCAAAATGATTCAACAAAAGCCACAGGTTCATACAAGTGAAACAATTAGCAAGTCGCTGCTAGCAAAAGTTTAAACAGAGTAAATTATTACTCAAGAGAACAGAAACATATAATCATGTCATAGGACATAAAACACTGAAATTTGAGTCACAAAATTGAGTCAAAAGCTCAAAGGAATTCTCATTCATTCCAATGGGCAAAAACCATAGTATAGCCCTTCTCATTACAACAACTTCAGTTTGCGCAATTGCGAAAAGGAAAAAAAAAGTCATTAATACATACAACATAGTAAATTTACACTGCAAGTCAAGGGAAATGCCCATCATCTCCCAAGCTACAATGGAGCACACCAGCACTAATATGCTAATCTCCTCTATTCAATATGTTTGAATATTTTATTTTTTTATTTTTTCTTTTTTCGGCAAGGAGTCACACTAGTTCAGTACATACTACTTCCTCCGTTCTTTTAATATCGCATCACTTGCTTTTTAGGGAAGTTTCACAAATATTGCATCACTTCCATTTTAGGACAAAAAATATCTATGTTAGGCGGATCCTCCATGGACCTTTCGGAAATTTTGGGCGGAAGTCCCTTTTCCAAAAAAAAAAAAAAAATTCCGACTTACAGATTCTTCCAAAGATGCCTCCGGCGTACGATCGTCGCCGTCGTTCATCGTCCGAAACCCGTCGCTAATCCTTGATAATTTTTTTTCTTACAAAAGTTTAATACTTTTGGAGGTGGGCCCGGGAATTTTGGGACTCGGGATTTTTTAAAGACAAGTTGCTCGACTCAAAGACCTCGGGAATAATATTAAACAGTTCGGTATACTATGTGACAAAGTGGTGGAGCCTTATATAGGTCAAATTAATACAAGGGCAAAATGGCAATTTCACATTTAAATGGGAGTGTCATCATGTAAATTAGGAGCGTCGAATAGCAGTTCACTAATTTTAATGCAAACTTCACGAATGTGTGTCTTTGTAATGATTATACAATGTTGTTAATATTTTTGTTATGATTGTGTTATTTTGATTTTTGATGATTAAAGCATGCGATAAGTTGTCAAACTTTTGATTTATGCTCAATTTAACATAGTAATGAAATTTGATTAGACTTTGGTTAATATGGTTGAGACTTCTGAGTTGAATTTATTGTGTATGAGATTGATCAATGTTCATACAATATTAAACATAAGTGTATCAAATAATAAGTGATTTACAATACATTAGATGACATTAATGAAATTTTATAACACCTTATGAAGAAAATTTCGAAAGTACTACGTACTTAAATACCTTATCCAATCAAATGTTTATTATGTCATGATTCTATGTCCCCTCAAAATTCAAAGATTAATTAATGGATGTATGATTAAAAACAACCAAACAAGTAAAAATCTTATTTAAATTAATTGTTGTCCTACTTTCACCCGAAGACAAAGCAACCGTCCAATACAGATTACATACACTTTGTGCCACACAGAAATGCACGTAACACCAAAAGTAAATAGGTTATTTAGCTTGATACGCAAATCCCGTCCTACATTCAAGATATGTTTATGCTTTCTTTCAACACGACCATTTTGTTGAGGGGTACCGGCACATGATGTTTGGAATAAAATTCCTGTGGCTCTAAAATATTCAAGCAAGCAATTAAACTCGGTTTCATTGTAACTTTGGACCACTTTAATTGTTTAGGAAAATTATCGGTCGACCATAGCAACAAAGGACATAAACATTCGAAAAACCTCCAATTTATCTACTAACAAATAGATCCATACTGCTCTTGAGAAACATCAACTATAGTTAAAAAATAATGAGCTCCACATGACGAAGCATGTCGATATGGACCCCACAAATCTAAATGAATTTTCTCAAATATTCTAGAAGCTTTATTGTCACTCAAAGGAAATTTATTTCTCGAATGTTTAGCATACATACATACTTCACAGCCAATGTATAAATGATCTTTATTACTACGAACATGAGGAATCAACTTAACTACTTTTTCGGAAGGATGACCAAGACGCCGATGCCATAACTCCAAATTTGATGTAGCTTCTATGCGTGACACAAACTTCGGTGTGCTAAAATAGCATAGTCCATCTCTCTTAGTTCTCGTTCCAATCAGCTCCTTCGTTTGGTCCTGTATAGCACAACCATTAGAATCAAATTGGACAATAGTTTGTAAATCATCATTAAGTTGAGAGACAGAAAGTAAATTGCAAAATCTTATAAAATTAATGAGAATTTGCATATAATATGATGCCTCAATATGAATTGATGAAGTCTCGGCTTGATATAAAACTTGTTAACCAACAAAAAGTTAGAAAGTAGTATCAAATTTCAAACCAAAATAGTTTAATTGCCCGAATTCAAACGGCTTGATAAAAAACCAATTTTTTTAAATCAAAAGCAGACCCAAACCGTAATTTAGTAAACTTGAAATAAAACCAATCCGAATAATGTTAAATCGTAGAAGAAACGAACCCGTTAACGAACCGAATCAGTTATAAACCGAACTAAAATAAAACTGAACAAAAAAAAAAACCGAACTGTTTCTAACCCGAAACCGTTTGAACCGGGATAAAACCGTTTACACCGAACCATTAACAAACCGCAACCCGTTGCACCGAACCGAATTTAAACCGGCCGGATAAAAACCGTTTACACCGAGCTTTTAACAAACCGCAACCCGTCTGTACCGAACCGTTTACAACCCGAACCGAATTTAAACCGTTAAAGAATAAACCGAAATCGAATCGAACCGATAATTATTTAAATCGAACTGAAACAACCCGTAAGACATTTAAACCGATTTCAAACCGACCCGATTTCAAACCTAACCGATTTTAAACCGAACCGAAACCGAACTTTTAAACCTATTTTTACAGTAATAATCTCTACTACTGCCATACTTGCTTTTTTTTTTTTGGGAAATCAAGTTAAAAACAGCAGAAAGATAATGGAGTATAGATGAGAATAGTTGGAAATACAGAAAACGTGTGATTGTGAATGAAATGTGGAAAGAAGTGGAGAAGTGAATTATTATTTGATGTAAAATGTGGGTACTCACAAGGGCCAATTACTTGTATTACTTTATGTACGAGCATTTTTGTTGAATTCTTTTCTTCATTTTACTATAAGCCGAACTTGTTTTCATAAATAAAAAGATATGGTCTGATTTTAAATTGGTGTATTTAATTTATTAATTTGATTATACTTTGATCGTATTTATTTTAATATTAATTTATTTAGTACTCCAATCATATGTTAGTAAAATCATAATGTGAAATTTTATAAAATAAACGTACATTATAACGAATTCAACAATGTCTTATACAATAACATTTGTTTTTGGGTTTTTCTACACAGTACCTCTAAAGTATTCACTTTTCCAGGCCGTGTCCACCCATTTTCAAAAATCTACACTGTAACCCCAAGGTATTTTTTTTTGGGGGGAAATGAAGTTGAAAACTGCAGAGAGTTGGATAACAGAGAACGAGAGATTATGAATAAAATGAATGGCTCTCTTAATTAGTTTTGGGTGTTAATAAAGTGGAAAGAAGTGGAGAAATATCACAGATGAGAGATGGAAATTAAATTCAGATAACAAGTGATTGTGAATGAAATGAATGGTTCTCTTAGTTTTGGGGATTTATAATGTGGAAACAAGTGGAGAAATATTGTAAACGAGAGTTGGAAATTCAGATAACAAGTGATTGTGATTTGTAAATGACTTGAATGGTTCTCCTACTTTAAGGGTTAAAGATGGGAAGAAATGAATTATTGACGTAAAATATTGGTACCCATTATTCTTTATTAAGTGTCCTATTGGGAGGTTTGGCACTATTAAGTAACTAGGGTAAATAACGATATTAAAGAGTTAAACATTCTTTTTCACGAGAAGATAAAAGGCCTTCCTAGCTCAATTCGACCCCAAGGCAAGGCATTATTCCATACAAGAGAGGCAATTTAGTTTTCTTTGATGTCTAGTTTAGTTTCCTGCGCTTCTCCAATTAGTATCTTTGTCATTTGTTCTTTATAAGGATTAATATGAACATGTAATTAAAAAGACCAACGTAAAAAAAAAAAGCCTAATTCCAGGAATCAACTTAAATTGCACTAGTGTCATACACTAATAGAGTATATAACCTAATCCTGTGCTTCCACCTACAACTTATTACCGAGTACTGTTACCCTCTATCTTTCATTTCACAATGATCATTAGAGGTTTCTCCACTACATTGTACTATTGTAGTACGTAGTAACCAAGTAAATCCTTTATCTTTCCCATTCGTTTGATTATTAAGTTATTGGCTAATTATTATATATATAGTGTCATGTCAACTGATATCTATTCAAAATTAATTATTAAAAAATCCGATGTGTGTTGTTGATTCTTTGGTACAATTTTAGTATTACGGAAGATTAATTATGTTTTTTTATATATAAAAATCACTTATAATAGATCAGTAGCATTTAGGGATGGCAATTTAATCCGAGTTCAATTCGAATCTGATTCGAAGAAAATAAATCTGATCCGAATCCGTTTAAAATTAGTTCGAATCCAAATCCGAATAGAAGACGGATCGGACTTGGACCTTATGCAAAGTCCGACCGAGTCCAAGAGTATAAGCATATATGGTTTATAACTTGGGACAATTACTTGTTTGTTTTGTAACAAAATTTTGTTATGTAACTTAGTGTATAATTGAAATATGTTATGTTTATACTTCATTGAGTATGATAATACAAGCAATTATAGTATATCACACATGACCCAAAAAAAAAATAAAAAAATAAAAAAATAAAAATAAAAATAAAAAGCGGATCATTTCAGAGGTCCGAATAAATGGATCGGATTCGGATTTTTCGGATTCGAGTCCAGGGTTCATTTACTAAACGAATCGGGTTCACATTCGAGTCCATGGTTCGTTTACTAAACGAATCAGATTCGGATTTAGCCGCATCCGATCCGTTGCCATTTCTACTAGCATCCACTAGCATGACTATATACATAAATTTCACTCATTTTCTAAGAAGTAAACTCCATGGGAACTTAAAATTAAAAGAAATAAACTTTTCTACGCTCAACCAAATGATCATACATCTAGTTTCACTTTCCTCAACTTAAAAAAATAATATTTACTTTTGAAACACTCTCTCCATGTTAAGATAAAAAGTTATTATGCAAAGTGGGTCGATTTTTTTTTTTTTTTTTTTATTTTGTTTTTGTGAGTTACAAAGAGGAATTGTTGGGATCATAACAACTAAAATGAAAATATGATAATTTATTTGATATTGACCTAAAAACCAATGTGACAATCTTAAAGAGATGGAAATTACGTAGTATAATTTTTAATTTACGCTAAGAAAGAAAGATGAGGACGGATTATGGGTGGGTGGATAAAATTAATGTTAAAGCTTGACTGTTGACTCGCCCAAACCACGGGGTCTTGATGACTCTTGACAATTCTACTCAAATAATAGTGTTACACCCCACTTGGCCCACTATCAACCATCAAAGAACGCCTCAATTGAATTTCTAACATTAAAGTATATATATATATATATATATATATATATATATATATATATATATATATATATATATATATATATATATATATATATATATATATATATATATATATATGAAAATGCTATACATAGCCCTAAGGGCTACATATAAGCATTTAATTTACTCTTGAAAATTGTTTAAATTTAGAAAATCATAACAAAAACACACTAATTACACCGATTTGCGCGTGTTTTTGTCATGAATTCCTAACTTTATACATTTTCCAAGAGTAAATTCAATGCTTATATATAGCCCTAAGGGCTATGTATAGCATTACCCATATATATATATATATATATATATATATATATATATATATATATATATATATATATATATATATATATATAAAATGGCTATAGGAGAAACTTTTCTTTCAGCATTTTTGCAAGTATTGTTTGAGAAGATGCTGTCACCAGGAGTTACAATGTTTATGAAGTTAATAAAGGGAGGCGAAATACAACGAAAAAACCATAAAGCAATGGGAGAAGCAACATAGAATGATAGAGGCGGTACTAAGCGATGCCGGGCAGAAGCAACTTGATAGTAGTAATAATGGTGTAAAGTCATGGATGCAGGATCTTCAAGACTTGGCTTATGATTTAGAGGATGTGTTGGATGCATTTGCTACACAAGCTCATATTTATGAGTTGATGATCAAGGAAGATGTGCACGGCCGTGTTTTGAAGAATAACGACCCCAATTTGGCTAGTTCACCTAACAATAATATGGTTTGTTAAGTCCTCCACTTTGTACAATATTGCTTACTTTGGTAGTCTTCCACATAATTAGTCTTAATTAGTCTTCCACATAATTTTTTATTTTTAATACACATGACGTTGATATTTTTCTTGACACATTACTTCACCCTACTAATCTCTTAATATGCAAGTCCAAACATAATAAGAAGATTATTTGTGAATTGAACAAGTAATAAAAGTATATACAAATAACAAACCACGAAGATTATCATGGTTTAACGTAAAAAGGTATACATCAGTCCCAGTTGGTTTGGTTTGGAATTTGGACCGATTTTACCAGTTTGGTTCTATCTAAGCATAATTGTCTATTATTCCAAAAAAAAATAAAAAAAAATAAAAAATAAAAAAACATAATTTGCCTAATTGTATCTTAAATCATCAAATTTCAAGGTGTTAGATACATACCCATTATAGGTAGCGGGTATTGGGTAGGAGTAGGTAGGTGGGATTGTTGTAGGGGTATAGAAATTTTAATTAAATGGATCAAGATATAGAGGAACGATTAGATTTATATCCACTTAAACGAGTATAGATATTAGATACATACCTAGTAGGCCAGTACATAGTGGGGTAGATGGTGTGATGAAAATTTTATGTGAGTGTGACTTGTATGGGGCCATGGGGGAGGGTATTTGGCTTATTGGCTACTTAAATAATTGTCGAGTATCAAATTGACAGTTAATTCTTTCGTAATGAGTTTATTATCGAGTAATTCAGTATTATATAATGTACGCAAATTCATTAACTATCTCAAATTTTACAGTAATGCATGAGTTTTACTAATGTTCAAGTTTCCTTGCTGCACTGTAATTGGATCAAAAGCTGACAGGTGCAAAGCATTGTTGTTAGTGGATCAAAAGCTGTGGAGCATCTGTCATTCATGTTTAACTCGGGCCAAGATTTAACAGCGAAGATAGAAGAGATTAATCAGCAGTTGAAAGAAATTTTGAGCCAGACTAAGGGCTTAGGACTTTCTGTACATGTGATGCAGCAACAAGTTATACCTCCAAGAGCAGAACGAGAATGGAAAAGCTGGCGGGAATCAACTTCTTTGTTATGTGAGCCATTTGTTTATGGACGGGAAGGTGACAGAAAAGAGACCATAAGTCGACTACTGAATGATGAGAGCTCAATGACTGGTAATAACTATGTTGTAATTCCTATTGTTGGAATAGGAGGCATTGGTAAGACGACTCTTGCTCAGCTCATCTACAATGATGAGGAAGTGAATGTGTTTTCTTTAAAGGCATGGGTTTATGTATCTCAAGTGTTTGATGCTAAAAGAATAACAACATCAATTATTAATTCAATCACTGGTGAAAGCAACACTTTTTGTGATCTTGATCAAGCTCAAGTGCGATTATAGAAAGTGCTAACAGGTAGACGATTCTTGATCGTACTTGATGACATATGGAATGAGAAGTATAGTGATTGGGATAGGTTACGGACCCCATTAAGAGCAGGAGCGAAGGGAAGTAGAGTTGTGGCTACTACAAGAAGCCAGAAAGTTGCCAGGGTCATGAATCCACAGCTGAATAGTATGATTTTGTTGGAGGGTCTCTCAGATGATGATTGTTGGCGTATAATTGTACAAAATGCATTTGATGATGCTGGTATTTCTTTAAGCCCAAATTTTAGCTTAATGAGAGATGATATGACAAGAAAGTGCAGAGGCCTACCCATGGTAGCGAAAGCTCTTGGAGGCCTTTTGAGGTCTAAAGTAGAGGAGGATGAGTGGCAAGAGACGCTTCATTATAATACTTTGAGGATGAGCGAGAGCAGGGTATTAGAGGTATTGGAGTTGAGTTTTCATGACCTTCCATCGCATCTGAAACGGTGTTATTCTTATTGCTCCATTTTTCCATATGATCATGTATTTACAGAGAAGGATGTCATCTTATTGTGGATGGCTGAAGGATTTTTACCCGAAAATGGAGGAAACAAGCAAATGGAAGACATAGGCCATGATTATTTTCATGATCTAGTATCAAGATCATTTTTTGAACCGAGCATAAAGGGATCAGAATATTTCAAAATGCACAGCCTACAAAGTGATTTGGCTCGAGAGGTTGCAGGTAAATTATGCTTAGCAATAAAGGATTGTTCAGTTAATAAAGATTGGTCGAAGGCCTCTTGTAGAGCTCGACATATATCCTTCACTAAACTAGATGAGCCTGACAGATGCGATGATATGTTTTCCTTAAAGGTCAGCCACTTTCGTACTTTTGCTCATTTTGACAAGCATATATTTTCTGGTTCTTCAAATCGAGTACTTGATCTTATAGGAATGTTTCAATGCATGAGGGTGCTACGGCTACCTCACATGGAATTTACAATATTTCCAGAATCCATAGGCGATCTGAAGCTCTTACGGCTTCTCAATCTCTCATACAATAATATTGAAGAATTGCCTGATTCCTTAAGCAACCTTGTTAATCTCCAAACTCTGCTGTTGAAAGGTTGTGACAAACTTCAAAAGCTGTTGGAAAATATGAGATGCTTAATCAACCTTCGCCATGTGGATATTGATGGCTCCTCTGTTCGTGAGATGCCGTTGAGGATTGGGAATCTGACGAACCTGCAAACATTGAACAATTTTATCATAGGAGCAAATGCACCCATTATAAGAGATTTGAAGAATTTGAATCATCTTAGGGGAAAGCTAACTATAACTGGCTTAGAAAATGTGTTAAGCTCCAATGACGCAAGAGAAGCAAGGCTGCATCAGAAATCAGGTCTTCATGAGCTAGAGATGGTATGGGATTGGGGAAACTTTATTAACGGGGTTGATGACAACACTAGAATAGATGTGCTTGATCAGTTGGAGCCTCACAAATCTATCAAAGTGTTAACTTTGCGGAACTACAAGGGTGTGGCGTTCCCAAGATGGTTGGGAGACCCTTCTTTTACTAAGATGGTTATCATAAAGCTAGTAGGTTGTGAGAGATATGAATCTTTACCATCACTAGGGAAGCTGCCATCATTGAAGGAGCTTGAGGTTCAAGAAATGCGTGGTCTTAAAGTCGTAGGTTATGATTTTCATGGTGTTGGTTGTTCAAATCCATTTCCGACATTAAGAACTCTGAGGTTTAGGTCTATGACTTCTTGGGAGAGTTGGTTACAGTCATCAGCTGATAACAGGGGATTCTCTTGCCTTCAAGAGCTTTCAATCAAGGATTGTTCCTCTCCACAGCAATCTTTACCTTCATGTCTCCCTTTGCTACACACACTTGAGATACAACGTTGCAAGCAACTGTATGCCTCTCTTCCAAGCCTCCTTCGACTCTAAAAGTTGATAATAGATGATTGTTCATCCCTTGTCATGGTTGATCAGCTACCTTTGACCCTTCGGCAATTAGTTATCTCTAGTTGCCAGAAACTACAGTTCGTGGAATTCAGGGAATCATATTCTTCTTATGATGAAAAACTTACTCTGGAGGTTCTGGAGGTTGTCAATTGCCAATCTCAGTTAACATTGTTGAGTAAAGATCGCCTCAAAACCCTTGAAGCTCATAGTTCTTTTCCCACTTTAGATTAACAGAAAGAGGAAATATTTCTTCTTCTGATCTTTCACTATCTGAGGAAGATTTGAGTCCATCAAAACTTGCTAACCTCACCAAGTTAACAATAAGTGAATGTCCCTATCTCATCTCATTTCCGGAAGATCTTGTTCTCCCTGGCCTACGAAATCTTCTGATATCAGTTTGTCGAAACCTAGAGTCCCTCCCAAATCAAATGCATAACTTCACTTCCCTCCAAGACCTGATTCTTACAAACTGTCCAAAAATCCACTACTTTCCAAAAGGCGGTCTACCCATGAACTTGCTTTCACTCTACATGGATGGACTCAACATTGAACAACCAATGCAAGAATGGGAGTTGCACAACCTTAATACTCTTGAAAAGCTCTCAATATCCGATATTGGGTGCTCTTCAAATTCAATATACTCCTTCCCAAATGAGGATATTCGTCTGCCCTCATCATTGACCGGATTAGCCATCAGTGGTTTCATTAATATGAAATCAGCATCTTGCTTGAGTATTCTAAATCTCACTTCCCTCTATGTTAGGGGATGTCCAAAACTTGAATGTTTTGTTGACAATTGTCTTCCTCCTGAACTTCAAGAATTATGGGTTGTTCAGTGTCCTGTGCTGAAACGTCGAATGGAAAGGGATCCTCTTCGTCACACTCTATCGTGCATTACTCATCTCCGTTTTTGCTAGTCTTTTGCAGTCCCTGTAATGATAAGGTGATACCATGTGAATATGTGACTATCATACATCCCAATTATGCACTTTTTTTCAATGTGTTTTTCAGTGTCTTTCCTACTTTGTCTATTATTCAAGTCTTTTATTTCTCTTTATTTTCTTGATTTCAGAGTACTGCATTTCTAGAATGAACAGAATGTAAGTTCCAGTCTATGAAACAATATACGACGTCCGGCCTCCGGACTCCAGTCTTTCTTCAGTTTTCCTGCAGTGAAAGCATCTGTGAGGTAAAACTGCTTACTTGTGTATGTAGTTAACATCTACTATATTTTGGGCTTAATTGATTTGATACCGAGTGACGGATTTTCTAAAAAAAGCATCAGAGGAAGAAATACTAGAAGAGTATGGGTATCTAAAAAGTATATATAATCTAGTGTGATATCTCAATTGATACTATATGATTCCTTCAGAAATGATCATTTTGGCATCTGCAGTACTTTTTTATGCAGTATGTATACTATTCTTCAAGCTTAAAGTTGCTTTGAGACATATACTAGCATAATATTAGGTGGTGGAATTTAAACTTTCGATTATAGTATTTGCCAAATAAAAGGATTGGAGCCAACTACCACTCAACACCATTCCACTTCGAATCTTGAATATCAAGATGCCTATAAAAATGTGTATTATAGTACAATAATCAAATAAACACTAAAGTATGATTTAATGTTGATAATATTGGGTAATATTGTGGAAAAATAAATCCCCCATCATCATGTTTAAAGGCTAAAAGTAGTCAAATTTTACCTTTACGTACTACTTTTATGAACCACTGTACTAATTAGATGACTTGTCCCCAAATCAAAAGTGAAAATTAACAAAATGAGTAGGTACAGATGAAGAAATCAATACACAACAATTCAAGGCAATAATAAACCTCCATTCATGTTTCCCCAGACCAAGCTATAGTCAGAATCCAAAAATCATGATTTCATGGTCGTTTAATGATGTAACGCAAGCCATCATCATCATCAGCAGCAAAACAGCTCATCAGATGTCAGATCTTCATTGATGAACCCGAGTGTCCTTGGATGTTGGCATTGAACTGAGAATGTGAGACATTATAATAGCCTAAATTTAAAATTCATGATAGAAACAACTACAAGATAAATTAATAACCATAAATCAGGTAGTCTAACCTTATAGAGTTTATGTCTGATGATTGCTATAATCAAAGTCCAGATCTTGAGAATGCTTTGTACTATCTGATTTCAGTAGAAAACCGTGCTTCCATCGTTTGCAAAAGTTTGGCCTTCACTTCACGTTCTTGATCACAGGAACTTCACTATATTGATTTCCTGAGGAGAAAAAAATACTGTGTTATAATTGCCTAAAAGTAGAGAACCTTCCTGTTTGCAGGGTTGCAGCCCTTTTGTGTAACGTAAGAAAGATAACTGAAAATTATATTGTCTTTACCAGCAGCCAGATGATTAAAGACAGTTGAATTTCATTGAAGGACAATCACAAGCATAAACCACCTTCAAACTGAGGAGATATGCAATTGAAAGAACAAAAGCATTGGTTTCAGAAGTCAAAGATTAATCAAGCATTATTCAACACATTCCTGTTAAATTAAAGGGAAGCTTTGGTAGATGTTATTACCATGGTTGAGCTTCTCAATAGCTTCTTGAGTCTTGACACTATGACTGAGCAGACAGTTGCACTTGAAGAGTATGTACCTGATACCACAATATTGCACTTTTTTGTATTAAATATTTTCTGCAAGTTATTAAAATGCCATAAAGATTTTTCCATTTCTGAAATTTAACTGTATCTCATGAAAGTTATGTATAGATCTTTATGCTACTTTGTTGAACAAGTACTCCCTCCTACAACAAATCCAACATCGTATAATGCATCTCAACCTTTTTTTAACTCTCCAATTGTACTTAAAATGTATACTCAGTGGTGAACCCACTGAACCTATACTAGATCCGGAAAATTCTGATTAGTTTTCTTTGCTATAAAGTTTAAATAAATAAAATATAATGTCACAAAATGTGTTGAATTTCTAACGCGGCCCAGCGGTTGAAGTTCATTAGGTTTACTTGAAGGTCGCGGGTTCGACTCCTCCTGACATTATGTTGTTATTTTTCTTTTTATTAATTTTGTGCTTTTACCCTTTTTTTTTTTTCGCTTTTACATACTTATTGGCTTATAGCGTGAGTTACTAGTTATCCAAAAGTTTTTTTTTTTTCTTTCTCTTTCTTGTTTTTTTTTTGGCTTGTACTTTGTTGCTTTGGCTTTTTCATACTTAATACCCCAATTAGTAATTACCCATTATCCAAAATACCTTAACCATGAAATATGATTACATTGAATATTTAAATTTATTTTTTTCTGGTTAAGATTTATAGAGATTATAGATATATAATCGTTCCAAAATTTGGAGACTTGTCAAGTTCAATTACAATTTTCTATTATTTTGCACTTGTATTACAAATGTGCACACCCAAATTATCAATTGTAATGTATTTTAAATTATGTTATTTGATTTCATTCATATGCAAAATATGTGTTTAGCAAGTCCGAACCCCATAACAAAAAATTTCTGGAACCACCACTATATATACTTTGTAAAATTTAGAAAATTAACAAAGAAAGTGGAGATCATATAATACCTTAATGCCTATAACCATCTACTATCAATATGCAGAAGTCAACTCCATTGCCCTTCATTCCCTAACAGATTATAGGATACAATAGTTCAATGCGACTGAAAATTGCATCCTTCATGTGTAGCTTCTAGCGCAGTCATTGGCTAAAATTAACAGTCAACTATAAAAAAAAGTTAGATCATTGATGTGTTTTATTGTATGCATGAGATCAAAGACTAACAGTTAGGTAGCAACTAAGTGAATAACAAGCATCATTTAGGGACGTACTATTAAGTTGGGTACATGAATGAAAACTAAATTTCCAGTGGCCGTTCAACCACTCACAAGATTACTAAAGGTGGGAAACAAAAGCAGTAGGAAGTTTTACCAACACAGCAAAAAAAAGAGTAATATTAATAAGCTACGAGTGACTACAAAATTAGCATCAGAATATACTAGTTTGGAATTATCAACCAATCAAGACAATAAATAAGCAAAGAGCTTTTGTTATTAGAGATACCTCTGGAATAACACAAACCTAAAGAAGAAAACCTGGTTGTTATTGAACTACCAAAACTCGAGAACAGATAAATGGCACATTCATCACATTGAAAAACAAATCCTTAATTTTTTTTAGTCTTTGTTGAAGCTGAACTGTGCCCAAACCAAGCTATAGTTAGAACCTAAAAGACACATATTCAAGGTCCTGTGGATTTTCTATGCCAGGCAAGCTAACCCAAATCAGGAAAACCCACCAAAAGCTAGTTGTATGCACAGCATTTCATCAGATCATCATCTATAATGATAAAGACAAATTTAAGGTGGTTGGTTCTCACAAATAGTGTCCTTGGATGTTTCAATTGGACTGAGAGTACATTATAACAGCCTTGGTCTTCCAATCATGATAGAAACAATTGCAAAATAAACTAATTATATAACACGGTAAATTAGACACTAGCCTTATAGAGCTAATGTGTGTTAATGGTTAGCATCAATTGTGCAGATTTTTAGAATGGCTTTGTATTTATTTCAGTAAAAACCAATTCTTTAAAAATATGGCATATTTAGATTAATTTCCAAGGGAAGAAAATGCTTCATGTTGTAATTACCAAATATAAAAGAAGCTTCATGGTAGCTAGGGATGGCAGGTGGTATTAAAATGCGGGCTTAATACCAATATATTCAAATCAGGTAACATAATTCTTCAAATCACCATCAACAGCACTCGAAAATATATCTTAAACTGAAAATAAAAATAAGGCAAGCTTTTCCAATATATTACCTTAAAATGGTAGATGTTATTACTACTGTTAGGCTTCTTAGCTTCTTGAGTTCTTAGCACCATAACATGAGCAAACAGTTGCATTTGAAGGTCAGGTACCTGATATTACAATATATCAGAACATTGCTCATATTTCTGTAACTTTTTCAACACAATATTAATGTTTTTATTTTTTAGCTCATCTGAAAAACATCTAAAAAGGTAAATTTGAAACTATCAAATTACATAGAAAATGTATGTATGACGACAATGCTCATTAATTTCAACAAAGACACAAGATTTAAATCCGATTTGAAGTTAAATAGTAGTGTGTTGTAAAAGACATTAAAATATGTACAGCTAGTTGATTGATCATGTTCTCCCTCCCAATGGCCTCCCGCCACTATTATTTACAATATTCAGGAAAAGAAAACAAAAGTAGTGTTGCTATACATAATGTTCCTCCACTTTTCGGTTTGAGGACACTAATAATCATCTGTTTAAGAAAGGAAAAATAAAAGTAAGCACAAAGGTAATAATGTTCCTAAACAACATACTCTGTATCTCTTAACCAATACAATGTCCAAGCCTCAAGAGAATGCATGTATGGTGAAATTTCAAGATCAGCCTAGTTTAGAAATTAAGCCACTGCACGGAATATCTGAATTAGTAATCAGCTAAAAAGAAATGTCGTTTAAGAAAAAACTTTTGGAATCAGGTAACAGTTTTTCATATCACCATTAAAATTGAAAACAAGGCAAGCTTTTCCAAAACCTTATAATTGTAGATGCTATTTGTTGTGCGACAGCGGAAGCAAAGGTCGTAAACAAACAAGAAAACAATAAAGAAATTCAATGCAAACAATAAGAACAACACCAAGAATTTACGTGGTTCACTATCGATGTGATAGCTACGTCCACGGGCACCAAGATCGAATGATTTCACTATAAACTGGCAAAGATTACAAAGATGATTCTTGTCTTTCTCAAGAACGGCTCTCCTCTAACCCCCTTCTAACCCTAATACTAATATTAGGGAGTTTTTATATTAATCCCTAAAATAAAAGATACTTGGGCAGAAAGATAATAAAATAAGATAACTTAAAATCGCAAAATCCGCGTTCCGTATTTTTCCTTCTCCGCCCGGTCAGACCGGGCAAGGTCTGCCCGATCGGGCGCGAGAAGAAAACTCCATACGAATGCTTCAACGTATCCAACCCCCACCGCCCGGTCGGGCGAAGGCTCGCCCGATCGGGCGCGAGAGCAGCTTCTTCAACGAATTTGCCAGGCACCTCTTCTTCTTCCGCCCGGTCAGACCGGGCAATGTCCGCCCGATCGGGCGGACAAAGCAACGAAGTACGAGTCACCTAATACTTATCAACAATCTCCACCTTGACGAGAACTCGTAGTCAGCAAACGACCCCATCAAGACATAGTGAAAAAAAAACATCTCAAGCCAAACCCGATGCAAGACTCATGCATAAGCCAAACATCCCGATAAGTCTTCAACCAAGACCCATCACATACTCGTCTCCAAGTATAACAACTCATAATGCTCCACCTGCATCACAAGCCCCGGGCAAGCTCCACCTTAAGGCCAACACACCTACACCAGGAGCTCCCCAACTTCGCCCCTCAGGGCCTACTACATCACGTAGTAATCAATATTTAGCAAGTCTAAGCAATGTTTAAACTTGCTAAACGGAACAGGCTTAGTGAAGAAATCAGCCGGGTTGTCAGCAGTCCCAATCTTCTTCACCTTAATCCTCTTGTCAGTACGTAAGAAATGATACCTGACATCAATGTGCTTCGTCCGATCATGGTGTACTTGATCTTTAGCTAAGCAAATCGCACTTAGACTATCACAATATACTGTAGCAAAATCCTGTGCAATACCCAGTTCACCTACTAGGCCTTTGAGCCAAATAGACTCCTTAGCTGCAGAAGTTAAAGCCATATACTCAGCTTCAGTAGTTGACAACGTAACTGATGACTGCAATGTAGACTTCCAACTAACCACAGAACCACCCAAAGTGAACACATAACCAGTCACAGACCTCCTGGTATCCACATCAGCTGCATAATCAGAATCACTGTACCCAGTGACCAAGCATTCCTTACCATTCCCGTACACAAGACCAATATCAGCTGTCCCTCTCAGGTAGCGAAAAATCCTTTTCACCCCTTGCCAGTGTTCCCTCCCAGGTCGAGCCATAAACCTGCTTACAACACTAACAGCATGCGCAATATCCGGCCTAGTACAGACCATAGCATACATCAAACAACCAACCGCGTTTGCATATGGAACTCTAGACATATAAGACAACTCCTCCTCTGATTGAGGTGACATAGACAAAGACAACTTACAACTAACAGTGGTTGGCGTACTTATAGGCTTCGATTTGTCCATCCCAAAACGAGACAAAATCTTTTCAATGTAGCTTTTCTGAGTCAAGAAAAGCTTACCTCTAGCCCGATCCCTGTAGATCTCCATACCCAAAATCTTCCTAGCTGCACCCAAGTCTTTCATGTCAAACTCCGAGTTAAGCATCTCCTTTAATCTAGCAATATCAGATTTATTCTTTGTGGCAACCAACATGTCATCAACATATAACAAAAGATAAATCATGGAACCATTATCCAGCTTACTATGATACACACAGCAATCATATGAATTCCTGTCAAAACCTTGTGAAACCATAAAAGAATCAAACCTTTTGTACCACTGTCGGGGGGATTGCTTAAGTCCATACAATGACTTTAGCAATCTGCAGGCATAGTGTTCCTTTCCAGGAACTTCGAATCCTTCGGGCTGCTTCATCAGAATCTCCTCCTCCAAATCGCCATGAAGGAAAGCCGTTTTAACATCCAACTGCTCCAGCTCAAGATCAAAATGTGCTACAATTGACAATAACACACGGATAGAAGTATGTCGAACCACAGGTGAGAATATCTCAACAAAATCAACCCCTTCTACCTGACTGAACCCCTTAGCAACTAGCCTAGCCTTAAAACGTATCTGCTCAGTTTCCGACAACCCTTCTTTCTTCTTGTAAATCCATTTACAACCCACAAGCTTCCTCCCTTCCGGTACCTTTACCAGTTCCCACACTCTGTTCTTGTAAAGAGACTGCATCTCTTCACCCATTGCGGCAAGCCATTGCGCAGACTCACTACAACTAATTGCTTGTTTATATGTGGCAGGTTCAAATGACTCTACATCATCAGCTACACTCAATGCATAACCTGTCATCTCATCAACACAGCAATTTCTTCCCTCCATCTCTTCAATCAATCTAACAGGCTTCTTGATAACTCGTTTAGGCATCTCAAGAATGGTGTCAGGTTGACTAGATGACCCCTGATTAGATTGCTCCACCTCATCCCCAGAGTTAGAATGAGTAGGAGTAATCTCAGGTTCAGGAGTACCCGGCACTGGAACATCAGCATCATCATCAATTTATTGTACCCGAGGTAAATCAGCAATGGTAGACTGATGTACCTCAAGTACCCCATCTGTCTGTAATAAATTGTCTCCTTCCCTTCTCAAATCTGAAATCTCTGCATTTTTAATTGAATACATGGTGTTTTCATCGAAAGTAACATCCCTACTAAGAATGACCCGACCCTCCGAAGGTGAAAAAATTCTAAACCCCTTCACACCATCCCCGTACCCAACAAAACACCCCTTCTTGGCTCGTGGATCCAGCTTACCCTCAATAACATGATAATAAGCAACACAACCAAAAATCTTCAAATTCGAAAAATTAGGCAACTTACCACTCCAGATCTCAAACGGAATCTTGGAATCAATTCCAGAATGAGGACCCCTATTAATGACATAACAAGCTGTTAACACAGCTTCACTCCAGTACCTCCTCCCAAGCCCTGCATTAGAGAGCATGCATCGAACTCTCTCTAGCAGTGTCTGATTAACCCGTTCTGCTACACCGTTCTGCTGTGGTACCTTCCTGATAGTATGATGCCGACCTATACCCTCATCTGCACAGAACTGATTAAACTCGTCTTTGCAAAACTCTAGCCCATTGTCCGTTCGTAGCTTCTTGATCTTCCTTCCTTGTCGATTTTCCACCAAAGCTTTCCATTGCTTGAAAACTTTGAAGGCCTCATCCTTTGACTTAAGCAACCTAAGCCATGTGTATCGGGACTTGTCATCAACAAATGACACAAAATAGTGGTAACCTCCCATACCTTCAACTCTAGATGGACCCCAGCAATCTGAATGGATGTAATCGAGCACTGCATCAGTAATGTGAGCACCCTTGCTGAACTTTGACCTGTGTTTCTTACCAAACACACAATGCTCACAAAATTCAAGGTTGGCAACCTTGACCCCGGATAGAAGACCCCTCTTGGACAATAGCTGCATCCCCTTCTCCCCCATATGACCAAGCCTCATGTGCCAAATCTTAGTCATCTCCTGGTGAGATACAGATGCGCAAACCGCAGAACTAGGCAGTGTAACACCCTCAAAAACATAGAGGGTGTTCCTTTTGATACCCTTAAGTACCAACTCAGAACCTCTGAAAATACACAGCTCCCCATCTGAAAACACACCATTGTACCCCAAGTCATCCAGGGTACCCAATGAAATCAGATTCTTTCCTAAAGCAGGAACATGCCGTACATTAGTCAAAGTTAACCTCCGCCCATCAACAGTCCTCAACCTCATGGAACCAATACTTGTGACCTTACATGGAGCATTGTTACCGACTATAACCATACCCCCATTGCGAGGTTCATATGTATCAAACCAATCTCGACGTGGACACATATGGAACGAACACCCCGAATCTAGAACCCAGTTATCAGATAAATCATCAGACCTAGCAGAACTAACTAATGCTAAATCTTCCTCTGAATTATAGCTCTCATTCGGTTTCTCTTCAACTACAGCAGCCTGGGACTTGTTTTTCCTCACCGGACAATTATTCCTAAAGTGACCCGGTTCTTTACAGTAATAACATGTTTTAGTAGTGGTTTTACTAGATCCATCCTTGCCGTTTCCAGCACCCGACCCAGCATTGTTCCCCTTGTTAAACCCCTTATTCTTTTTAGACTTTCCGGACTTAACAAACAACCCACTACCATTATCCCCATTATCACTCGTAGCTTTCATTCTGAGTTCCCTAGTATGAAGTGCTGCCTTCACTTCTTCTAAGGTTATAGAATCCTTACCAACAACAAAAGACTCTACAAAATTCTCAAAGCTAGACGGTAGAGATACAAGTAAAATCAACGCAGCATCCTCATCATCAATTTTAACATCTAAATTACGTAAATCAAGCAAAATAGAGTTAAGTTTTTCTAGATGTTCCCGTAAGGAAGTACCTGACTGCATCCGGAGGCTAAACAACCGCTGTTTCAGTAATAATTTGTTGGTCAACGACTTAGTCATATACAATGACTCCAGCTTCAGCCACAATCCAGCCGCCGTTTCCTGATCAGCCACCTCCGTGATGATTTGATCATCAAGACTAAGTAATATGGTAGAGTGTGCCTTCTCTTCCATAACTTCTAACTGCGGGTCAGTCGGTCCGTCTTCTGACTCCGAAGTAGTACTCTTTGGAGCCAACGGACGCCATATCTGCTGTTGTTTTAACAGAGCCTTCATCTTAATTTGCCATAGCCCGAAACTATTTTTCCCGGTAAACTTCTCAATTCTTATTGTTGAATCTCCTGCCATTGTTATCTTCAAGAAACTCTCCAAGGATTGAACCTAAGCTCTTGATACCAATTGTTGTGCGACAGCGGAAGCAAAGGTCGTAAACAAACAAGAAAACAATAAAGAAATTCAATGCAAACAATAAGAACAACACCAAGAATTTACGTGGTTCACTATCGATGTGATAGCTACGTCCACGGGCACCAAGATCGAATGATTTCACTATAAACTGGCAAAGATTACAAAGATGATTCTTGTCTTTCTCAAGAACGGCTCTCCTCTAACCCCCTTCTAACCCTAATACTAATATTAGGGAGTTTTTATATTAATCCCTAAAATAAAAGATACTTGGGCAGAAAGATAATAAAATAAGATAACTTAAAATCGCAAAATCCGCGTTCCGTATTTTTCCTTCTCCGCCCGGTCAGACCGGGCAAGGTCTGCCCGATCGGGCGCGAGAAGAAAACTCCATACGAATGCTTCAACGTATCCAACCCCCACCGCCCGGTCAGACCGGGCAATGTCCGCCCGATCGGGCGAAGGCTCGCCCGGTCGGGCGAAGGCTCGCCCGATCGGGCGCGAGAGCAGCTTCTTCAACGAATTTGCCAGGCACCTCTTCTTCTTCCGCCCGGTCAGACCGGGCAATGTCCGCCCGATCGGGCGGACAAAGCAACGAAGTACGAGTCACCTAATACTTATCAACACTATTACTACTGTTAGCCTTAGTTTCTTAGCACCATAACATGAGCAAACAGCTGCATTTGAAAGTCATGTACCTGATATTATTACAATATATCAGAACAGCACTTTTATTCTATAATATGTCCAACATAAAAATAATACTTTGTATTTCCCTATTATTTTATATAACTCATCTAAAAAACATCTAAAAAAGTAAATTTGTATCAATAATACTTTGTAAAAGGTATGTGACTACAATATCCATTACCTTCCACAATGAAATGAAATATAAACCCGATCTAGAGTATTGATAGTAGTATGTTGTGAAAGATATGTAAATAAGTATAGCTAGTAGATTGATCAAGTTCTCCCTCCCACCACTATTATTTGCATCATTATAATGTAAATGTTCCTGCACTTTTCTAGAATGCTATACTAATCATCTGTTTGAGGATGCCAAAAAAAAAATAACAAAAAAGGCATATAGAACTAGCTTGAAATGGTCAAATTCGTCAAAATCACTTACTGCTTTTTTGCTTGAGTGAAGTTCCATTGATAGTTACGATTGTTTGTATCAATTAAAATTTAAGCTGATGTAAACATTTAAGATGTATGTATAGCATTATTTAAGTGAACTTACTTGAGTGGGCAGAGCTCGGTTGACTTTGAGACAGAGGCGACGATAATCTTCCATTCTCTGTAAGTATACGGCCACTGGGATCACTTCTCAAATGTTGCTGTATCATCTCACACTCTTTAATATAAATGCTTTTAATGCTTGGAGGAAGGCCATGGTCACCAAATGATTCGAATCGGGGGCAAGAGAGGACATTGATAGAGGACAAGTCAGGAAGAGTGGAACAGCATATTGTTTTCAGATTTTGGAATCCCTTTATATGTAATGTACGCAGGGAAGAGGGAAGGTCAGAACCGCTAATGCAATCTAAGGAGCTGCTAACATTTACAAGTGTAAGAGAAATAGAATGAAGGGAAGTAAGAAGGTGCAATCCCCACTCTTTTATTGGTTTGTCTATGTTGGTATCAGAGATTGAAAGAGACCGCAGGTTTGTGGGTAAACCTCCCTCTGAAAAGTTGTGGAATTTTGGGCAATTTTCAGTTATTAAATCTGTAAGCGAGGTAAAATTGCTAAGCAATGATTCAAGCCTTGGGCAATCCATAACATCAAGACGAGTGAGGTTGGGAAGGGTGTTGCCATTGGATATGATTCTCAAATATTGGAAACCCCTGATTTCTAAGAGACACAAGGAAGAGGGCAGAGAAAGATGTGGGCACAGAATACACTCTACTGAGTCTGCAGAGATGCCTACATTTTTAAGCGTAAGAGCTTTAAGTGAATGAAGGAGGTGCAATTTCCACTCTGTTACTGCCTGCTTTATGTTCACTTCTTCTATTTCAAGGAATATCAAGTTTCTGGGTAAGCCACCTTCCGCTAAGCTATGGATTTTGGGGCATTCAAGAATAAATACTCGTTCGAGGGAGGTGAAATTGAGCAATTGACCAGGAAGCCTTTCCATAGACTTGCAATCCCATAACTCAAGTGTTTGTAAGGCCGGGAGAAGTAGATTTTGTTGTAATGATCTTAGACTTGGGCAACTTTCTATTTTCAAACTAGTGAGAAGAGGAAGTTCCAATGAAGCCTTTAGGAAAACTCCTATGTTTTCTTCACTCTTTGGGGTTTTCCCGTCTTCACTTCTAGGAGAAAAATTTGTAGGCTGTTCAGCAAATTCTACAGACCCTAGTTGTTCACAACAATTGATATTCAACAGTTGCAGAGTCAAGGGAATATGATCAATAGAGACCATAGACTCACAGCATTCAACAGACGAGAAGCTGAGGAAGACGAATTCTTCAACTCCAAGGATTGCAGTTTTCTACATGCATTGATATCCAGCGTTCTAAGAGAAGGCAAATGAGGAGGTAGATTACCTTTCAATAACAGACAATAATCAATGGAAAGCTCTTCAAGGACAGGGAATGCCTTGTTGATACCAACTGGTGGGTGCATCCACTTCTCCCATAATTCCAAACCAGATAAAAGTAGAGTCTTCAAAGACGGAAATGGAGTTGAGCAATGCCCATAAAATTCAAGGCCTACCTCCTTAATACCATTTATACGTTCAATCCAAAGACTCTTCAATGAGGGTAGCTGCCCTAGTGGAGGCAACCATTCACATTTCTCACAATTATTCAGCCTTATGTGAGCCATGTTATTGAAAGAAGGATCTCCCAACCAACTTGGGAAGGTAGACCCCATGTACCCACGCAACTCACACTTCTTGATGGAAGTGTGAGGGTGCAACTTCTCAACCACCTCTCTCTTAGTCTTGTCATAAACCTCATTCATACAAGCTCCCCATTCCAGATACAACTCATCTAGACTCTCTTTTTTATGCAATTGAGCTTCATGTGCATCCACGACTTCTGTCACATTTTCTAGCCCCCGAATAATTAATTTTCCATGGAGATGATTCAACATCCTCAATTCCCTTACCTTGGATCCACCATCAGCTGCTAGCAAAAATTTGTCTAAAGTCTGCAGGTTTGTTAATTCCCCAACTCCAAACGACATCTCCTGTAAAGAGGTATCCTCAATGGACAGGTGGCGAAGTTTTCTCATAGATCCAATATATGGAATCTTCTTAAGGCTACGACAGCCTTCCAGGCACAGTGTTTGGAGGTTCCAAAGATTTTTTATTGATTGTGGCAACATTTTTATGCTAAAGATTTCGAGACTAAGGTAGCGTAAGTGTTTTAAATCACCAATACAATCTGGCAGAACTTTAGTTTCGCTTGAATGTAGGCGTAGGACTCGTACATAATGCATTCTTTGGATGAAGTCCAGATTATAAACGTTGTTGCACAGAAAAGTTCGCAACTGAGGAACCATGATTTGATTTCCCAATGTTTGAACATGACCAGGGTGAAACAAATGGCGAGTTCTTATAAGATTTCTCTGTGTATCTACAACATCCATTACATAACAGACGCCACTTGCAGCCAATTGAGCCACATCATGTATGAGGTCATGCATGATGAACTTTCCTGCATCAGACATACTTTTTTCAAGTAACGACCTTGATACCAAATCATTGAAGTACTTGTGACCCGTATCTTCCATTCTTTCATTTTGGGTTTCTGGTATGAAGCCCTGAGCCATCCATAGTAAGACAATTTTCATCTCCTTGAACTTGTAGTCTTTTGGAAATGCTGAACAGTAAGCAAAGACTTGCTTCAAATGAGATGGCATATGATGGTAACTCAACCTTAAAACCGGTAAAACTCTGCTCTTCTCACCCCAAACATTGCTCTCTAATATCTTTCGGCGTTGGCTCTTGTCTGGAATACTTTTAAGGAGACCTCCTAGAGCTTTTGCGGCCAAAGGCAATCCATTAATCTTTTCTATGACATTATCCCGCATCTCAGCGAGGTCAAAACCTACTTTTGCATGCTGCTGAAATATAAGCCAACAATCATCGTTTGACAAACTTTCTAACTTGATGATATTACGTTGAGTTGGATTATTAACCATCATCATTACAATACTCTCAATTCTGGTTGTCGTTATCACTCTGCTTCCTTTTGCACCGTGTCGGAAAGGTTCCTGCAGCCTGTACCAATCATCATATTCCTCGCTCCAAATATCATCAAGAACAATGAAGAATTTTTTGCCTTTTAGCACTTCCTGCAGTTTCACTTGTGCCTGATCCAAATTGCTATAGTCGAAATTGCTCTGGGAGGCCGAGTTAATTATATCTATTGTCACACGTTTGACATCGAACACATCTGAGACACACACCCATGCCTTGAGATCAAAATTACACTTCTGCTGCTCATCGTTATATGCATAGAGTTGCTCATCTCTGTATACATACTTCTGTTCGTCGTTGTATACATATTGAGCCAGGATGGTCTTCCCAATGCCACCCGTTCCAACAATAGGAATCACAACATAACCTTCACTACTCTGATCATCTTTCAGTAGCAGTGTAATTATCTCCTTTTTCTGCTCATCCCTTCCAACAACCTTGCCAACCAAAGAAGTGGATTCTCTCTGGCATCGAAGTGTATCTGTTTGGAGGGCCTGCTGTGTTGATAAGTATTAGGTGACTCGTACTTCGTTGCTTTGTCCGCCCGATCGGGCGGACATTGCCCGGTCTGACCGGGCGGAAGAAGAAGAGGTGCCTGGCAAATTCGTTGAAGAAGCTGCTCTCGCGCCCGATCGGGCGAGCCTTCGCCCGATCGGGCGGACATTGCCCGGTCTGACCGGGCGGTGGGGGTTGGATACGTTGAAGCATTCGTATGGAGTTTTCTTCTCGCGCCCGATCGGGCAGACCTTGCCCGGTCTGACCGGGCGGAGAAGGAAAAATACGGAACGCGGATTTTGCGATTTTAAGTTATCTTATTTTATTATCTTTCTGCCCAAGTATCTTTTATTTTAGGGATTAATATAAAAACTCCCTAATATTAGTATTAGGGTTAGAAAGGGTTAGAGAAGAGCCGTTCTTGAGAAAGACAAGAATCATCTTTGTAATCTTTGCAGTTTATAGTGAAATCATTCGATCTTGGTGTCCGTGGACGTAGCTATCACATCGATAGTGAACCACGTAAATTCTTGGTGTTGTTCTTATTGTTTGCATTGAATTTCTTTATTGTTTTCTTGTTTGTTTACGACCTTTGCTTCCGCTGTCGCACAACAATTGGTATCAAGAGCTTAGGTTCAATCCTTGGAGAGTTTCTTGAAGATAACAATGGCAGGAGATTCAACAATAAGAATTGAGAAGTTTACCGGGAAAAATAGTTTCGGGCTATGGCAAATTAAGATGAAGGCTCTGTTAAAACAACAGCAGATATGGCGTCCGTTGGCTCCAAAGAGTACTACTTCGGAGTCAGAAGACGGACCAACTGACCCGCAGTTAGAAGTTATGGAAGAGAAGGCACACTCTACCATATTACTTAGTCTTGATGATCAAATCATCACGGAGGTGGCTGATCAGGAAACGGCGGCTGGATTGTGGCTGAAGCTGGAGTCATTGTATATGACTAAGTCGTTGACCAACAAATTATTACTGAAATAGCGGTTGTTTAGCCTCCGGATGCAGTCAGGTACTTCCTTACGGGAACATCTAGAAAAAACTTAACTCTATTTTGCTTGATTTACGTAATTTAGATGTTAAAATTGATGATGAGGATGCTGCGTTGATTTTACTTGTATCTCTACCGTCTAGCTTTGAGAATTTTGTAGAGTCTTTTGTTGTTGGTAAGGATTCTATAACCTTAGAAGAAGTGAAGGCAGCACTTCATACTAGGGAACTCAGAATGAAAGCTACGAGTGATAATGGGGATAATGGTAGTGGGTTGTTTGTTAAGTCCGGAAAGTCTAAAAAGAATAAGGGGTTTAACAAGGGGAACAATGCTGGGTCGGGTGCTGGAAACGGCAAGGATGGATCTAGTAAAACCACTACTAAAACATGTTATTACTGTAAAGAACCGGGTCACTTTAGGAATAATTGTCCGGTGAGGAAAAACAAGTCCCAGGCTGCTGTAGTTGAAGAGAAACCGAATGAGAGCTATAATTCAGAGGAAGATTTAGCATTAGTTAGTTCTGCTAGGTCTGATGATTTATCTGATAACTGGGTTCTAGATTCGGGGTGTTCGTTCCATATGTGTCCACGTCGAGATTGGTTTGATACATATGAACCTCGCAATGGGGGTATGGTTATAGTCGATAACAATGCTCCATGTAAGGTCACAAGTATTGGTTCCATGAGGTTGAGGACTGTTGATGGGCGGAGGTTAACTTTGACTAATGTACGGCATGTTCCTGCTTTAGGAAAGAATCTGATTTCATTGGGTACCCTGGATGACTTGGGGTACAATGGTGTGTTTTCAGATGGGGAGCTGTGTATTTTCAGAGGTTCTGAGTTGGTACTTAAGGGTATCAAAAGGAACACCCTCTATGTTTTTGAGGGTGTTACACTGCCTAGTTCTGCGGTTTGCGCATCTGTATCTCACCAGGAGATGACTAAGATTTGGCACATGAGGCTTGGTCATATGGGGGAGAAGGGGATGCAGCTATTGTCCAAGAGGAGTCTTCTATCCGGGGTCAAGGTTGCCAACCTTGAATTTTGTGAGCATTGTGTGTTTGGTAAGAAACACAGGTCAAAGTTCAGCAAGGGTGCTCACATTACTGATGCAGTGCTCGATTACATCCATTCAGATTGCTGGGGTCCATCTAGAGTTGAAGGTATGGGAGGTTACCACTATTTTGTGTCATTTGTTGATGACAAGTCCCGATACACATGGCTTAGGTTGCTTAAGTCAAAGGATGAGGCCTTCAAAGTTTTCAAGCAATGGAAAGCTTTGGTGGAAAATCGACAAGGAAGGAAGATCAAGAAGCTACGAACGGACAATGGGCTAGAGTTTTGCAAAGACGAGTTTAATCAGTTCTGTGCAGATGAGGGTATAGGTCGGCATCATACTGTCAGGAAGACACCACAGCAGAACGGTGTAGCAGAACGGGTTAATCAGACACTGCTAGAGAGAGTTCGATGCATGCTCTCTAATGCAGGGCTTGGGAGGAGGTACTGGAGTGAAGCTGTGTTAACAGCTTGTTATGTCATTAATAGGGGTCCTCATTCTGGAATTGATTCCAAGATTCCGTTTGAGATCTGGAGTGGTAAGTTGCCTAATTTTTCGAATTTGAAGATTTTTGGTTGTGTTGCTTATTATCATGTTATTGAGGGTAAGCTGGATCCACGAGCCAAGAAGGGGTGTTTTGTTGGGTACGGGGATGGTGTGAAGGGGTTTAGAATTTTTTCACCTTCGGAGGGTCGGGTCATTCTTAGTAGGGATGTTACTTTCGATGAAAACACCATGTATTCAATTAAAAATGCAGAGATTTCAGATTTGAGAAGGGAAGGAGACAATTTATTACAGACAGATGGGGTACTTGAGGTACATCAGTCTACCATTGCTGATTTACCTCGGGTACAATATATTGATGATGATGCTGATGTTCCAGTGCCGGGTACTCCTGAACCTGAGATTACTCCTACTCATTCTAACTCTGGGGATGAGGTGGAGCAATCTAATCAGGGGTCATCTAGTCAACCTGACACCATTCTTGAGATGCCTAAACGAGTTATCAAGAAGCCTGTTAGATTGATTGAAGAGATGGAGGGAAGAAATTGCTGTGTTGATGCGATGACAGGTTATGCATTGAGTGTAGCTGATGATGTAGAGTCATTTGAACCTGCCACATATAAACAAGCAATTAGTTGTAGTGAGTCTGCGCAATGGCTTGCCGCAATGGGTGAAGAGATGCAGTCTCTTTACAAGAACAGAGTGTGGGAACTGGTAAAGGTACCGGAAGGGAGGAAGCTTGTGGGTTGTAAATGGATTTACAAGAAGAAAGAAGGGTTGTCGGAAACTGAGCAAATACGTTTTAAGGCTAGGCTAGTTGCTAAGGGGTTCAGTCAGGTAGAAGGGGTTGATTTTGTTGAGATATTCTCACCTGTGGTTCGACATACTTCTATCCGTGTGTTATTGTCAATTGTAGCACATTTTGATCTTGAGCTGGAGCAGTTGGATGTTAAAACGGCTTTCCTTCATGGCGATTTGGAGGAGGAGATTCTGATGAAGCAGCCCGAAGGATTCGAAGTTCCTGGAAAGGAACACTATGCCTGCAGATTGCTAAAGTCATTGTATGGACTTAAGCAATCCCCCCGACAGTGGTACAAAAGGTTTGATTCTTTTATGGTTTCACAAGGTTTTGACAGGAATTCATATGATTGCTGTGTGTATCATAGTAAGCTGGATAATGGTTCCATGATTTATCTTTTGTTATATGTTGATGACATGTTGGTTGCCACAAAGAATAAATCTGATATTGCTAGATTAAAGGAGATGCTTAACTCGGAGTTTGACATGAAAGACTTGGGTGCAGCTAGGAAGATTTTGGGTATGGAGATCTACAGGGATCGGGCTAGAGGTAAGCTTTTCTTGACTCAGAAAAGCTACATTGAAAAGATTTTGTCTCGTTTTGGGATGGACAAATCGAAGCCTATAAGTACGCCAACCACTGTTAGTTGTAAGTTGTCTTTGTCTATGTCACCTCAATCAGAGGAGGAGTTGTCTTATATGTCTAGAGTTCCATATGCAAACGCGGTTGGTTGTTTGATGTATGCTATGGTCTGTACTAGGCCGGATATTGCGCATGCTGTTAGTGTTGTAAGCAGGTTTATGGCTCGACCTGGGAGGGAACACTGGCAAGGGGTGAAAAGGATTTTTCGCTACCTGAGAGGGACAGCTGATATTGGTCTTGTGTACGGGAATGGTAAGGAATGCTTGGTCACTGGGTACAGTGATTCTGATTATGCAGCTGATGTGGATACCAGGAGGTCTGTGACTGGTTATGTGTTCACTTTGGGTGGTTCTGTGGTTAGTTGGAAGTCTACATTGCAGTCATCAGTTACGTTGTCAACTACTGAAGCTGAGTATATGGCTTTAACTTCTGCAGCTAAGGAGTCTATTTGGCTCAAAAGCCTAGTAGGTGAACTGGGTATTGCACAGGATTTTGCTACAGTATATTGTGATAGTCTAAGTGCGATTTGCTTAGCTAAAGATCAAGTACACCATGATCGGACGAAGCACATTGATGTCAGGTATCATTTCTTACGTACTGACAAGAGGATTAAGGTGAAGAAGATTGGGACTGCTGACAACCCGGCTGATTTCTTCACTAAGCCTGTTCCGTTTAGCAAGTTTAAACATTGCTTAGACTTGCTAAATATTGATTACTACGTGATGTAGTAGGCCCTAAGGGGCGAAGTTGGGGAGCTCCTGGTGTAGGTGTGTTGGCCTTAAGGTGGAGCTTGCCCGGGGCTTGTGATGCAGGTAGAGCATTATGAGTTGTTATACTTGGAGACGAGTATGTGATGGGTCTTGGTTGAAGACTTATCGGGATGTTTGGCTTATGCATGAGTCTTGCATCGGGTTTGGCTTGAGATGTTTTTTTCACTATGTCTTGATGGGGTCGTTTGCTGACTACGAGTTCTCGTCAAGGTGGAGATTGTTGATAAGTATTAGGTGACTCGTACTTCGTTGCTTTGTCCGCCCGATCGGGCGGACATTGCCCGGTCTGACCGGGCGGAAGAAGAAGAGGTGCCTGGCAAATTCGTTGAAGAAGCTGCTCTCGCGCCCGATCGGGCGAGCCTTCGCCCGACCGGGCGAGCCTTCGCCCGATCGGGCGGACATTGCCCGGTCTGACCGGGCGGTGGGGGTTGGATACGTTGAAGCATTCGTATGGAGTTTTCTTCTCGCGCCCGATCGGGCAGACCTTGCCCGGTCTGACCGGGCGGAGAAGGAAAAATACGGAACGCGGATTTTGCGATTTTAAGTTATCTTATTTTATTATCTTTCTGCCCAAGTATCTTTTATTTTAGGGATTAATATAAAAACTCCCTAATATTAGTATTAGGGTTAGAAAGGGTTAGAGAAGAGCCGTTCTTGAGAAAGACAAGAATCATCTTTGTAATCTTTGCAGTTTATAGTGAAATCATTCGATCTTGGTGCCCGTGGACGTAGCTATCACATCGATAGTGAACCACGTAAATTCTTGGTGTTGTTCTTATTGTTTGCATTGAATTTCTTTATTGTTTTCTTGTTTGTTTACGACCTTTGCTTCCGCTGTCGCACAACATGCTGCTCCAACATGTGTGCAGCAGTGAGGCTCAAACTATGCGTCTGGTCCTGTATATCTTGCAAGCGCTCTGTAATGTCATCAATTTTGTCGCGAATGTCTTGATCAATAGGTTTGAGCAAGCTGGAGAGACTATTTGCAGCTCTTGAACCACTTGCACGAATAGTTTGCGCCTAACCAATGAATTCTATAATTAGCATATCAATAGTTATTGAAAACTAACTTTTTCCCTCTATTAACTTTAACTAGCATATCAATAGTTATTGAAAACCATCTTTTTCCCTCTATAAACTTTAAGTTTATACAAGAGGATTTTATTCAATTGAGTTGTTCAGATTGGGTCATTTTCTAATTGTGCTGAGTACTTAATTATAAACATTGGTTGTTTTCCAATTGCTAGTTTTGTCATGTCTAGTTATCCCACAGATTGAACTTGTTTTATCAGTTTGTAAGTAAAATAAGAGCGATACGGAGTAACAACAGCAACAACAACAACAATAACAATAATAATAAATAATAATCATCGTCATCTAACTAGCATTATGTCAATAAATAAATAACGATATTAAGAAGTCAGTAAGTAAGTAAGAAGTTAGCAGTACAAACCATATTGTTTAGAATCCCAGCGATTGAGTGATCATCTACTGCATTAACTTGATCTTCCTCCGCCTTTTTATATAGTTGGGCTTCGATTGCGAAATGATCCAAAACATCTTCAATGTCGTAAGCTAAATCTTGGAGGTCATTCAGCCACAATTTGACAGGTTTACTGTGAAATTGCTGCAGCTCAGCATCATCCAACAGAGCTTCCAGCCTAGTAAGTTGTATCTTCCATTTCCTGATTGTTTTCGGCAGATCAACACCACCAATCAACTTCAAGAATTGGCTTCCTCCGGTAGTCAACAGCTGCTCAAACAACACCTGCAGAAATGCAGACAGAAACGTCTCGCCTATGGCCATCCTTGACCGGCTACTATTTTCCAATTTTGATTTTTTTTTTTTTTTTTTTTTTTTTTTTTTTTTTTTTGGCAAAAACAAGTGATTGTGAATGAAATGACTGGTTTATCTTTGTTTGGGGTATAAGGAAAAATGAATTATTGGTGTGAATGAATGAATGGATAAGTGTACTCATAAAGTCACAAGGCTCAATCATTCTTGTAATATATGTACTCCTTTGCATACTTTTGTTGAATGGTCTTCATTTTAATTTTATGACTTAAGTATAAATTTGGGGTCTAACATTTGACATTTTTCACCGTTTGGAGCCTATACTCCTTAGGATGATTCTCCAAACTAAGTTAAATTAAGAAACTAATTACGAAAGTAGATGCGTGTCAAAACTATTTACCAAATTAAGCTTCTAGGGTAAAACGATGTCTCGGACAGCATTTTTTCCCTGTTTTTTTTTAAAAAAAAAATGGGTAAAACGCTGCCTCAGTTAGCGTTTTACATGTTGACTTTTTTTAAAAAAAAATTCTTAATTTCTGATTTTTTAAAAAGAAAATAAAAAAAAATATTTACACTAAAAACGCTGACTCGATCAGCGTTTTTAGTGTAATTTTTTTTTAATTTCTTAATTTCTGATTTTTTTTTGTAAAAAAAAAAAAAAAAATCTTTTAATCGGGCATCTTTACTTTATTCAAACCTTACATTTGATCAAATTCTTTGCGTATACTTCTGGAATCATTCCCTCATCAACTTTCACAAGCTATCATCATCTTCTTTAAATTGGTTTTTTTTCTTTTTAATTATTTTTATCAGGATATTGATTTTCTGTGATTTTGGAAAGTTTTTTCTGGGTTCTGAAAATTAGATAAAATTGAGTTTGTTGAGAAGGGAAGCTATTTGTGGTGAATTTGGAAGGGAAGATCTACAGTTGCAAGCACTGTAGGACCCATCTTGCTCTCAGTGAAGATATCGATTCCAAGGTCTAATTCCTTAATTTTTTTTCTAATATTTTTAAATATTTTTGATAAAAATAAATTTATACTATGATTTTCATGTTGATTTTTCGAATCTGGTTATCTTAAAATTGCGTGATCATACCTGGGTTATTCATGATTTGGGTTGTGTTCAATGATGATGGTTGAGTAGGTTGACTTAAAAAAAAAAAATCAGAAATTACATTAAAAACGCTGCTTGAGCCAGCGTTTTTAGTGTAATTTTTTTTTAAAGTCAACATGTAAAACGCTGACTGCCCATTATTTTTTAAAAAAAAAAAAATCAGGGTTAAAACGCTGTCCGAGACAGCGTTTTACCCTAAAAGCTTAGTTTGGTAAATAGTTTTGCCACGCGTCTACTTTCGTAATTAGTTTCGTAATTAAGCTTAGTTTGGAGAATCATCCCTCCCTATTCCGTCCAAAAGCAAACCAAAACTCAGTTTCATAGTTTAAAAGTTGATCCCTTAAAAGTGTGCATAATCTTACCAATTTCATCACTAAAAACCTCCCCACTTGGTGTTACACCAGAAATTGAGTACGACTTCCTAATATCATCAACAAACTCCAAATCCTTAAAATCCATTCTCTCAAGTGCTTCTGTATTATAAATTAATGGGTAAATTTCAACATTAAACACGCAAATATGTTACCAGTGTTATTCAATTATTCCATGATTTCAACTCAAAATTGGCCACTCAAACCCCAAAAAATATTTTTTTTTAACAATTAATTCAAAAATTTTTTGATTAAATATAATAAATGGAGAAAACCGATTGAAATTAAAGAAAAGTTGGAGATGGGTTTTGGACATACCGGAGTTATAGTGAAGTAGAGACGTAGATGGAGTGAATTACACAACATAACAAATTTTAGAGTGCCACGTAGGATTTTAATTTTTAAAAAATTATTAGAGCGCCACTTAGGATTTATATGTTTAAAACGCTATAATTGGATTATGCCACGTAAAATAAGTTGTTTTAAAGCGCTACGTAGGATTATAATAATAAAAAAAAGCGCCATATAGGATTAATAATTTTAAAACGCCACAATAGCATTATGCCACGTAAGATTAATTTTAGAACGTCACATAGAAAAATGTTATATTTTAGCCAATGAAAAAAAAGCGCCGCATAGAATTAATAATTTTAAAACGCCACAATAGGATTATGCCGCGTAAGATTAATTTTAGAGCGTCACATAGAAAAATGTTATATTTTAGACCATGAAAAAAAAAAAAAAAGAATTGCAATTTATTTTAGATCAAAAAAATTTTATACTTCGTATTAATTATCGGCTGATACATACACACCCAAACACTAACCAAGTAACCCCTGATCGATTGAGTAACCTTGACCAACCAAGTAACTCCTAGCTAAGCAAACCCTGCCGCACGGTGTCACCAACCACATATTAAACATTGTGAAATAAAATATTATCTTTTTATTCTACAGGACTGCCATAAGACCAGTGTTGCTCTATGGTACAGATGGGCTTCTAAAAAGGAGCAAATTAAAAAGATGCAGGTTATGGAGATGCGAATGTTAAGGTGGATGTGCGGGAACACTCTAAGAGATAGAATCAGAAATGACATCATTCGCAAGAAGGTAGGTGTGGCAGGCATTGCAGCTAAACTAAGGGAAAATCGTCTGCGTTAGTTTGGGCATGTAAGACGGAGACCCGAGGGTGCACCGGTATGAAGAGTGGAAGAGTTGGACCATGGAGGGGTTAAACGAGGGAAAGGGAGACCGAAAATGACTTGGTTGGAAGGAGTTAGGAAGGATATGAAGTATATGGATGTACATGAAGATGAGGCATTGG